>NC_142477.1:77883381-78204010 GCF_049115385.1 Moschus berezovskii
AAACTATACAGTCCACGGAATTCTTCAGGCCAGAATACTGGAATGGGTTGCCTTTCCCTTCATCAGGGGATGTTCCCAACTCTGGGATCAAACCCAGGTCTCCCGCATTGTGGGCAGATTCTTTATCAGCTGAGCCATAAGGGAAGCCCAAGAATACTGGAGTGGGTAGCCTATCCCTTCTCCAGGGTATCTTCCCGACCCTGGAAATGAATTGGGGTCTCCTGCATTGCAGGTGGATTCTTTAACAACTGAGCTATCAGGGAAGCTCTGAATTTTCATCTAAATTACTAATCTGTTCCTTGATATTAAGTGTAAAAAAAGAATCCATACATAGATTTTCTTTTTCATTGCAACTTTGTTAATTCAAGTAAGCTCTAGCAAAGATTCTAAGTAGGAAATGAATTTTGGAAATTGGTATGAAGTACAGTAATGAAAGCAGTATGACAGCGCTGTCAGATGTTTGATATTCAATTTTTATCACTCTTGGAAGAAGTAGGAAGAAAAGATCCAGATATTCAGCTCCCTCTGGTTACACATGGAACAATTTTCTTAATTTATACTGAGAAAGTGGATGCCATGAAAGGTTTTCTTTCTATTTTAAAATTATTGTTCACAAACATACGACTTTTAATTTAGTCTTGTGTTCATTCCTCATCACATATCTAATAAAAAATCTCCCATGAGAAATGAATGTGCCACAAATACAAATGGCGGTACCAGCATATTTGTAAATAATTTACCAGTTATCAAGGCAAAGTATATATTTTCTACACATTTTAAGCAAAATTCTAGCGGTTTACTTATCTGAAAGTGTTCAGTTCAGTTCAGTTCAGTTCAGTCGTTCAGTCGTGTCCGACTCTTTGCAACCCCATGAATCACAGCACGCCAGGCCTCCCTGTCCATCACCAACTCCCGGAGTTCACTCAAACTCATGTCTATCGAGTCAGTGATGCCATCCAGCCATCTCATCCTCTGTAGACCCCTTCTCCTCCTGCCCCCAATCCCTCCCAGCATCAGAGTCTTTTCCAGTGAGTCAACTCTTCACATGAGGTGGCCAAAGTTTTGGAGCTTCAGCTTTAGCATCAGTCCTTCCAGTGAACACCCAGGACTGATCTCCTTTAGAATGGACTGCTTGAATCTCCTTGCAGTCCAAGGGACTCTCAAGAGTCTTCTCCAGCACCACAGTTCAAAAGCATCAATTCTTCGGCGATCAACTTTCTTCACAGTCCAACTCTCACATCCATACATGACCACTGGAAAAACTATAGCCTTGACTAGACGGACCTTGGTTGGCAAAGTAATGTTTCTGCTTTTTAATATGCTATCTAGGCTGGTCATAGCTTCCCTTCCAAGGAGTAAGCGTCTTTTAATTTCATGGCTGCAATCAGCATCTGCAGTGATTTTGGAGCCCCAAAAAATAAAGTCTGACACTGTTTTCACTGTTTCCCCATCTATTTCCCATAAAGTGATACGTAGATGAGAAAGAAAATTCCAAAGTCCCTGGAGGTTCGGAAGATCCGAAAATCCCAGAACAAATGCCATGACTGAAGAGAAATTGCCTTCTGCTGTTTGGTCTCCTGGAAGCATCTGCAATCAATGTAAAGTTCTTTGGCTCTCTGAGTTGCAGTTTGCCAAGTGATAAAATGTGTACACTGCACTTTCAAAACTCACTAATTTGAGTCCTAGAAAAGCATCTAAATTTGATATTAAGCCTTAGTTTAAAGAAGTTCATTCTTTCACAAAAAAGTAATCCATCAGAAAAGAGTAGTATCAGCAATTAGGTCTGCTGATAGATGGCTGTATTTTCCCGTTACTAATAAAGAAATAATCGATGCTGCATTTTGTTCTTCAGCTTTGTGAGATGAATATATAGCAAGAAATCTGACAATTTTATTTAGAAGAACTTTCCATCAATTCTCATGTTATTCAATTTCTCATGTTATTTCTTTTAAATTAATTGCATTTATTTATATTTTGATTTAAGCTATCTAAATATTTTTGAGTCATCATTTAACTATAATTTAAAAATAAGACAGAAAAAGTGATTTGGGGGATGATCTTTGTGATTTTTTTGTGTTATAATTGTTCATATAGTCAGTTTATTTCAATTGAAAGAGTCATAAAGAACTCAGCCAAAGAGGTTTTTATCAAATCTCAAACACTGATTTTGCATTTGAGTGGTAATTCCTGCAATCGACAGCCATGCTTTCAATAAATGTCAACTTTAAAATGTTATATAAATCAACTAAATGCTCAACATCCCTCATAATCAGAGAGATGCAAATCAAAACCACAATGAGATACCATTTCACACCTGTCAGAATGGCTGCTATCCAAAAGTCTACATGCAATAAATGCTGGAGAGGATGTGGAGAGAAAGGAACCCTCTTACACTGTTGGTGGGAATGCAAACTAGTACAGCCACTATGGAGAACAGTGTGGAGATTCCTCAAAAAATTAGAAATAGAACTGCCATATGATCCAGCAATCGCACTCCTGGGCATACACACCGAGGAAACCAGAATTGAAAGAGACACGTGTACTCCAATGTTCATTGCAGCACTGTTTATAATAGCCAGGACATGGAAGCAACCTAGATGTCCATCTTCAGACGAATGGATAAGAAAGCTTTGGTACATATACACAATGGAGTATTATTCAGCCATTAAAAAGAATACATTTGAATCAGTTCTAATGAGGTGGATGAAACTGGAGCCTATTATACAGAGTGAAGTAAGCCAGAAAGAAAAACACCAATACAGTATACTAACACATATATATGGAATTTAGAAAGATGCAAATGATAACCCTGTATACGAGACAGCAAAAGAGACACAGATGTATAGAACAGTCTTTGGGACTCTATGGGAGAGGTTGAGGGTGGGATGATTTGGGAGAATGGCATTGAAACACGTATGTTGTCATATGTGAAACGAATCACTAGTTCAGGGTCAATGCATGTTATAGGATGCTCGGGGCTGGCATGCAGGGATGACCCAGAGGGAGGATAAAGGGAGGAGGGAGGTGGGAGGGGGGTTCAGGAGGGGGAACTTATGTAAACCCGGGGCAAATTCATATCAATGTATGGCAAAACCAACCAATATAATATTGTAAAATAATTTGCCTCCAATAAAAAATAATTACCTAAAAAAATAAAAAATAAAAAAAAATCAACTAAGATCAAAGCAAATAAAAGGCATTATTAAGACTGAATTTTAGGCATGTACAACTCAAAATCCAAGTTACTTTTACTGCAACAGATAATTTCAGGGGAACATAGAATGTATCATTTATATATACTTCTCCTTCCTGGGGACTAACATATATAAATAACCCAATAAGTATTTGATTTACTAATGGATAACAATATCCAATATTAATTAGATTACTATATCCTCCACTAATGACTGGTATGGGATGCACTGTTTTCATTAATGTGTTTTTTGTTCACCTCTCTCTCTGCACATTGAAATCTTGTCTTAATTCTTCTCCAATATTGTAACAATATCCTTCCATATTTTTCTTAAGTATTTTGGGAAAAACAAATCAAAGTAAAAATAACAATTGAAAAACAAATTGGAAATTAGCAGTCTACAACTGAGTACTAATTTGCTTGACTAAGATTTGAGACAAGTTCTTAATAGGATGCAATGATAAATAATTTTTGAAATTTCAACATGTATTGTGAATATTAAATAGAAATTTCATGATAAAACCTTTTGAAATGTAGAGAAGTTATTAAGCAATTTCTATCCAATTTCTAATTCCCTCCTTAAATATTATAGTAGCATAAAATCTTTCCTTCATATAAAAATACTGAGGATTTTCTCCATGAATTTGGAATGTTTTCCAGGTGGTATCAGGGATACCATTCATGCATGGCTTTATTATAATACTGAAAAATATTATGTATTCATCTATGACAGCAAAAGATGTATATACTGATCACACGTTGTGTTGGACTCATATTATTTCTGTTTTAATAACCTAAAACACTGAGAACGGAGTTACAAAGAAAAAGTGTACAAACCAAACAGTCGGTGACTACAAATTCCATTGTAAGTCCAGTATTTATTTCAGACTTTGATTAATAGTTTCTATTTGTGTGAAATGATTTTATGTTTACTTTCCCAAACAGTTTAATTGAAATCACAGTGTTCTGCAATACAGAGGGGTTTCCCATGTGGAACTAGTGGTAAACAATCCGCCTGCCAGTGCAGGAGATGCAAGAGTTACAGGTTCAATCCCTGGATCTGGAAGATCGCCTGGAGGAGGAGATAGCAACCCTCTCCAGCATTCTTGCCTGGAAAATTCCATGGACAGAGGAGCCTGATGGGCTACAATCTAGGAGATTGCAAAGAGTCAGACACAATTGAGTACGCATTCACACATGCAATACAGAGATGGTGGTATTATCCACCACATCTACTATAAGGCTCTCCACATTTTATTTTCTCAAATGATACTTAAGCAATAAAACGATTATGAGCTGGATGAAATTCAAACAACATAAACAAAGAAAAGAAAGAAGAGGATGAGAGAAAGAGAGGGGGAGGGGGGAAGGAGGAAAGAAAGAAGAAGGGGGGAAAGAAAGAAGTGGGAGAGAGAGAGATGGAAAAGCCGCAACCTGTGAATTATTCTCAGTATTTTCATAACAAAATATTCACCTTAGTGAATCCCTGGTGGCTCAATGATAAAGAATCCACCTGTAATGCAGGAGACATGGGTCCAGTCTCTGGGTCAGGAAGATTTCCTGGAGAAAGAAATGGCAACCCGCTCCAGTATTCCTGCCTGGGAAATCTCTTGGATGGAGGAGCCTGGTGGGCTGCAGTCCATGGGGATCACAAGAGTCAGACAGGACAGTGACTAAACCACCACCAGTGTTTTCAATCTTCGCCTAATACTGGACATGAGATTAGTATTGTGATTTGATTGTATACTTATAGCCCTTCACTGTAGATAGAGAAAGTCAGTGTCATGTCACTACTCTAAAATTAATTCTCCTCAAACTTTTCTTTTGCAGAAGTCCTTCCAAGTGAACAGTAAACAGGCTTGATTCTTTTAATTGAGGCTTTTTGTTTGTTTTTTTTCCCTTTAGGTTGACTTCTTTTCTTAGGGACACAGGCCAATTTCTCTTTTACTTAGCTAATGACCTCAGGGCTCTAACTCCCTCTTTATGAGGACAAAGGCAGTTATATTTGTAGTCTGATTTTGTAGTATTTGTTTAATCAGAAAAGTATAACATCAATGATTTTTCTTTCAATGCCCTAAAATGTTATTCCTTTTCAAGAGGACTTTCCTGTTGGCTCAGATGGTAAAGAGTCTGCCTGCAGTTCAGGAGACCTGGGTTTGACCCCTGGGTCAGGAAGATCCCCTTGAGAAGGGAATGGCTACCGATGACTCCAATATTCTTGTGGGAAAATTCTATGGACAGAGGAACCTGGCGGGCTACAGTCCATGAGAACAAAGAGTTGGACACAACTGAGCAACCAATACTTTTCAAAATAGTGTTTCTTCAGAAATAATACTGTATTTCATTGATGGTAGTATGCAAACACTTTTACAACATTTTGAAATAAGCCAATTACTGCCTTCTTCAGTAAGTTTTCCTACATTTAGAATTTTCTTCAAAACTGCCTCAACTATTTTAATAACTTGTTACATTAAAACTAACAATACATTTCAAAATTCTTTTAGTCACTTATCTCACTAATTTTCTAACAGAATAATGAAGATGTTGCCTGAAATATAGTCAAACTTGTCAAATTTAATATATTATATTAATAGCATGTAAATATTCTGGCTTTATAAACTTTGATATTTAAGATGTGATTAGCTAAGAAAATCAATCTAAAATGTAAACAACACTTTTGATATAAGAGTTCATGCTTACCTTCCTGGATTGGAATGAAGTTATTTCTTTCTTTGATACGGAGTATTTTAAATGTTGTTCTATTGATATTCAACTTTAAACAATTTGAATGTTGGGTGTTGTAAATGTCTTTCTAAATCATTTTTCCCCTCCAAAGCAGATAGTGCTCTTTAAGTAGAAATAGATTTCTTTCTGCCTTGGGAATTAGTTCTCTCTTGTATCAATGTATAATTGAACTAGCTCATTATACTAGCCATTCAAATATTTTGGAAAGCAACCAACAATGCCCCTGGCCATAGCATTCCTTTACAGTGATGTCTTACTGCATTCTGTAGTGCTTTAAATAACAAGGCAACTGACTCCAGGATTCTTGCCTGGAGACTCCAATGGACAGAGGAAGCTGGTGGCCTACAGTCCATTGGGTCACAAAGAGTTGCACACGACTAAAGCTACTTAGTACGCAAGCACATAAATATCCCAGGGGAATTAGGACATCTAATGTTGATGGAGCAATGGAATCTAAGACATTTAAAAAATTTTCCAACACAAATATGACTAACTGATTTTTGACAAAGGTTCAAAATCATTCAATATATTTAAGAAAAAATATATTGTCTCAAAAAAGTTATTAAAGCATTGCACATGCAAATCCAAAGAAGCAAACAACAACAAACCCTGAATTTCTATATAAACCATAAAACCTTATTTAAAAATTAACTCAAAATTGATGGAATGAGGGAGAGAAATTGTGATGCCGTCCCCCCATCTCATCCTCTGTTGCTCCCTTTCCCTCTCGCCCTCAGTCTTCTGCAAACATGTACACACAAACACACAGAAATGCGTTTCCAGAAACTGGATGTGTGATTCCACTGTATGTGTGTGTGGGCTCAGTTGCTTCAGTCGTGTCTGATTCTTTGTGATCCTCAGGCTGCCCCAATTGGTTTGCTGTAGTTTCTCGTTAAATTTAACAATTAAATATTTCTAAATTAATATATATTAACAGACACAGACATAGATTAGATATCTAGATACAGATATAGATATAAATATCCTGTGAATTCCCAGGTGGTGCTAGTGTGCTAGTGGTAAAGAATCCATCTGCCAATACAGGAGACCTAAAAGATGCACAGGTTCAATCCCTGGGTCGGAAAGATCCCCTGATAGTTTGTGAGTTTTGAGGAATCAGTCCATTTCATCTTACTGGCAATTTTTTAGACACAGAGTTATTAAAAACATCTTTATTAACCCTTTAATAATATCTATAGATTTCAATGTGTCAACTCTCATTGTTTGTGTTTAATACATATATGTCTTTTATCACTATTTTTTAAAAATCATATCTACTTTATAAAATTTACAAAGTATCAGCTTTTTTCTTGATTGCCTTTCTCTATTTTTTTTTAGTTTTAGTGATTTCTACTCTTTTACTTTTTTCTTCCTTCTGTTTGATTTAGATTTATTTCACTATGACTTTTAGAATTTATTGTGGTGAAAATTTAATTTATTGACTTAATATGTTATTTTAATGTTCTGAGTGTTCAGTACTATAATATTTTATTTAAGTACTGATTTGGCTGCATCTCATAGATTGTGATATGTTACATTTATATTAAGTAAAAATGTAGATCAATAAGAGGAAGACCTCCAGATACTTGAACAGTTACATAACATATAAACCTTTAATAGCGATAGCTTTCGACGCATGGATAAAATATTTCTAAAATGTATTGTTCTAACTCTCTTTTCATTATTCTTTATACAAGTCTATTTATTCCTGCTTACACGTGTGCATGCTTAGTCGTCTCTGCGACACTCTGGACTGTAGCCCCCCGGGCTCCTGCTTTCCCCTTGTACACCTGAAAAGGAATAAGTGTGTGTTCCCCTTCCCCTTACTCCCCTTTCTGTAGCCGAGGAGACGGTGTGGTCTACCTGCTTAGTGTGAATGTGGAGATGGAAAATTCATGTTGGACATGATCTAATTGTCCCAAGTCTTCTAGATTTCTTACTTTTGATTTTTTAATGACAAAGACAATTCTCTTCAAGACACTATTCACTTAAATCTTTTTTAGAACACCTTTATTTTTATTTAATAGCATCAGTAATATGTAATCATAATTTTCTGATTTTACAATGCTTCCATTTCTTAATAATCACAAAATACAGGAAAAGAGTAGAAAATTTTAAGGAATAATAAGGACAGATATGATTTTGGTTGTCTTACCAAACTCCTCCAGTGTCAAATAGAAAGGTTTAGTTTAATTAAGAAGTGACATGGGGAATAAGTTGATGCCAAGCGTAAAGAATATTTTCTATTTAAAGAGCATATTTTTTATGACAAGGAATATATTATAGACTGTGGTTAGCCTCTGTTCCAAATAAATGTAAATTGCCTAATTGCCAAAACAAAAAAAGTCTCACTTTTTTCTGTATTTTAACTCTATCTATAAAGGTAAGCATTGCATTTAGCTTCAATTCAAACAGGTAAGCATAAATCATTTTTTCCAATAGCAAATTTAGTATTACAAATATCTATGTATATTTAGCATCAGTAAAAAAGGTATTCATTTCAGAAGAATTAAAAATAGATCCTTTCTTCTTACTGTTAATTAATTTAGAAAACCCTGATTCAGATAATCTTTTTACTTTTCTGATTTTCATCATTATATTATCAACTGAGAAATTACAGAGTACTTTGTAATATGCATGTGTGCACTCAGTCACTTCAGTCGTCTGACTCTTTGGGAACCTATGGACTGTAGTCCACCAGGCTCCTCTATCCATGGGATTCTCCAGGCAAGAGTACTGGAGTGGGTTGCCATGCCCTTCTCCAGGAGATCTTTATGCCCCAGGGATCAAACCCACGTCTCTCATCTCTTACATTCCAGGCAGATTCTTTACCACTGAGCCACCAGGAAATGTCTTAATATATTTGGCCAATATATCAAAGATTCAGTTCAGTTCAGTTCAGTCACTCAGTCGTGTCCGACTCTTTGCGACCCCATGAATCACAGCACGCCAGGCCTCCCTGTCCATCACCAACCCCCGGCGTTCACTCAAACTCATGTCCATTGAGTCGGTGATGCCATCCAGCCATCTCATCCTCCGTTGTCCCCTTCTCCTCCCGCCCCCAACCTTTCCCAGCATCAGAGTCTTTTCCAGTGAGTCAACTCGTCACATGAGGTGGCCAAAGTATTGCAGTTTCAGCTTTAGCATCAGTCCTTCCAATGAACACTCAGGATTGATCTCCTCTAGAATGGACTGGTTGGATCTCCTTGCAGTACAAGGGACTCTCAAGAGTCTTCTCCAACACCACAGTTCAAAAGCATCAATTCTTCGGAGATCAGCTTTCTTCACAGTCCAACTCTCACATCCATATATGACCACGGGAAAAACCATAGCCTTGACTAGACGGACCTTTGTTGGCAAAGTAATGTCTCTGCTTTTTAATATACTATCAAGGTTGGTCATAACTTTCCTTCCAAGGAGTAAGCGTCTTTTAATTTCATGGCTGCAATCAGCATCTGCAGTGATTGTGGAGCCCAAAAAAATAAAGTCTGACACTGTTTCCACTGTTTTTCCATCTATTTCCCATGAAGTGATGGGACCAGATGCCATGATCTTCGTTTTCTGAATGTTGAGCTTCAAGCCAACCTTTTCACTCTCCTCTTTCACTTTCATCAAGAGTCTTTTCAGTTCCTCTTCACTTTCTGCCATAAGGGTAGTGTCTTCTGCATATCTGAGATTACTGATATTTCTCCCGGCAATCTTGATTCCAGCTTGTGCTTCTTCCAGCCGAGCGTTCCTCATGATGTACTCTGCATATAAGTTAAATAAGCAAGGTGACAATATACAAAGATTACAACCTCATTACCATTATCATCAGTCATCTTAAGTAGTAAGATTTATTAAGTGATTACTACATAGTAAGCATATATTTAAGTAGTTTGCATGTAGTATTAAATCAGGATATATCACAAAAAATTTTAAAAATTATTTAACTAAGTTGTACGATAGTAAAAGGAGTTATTAAAATGTGTTCTCATCCAATACCAAGGGAATTATTTGTTTCTTAAAATTAAATTCTATGCAAATGAATGAGAAAATATTAAAGTAATAATGGCATGTTTTCCTTTTTATCCTGAAGGAAGCAGGCTTCTGAACTGTTTTCACCAATTTTAGGTTTTCATTTCCTATTTCAAATTGATTTCATAAACTTGCTCTAAACAGTATTAAATGCATTGTGATATAGCTGATTTACATGATATCATAATCCCTACATCAAAGAAAATTGTCATTTCAGTGGAAATACCAGAACAATAAACATGAATTATTTGAACAAAAACAAAAGTGGCTCTATTTAGATGAATTATATATGATTTTCTCTTTGAGTTGTATAAAGAGAAGCACTGACAGTTTTCAGAAGTCAGAGAAACCAGCAAATATGTCACAAGATTTGAGGACATCTTTGGACCTGAGATTGAGTTTAGAATATAAGTTCAGTTTGTATAAAATTTGAATAATTATAATATTTCTTACTTTAGAAATGGTTTTATAGTGACAATTCTATTTACTATTCGTAAAAAGTTTCCATTTGACAAATAAAAAGTTGAGACAAAAATATTTTAGTAAATGTGGAACACTCCATTTTTGATATTAATTTTTGCTTTCTTATTTTTTCTGGCTTTTCTTTGACATCTTAGTTTCAGCATTCTTTTCAAATGTACTATTCTACCTGAACAGCAAGGAATAATTTACAAAGGGGATTAAAAAATGAGAGAAAACCTTACATACATAAACAGCAGATACAGTAAAAAGAATAAAGCAGATGGCAGTTTCTGCGGGAAATGGATGCACCTATCAAATGTAGGTGAATGCTGCTTGCTAAAAAGATTGATGATTCATTCAACAAGCAATTTTAATTTAATTTAATTTAACAGGTTTTTAGATTTGTGAATTTTAGTTGAAATGTATTTTACGATGTTACTACACCTGCAGAAATATTGAAATATTTCAGAGAACTTATTCACTGTACATTTAATTTATTTTATTCATAAAAGTTATGAACTGTAGAAAGTTATACTTGTTGGGTCAAATGCTTGTTGCTTCAAATGCTTGTTGCATCTGAAGTGCTAGTTACAAGAAAATCAAATACCTTCAATGTATAAATGCTATTAAGTTTTTAAAGGACTCTGGAGTATAAGTAAGCTTGTTTAAAGAAATTTAGTCTGCTCAACTTGAATCAGCTCTGTCAAACGTTAATTAAAAGCCTCATTTAAAAAAATAAAAAAGAAAATAAAGATTCAGAAAAATAAATAAATAAAAATCTAAAAAAAAAAAAAGATTGATGATTCATTCAACAAGCAATTTTAATCAGTATCCAAGTACTACACTCTACATTGATTTAATTATGTGAATAAAATTTGGTAAAGGTGTTGGGACAAGGTATTGAAAAAAAGGAGGCATGATTGCGTAGACTCACATATGATGCATCTGTCATCCACTAGCTTCTGACAATTTAAAAGACTCATTCATAGCATTTTTGCATTTCTACCAATCACACTTTTATTGAGAGAATTGTATAATAATGGAAAGAGTTTGAATATCTTTAGTACTGTAATGTGTAGTTTAAGATATTGTAGATGGTACATATATAAATAGTGTATGGCTTCCCAGATGACTCAGACGATTAAGAACCTGCCTGCCATGCAGAAGACCTGGGTTTGACCCCTGGGTAAGGAAAATCCCCTGGAGAAGGGAATGGCAAGCCACCCCAGTATTCTTGCTTTTGTATGGACTATTGGTTCTACCCCATGTTTGTCTACATTTTTGCAGCAGAAATCTTGACTTTTGTCCTCAC
Organism: Moschus berezovskii; assembly: GCF_049115385.1. Taxonomy (NCBI): domain Eukaryota; kingdom Metazoa; phylum Chordata; class Mammalia; order Artiodactyla; family Moschidae; genus Moschus; species Moschus berezovskii. The sequence continues at coordinate 77,895,111 of NC_142477.1, forward strand.
TTAATACTCTTAGAATATGTAGTTAGTTGTGTATCTTATTTTCAGTGACTTATTTTCTATTGGCTTTCAAATAAGTTAACCAAAAGTGTTAGTTGCTCAGTCGTGTCCGACTCTTTGTGACCCCATGGCCTGTAGCCCACCAGGCTCCTCTGTCTGCAGGATTCTCCAGGCCAGAATACTGGAGTGGGTAGCTATTTCCTTCTCCAGAGGATCTCCCTAACCCAGGGATCGATCTGGGGTCTCCTGCATTGTAGGCAGATTCTTTAACATCTGAGCCACCGGCGTATGGCTAAATAAGTTAATACATAATATGAAAAATACACATATAACATGCTGAAAACAATGAAAGCAATTTACTACTTCTGCAAGAATGAGTAAAAAGAGTATAATTTCTAAATATACACACATGCACACCCCACAAAAAGTATGCTTGATCTCTAACAGGAAAGAGAGGAAGGAGAGATTTACATTTTCAGTGGGAATCCATGCTTATACTTTGGAAGTGAAGTGAAGTGACGTGAAAGTCTCTAGTTGTGTCTGGCTCTTTGTGACCCCATGGACTATACAGTCCATGGAATTCTCTAGGCCAGAATACTGGAGTGGGTAGCCTTTTCCTTCTCCAGGGGATCTTCCCAACCCAGGGATCAAACCCAGGTCTCCCGCATTGTGGGCAGATTCTTTACCAGCTGAGCCACAAGGGAAGCCTAAGAATACTGAACTGGGTAGCCTGTACCTCCTCCAGTGGATCTTCCCAACCCAGGGATCAAACTGGGGTCTCCTGCACCACAGGCAGATTGAACTATCAGGGAAGCCCAAAATAACCTCCGCCTAAACAGGGACGTGAACCCTGGATCCTCAGACTAAAAGTCTGATGATCTACTGACTGAGCTATCCGGGTTCTTATACCTTGGGGGAAATTCCAAAGAAGCAATCATTTTTATTCATCTTTAATGTATGCTAGAAGTTAATGAATCACATTTAGTGGAAGAAATGTACTATGCACTGCCCAAAAAGATCTACAGAAAAACCAAAAGAAGCTAGTAATATAGTTAAAATAATAAGAAAATTGCAAAAAAGATGGGAAATCTCAACCTATCTCATTCACATACATGACTAACACAAACACATGCAAAAAAGAAAGAATGAAAAAGTTGAATGGGATCATCAGTAAAACAGCAGTTGTTAAGGAGGTGGGTAATTTAGGAAGATCTCACAGATGAGTTGTGGGTGGTGTCTCTTGCATGCAGTAAGTGAGTGAGAGGTGAACGTTCTAGCTAACACTGCTTTCGTGAACATAAACATGAATTTACTTGCCTCTTACATCTCGAGTGTTCCTGGGCCAAAAGAACAGCTTAAAATTCCTTTTCTCTCAACTGAAAAATCTGAACAGAACTTATCACTACTGATTTATGGACTTTACACTGAAATACACATGTTTGAAAACTAGTAACATCCCATAATATTATATAGTCAGCTCATCAATTTTATTTATAAGAAAAAAATGAAATATGTAGAATGCCAGTGCCAAACAAGACTTTGGAAATACCACAGTAAAACCAACACTTTAAAAATTAACTATATTCATCCCTAAAACTATCTTAGGTCACTTACAATATATTTCACCATGCAATCAAGTTAACTTTCAATTGATAATAATTAAACACAGAATTGAGAGGTGAAGAGAAAAACAGGCTGAAAGAGCAAAATCACTATGTAAATGAATTTAACTCAAATTTTGAGCATTCAGATGAAGAGCAAAATTATAATCACATATCTTCAGAAAAAGTGATAATTCATGGCAGAAAATAAAGATTAAATGGATAACTTTTCTTACAAATTGATTTAATAATGATGAAAAATGTAATTCACAACCTGTTAGACACCTAGAAATTATAGGCTTGTTTTCTAATGGAATTGGAAAAAATGAATGGTGTACCATCTTTCATATATATAAGGAAACAAAAGCCAAAGAAAGTGAAATAACAGTATCTTTGACTGACTCATTCCCACAGATGAAATATGAAGAGTTGGAAGCAGAAGACAACATGTCCACAGTTATACAATTTGTACTCCTGGGGTTTCCTGACCTTCCAAACCTTCAAGGGCTATTATTTGGGGTGTTATCCATCATTTACATCATTATCTAAACTGGAAATAGTCTCATAATAATACTAACTACGCTTGACCCTGCACTGCACAAACCCATGTATTTCTTCCTGGCAAACTTTTCCTCCTTGGAAACCCGTTACGTGTCTGTCACTCTCCCTAGGATTCTGGTGAACCTTTGGACTCAGGACAGAAGCATTCTGTGCTGGACTGTGCTGCCCAAATGTGCTTCTTCCTTATCCTCAGAGCCACTGAGTGCTTCCTCCTGGCAGTGAAGGCCCAAGACCGCTGTGTGGCCATCTGTGACCCTCTGCACTATCCCCTGGTCATGACCCCAAAGGTGTGCCTCCAGCTGGCTGTGGGCTCCTGGGTCAGTGGAATCCCAGTGCAGATAGGGCAAACGTGCCGGATCTTCTCTCTGCGTCTCTGTCATTCGAACGAGATTAACCACTTCTTCTGTGACATCCCCCCATTCTGATGCTGGCCTGCGGGGACACTTTTGCACATGAGCTTGTTGTTTGTTGCAGGAGCTCTGTTGTTTGTTGCTGTACCTTTTATGTTGATCCTTGCCTCTTGCAGCCAAATCATTTCCACTATTCTGAGGTCGCCAACAGCCAGAGGAAGAGCCAAAGCCTTCTCCACATGCTCTTCTCACCTGTCGGTTGTGTTTTATTCTTTGGATCTGCTACTATTACCTACTTAAGGCCCAAATCCAGTCATTCTGCAGGAACTGACAGACTCCCCTCTCTGTTCTACACCATGTTGACTCTGATGTTCAATCCCATGATATACAGGCTTCAGAACAAGGATTTGATTGCAGCACTGAGAAAATTGTTACTTAAAATATAGATTGAAAGCAGGAGGAGATGGGATGACAGAGGATGGGATGGACATGAGTTTGAGCAGACTCTGGGAGTTGGTGATGGACAGGGAGGCCTGGCTTGCTGCAGTCCGTGGGGTCACTAAGAATTGGACTCCACTGAGTGACTGAAAACATATAAATATAGTGTGATGAGTATATTTATAAATGTTTTAGCTGTTTGGCACACAGTTATCAGAGAAAGATTTTAAATATCTATATTTTTCCCTTAAAAACTTAACTATTTCTAGCATATAAGATACTTTTAGATACTTTAAAATAACCCACAGTTGACTGTGCTTGAATATTTATTGGGCTTCCCTGGTGTCTCAGATGGTGAAGAATCTGCCTGCAATGCAGGAGATCTGGGTTTGATCCCTGGGTTCAGAAGATCCCCTGGAGGAGGGAATGGCTACCCACTCCAGTATCCTTGCCTGGAGAATCCCCACAGACAGAGGTGCCTGGTGGGATAATTAGTCAAATTGTCTTCAATATTTCATACCTAAATAATCCTGTATTGTGAACAATGTTCATGACATGCTTTATGAAAAAACAAAATAGAATTCAAGCTCTTAAAACTTTTGGCTTAAATATACCTTAAAACATGCAAGATTCCTTACCTAAATCACATCTTCTATTTTTCAACTTCTATTGTTGGCATTTTTTGATTCAATTGCTTGGAAGTGGACCAGTAGCAGTTAAGTAATGATTATTTGAAGGAGGAATTGAACAAGTGAATGAACAAATGCATATTACCTTGCCCTATGTCAGACTCCTGTCAAAATCTAGAAACTTCAAAGAATCATTAGACACTAGGAGTATGTGTATTTAGCCTACTATACCCTCATAAGGAATTACTTTAATCATCATAACAAAAGAAAATCTTTTATGTACTGAGTACTTTTTCTAAGTACATGTTATAGAAGAATCTCCCTGTTTGTCTCAACACTTTTACTTTGTACATATTTCTATATTCTATGTACTAATTTTGACCCCAAAACAATCTGCTTTGAATTATTTCATCACTGCCTTCCAAACTACCCCAATGCTAATTCGTATTTTAAAAATAAAATATATGCATTTTTAATGTGAAGAAAATGTTAGAAGTTCTTTTCAGAATTACACAAAGTTTCCACTGCCTTGCCTAATCCTCCATATTTTTAACCTTCTCTAAGTGATATAATTTTTAAACCTTTGAACTTATATTCACAAGGAAAATGAGCATCTGTCAATAATCATTAACAGCTATCCTCTTAATTCCATTCAGATGGCACGGTGGTAAAGAACCTGCCTGCCAATGCAGGAGATGCAAGAGACACGAGTTCGATCCCAGGGTCAGGAAGTTCCCCTGGAATAGGAAATGGCAACTCACTCCAGTCTTACTGCCTGTGAAATTCCATGAACAGAGGAGCCTGGTGGGCTGCAGTCCAGGTGGTCCCAAAAAGTTGGATACGACCGAGCGACTGAGCGCACACACACACACAAACACACTCAGCAACTCATCTAGAGAACATGTCCATTGGCCGTGCTTTGGACAGTATGCTCTTTTGTTGTTTTAGTTATAATTGTCCACATGTGTATAAGGCAATGTTAGCTCCTGTCATGAAGCTAGTTATAGTTCACTTCTCAGTCCATTTGCTTCCTTTAATATCTAGGCAGTAAATATGACGTACTAGGTTTAGTTATTTATGCATTTTATTCATAGTGTCTATATGCATATATCAGTTCAGTTCAGTCGCTCAGTCGTGTCCGACTCTCCGCGACCCCATGAATCACAGCACGCCAGGCCTCCCTGTCCATCACCAACTCCCGGAGTACACTCAAACTCATGTCCACAGAGTCGGTGATGCCATCCAGCCATCTCATTCTCTGTCGTCCCCTTCTCCTCCCGCCCCCAACCTTTCCCAGCATCAGAGTCTTTTCCAGTGAGTCAACTCGTCTCATGAGGTGGCCAAAGTATTGGAGTTTCAGCTTTAGCATCAGTCCCTCCAATGAACATCCAGGATTGATCTCCTTTAGAATGGACTGGTTGGATCTCCTTGCAGTATAAGGGACTCTCAAGAGTCTTCTCCAACACCACAGTTCAAAAGCATCGATTCTTCGGCGATCAGCTTTCTTCACAGTCCAACTCTCACATCCATACATGACCACGGGAAAAACCATTGCCTTGACTAGACGGACCTTGGTCGGCAAAGTAATGTCTCTGCTTTTTAATATACTATCAAGGTTGGTTATAACTTTCCTTCCAAGGAGCAAGCGTCTTTTAATTTCATGGCTGCAATCAGCATCTGCAGTGATTTTGGAGCCCAAAAAAACAAAGTCTGACACTGTTTCCACTGTTTTTCCATCTATTTCCCATGAAGTGATGGGACCAGATGCCATGATCTTTGTTTTCTGAATGTTGAGCTTCAAGCCAACCTTTTCACTCTCCTCTTTCACTTTCATCAAGAGGCTTTTGAGTTCCTCTTCACTTTCTGCCATAAGGGTAGTGTCATCTGCATATCTGAGGTTATTGATATTTCTCCCAGCAATCTTGATTCCAGCTTGTGCTTCTTCCAGCCCAGCGTTCCTCATGATGTACTCTGCATATAAGTTAAATAAGCAAGGTGACAATATACAACCTTGACGCACTCCTTTTCCTATTTGGAACCAGTCTGTTGTTCCATGACCGGTTCTAACTGTTGCTTCCTGACCTGCATACAGGTTTCTCAAGAGGCAGGTCAGGTGGTCTGGGATTCCCATCTCTTTCAGAATGTTCCACAGTTTATTGTGATCCACACAGTCAAAGGCTTTGGCATAGTCAATGAAGCAGAAATAGATGTTTTTCTGAAACTCTCTTGCTTTCTCCATGATCCAGCGGATGTTGGCAATTTGATCTCTGGTGCCTCTGCCTTTTCTAAAACCTGCTTGAACATCTGGGAGTTCACGGTTTACATACTGCTGAAGCCTGGCTTGGAGAATTTTGAGCATGACTTTACTAGCGTGTGAGATGAGTGCAATTGTGCGGTAGTTTGAGCATTCTTTGGCATTGCCTTTCTTTGGGATTGGAATGAAGACTGACCTCTTCCAGTCCTGGGGCCACTGCTGAGTTTTCCAAATCTGCTGGCATATTGAGTGCAGCACTTTCACAGCATCATCTTTCAAGACTTGAAATAGCTCAACTGGAATTCCATCACCACCACTAGCTTTGTTCGTAGTGATGCTTTCTAAGGCCCACTTGACTTCACATTCCAAGATGTCTGGCTCTAGGTCAGTGATCACATTATCGTGACTATCTTGGTCGTGAAGATCTTTTTTGTACAGTTCTTCTGTGTATTCCTGCCACCTCTTCTTAATATCTTCTGCTTCTGTTAGGTCCATACCATTTCTGTCCTTTATCGAGCCCATCTTTGCATGAAAAGTTCCCTTGGAATCTCTAATTTTCTTGAAGAGGTCTCTTGTTTTTCCTATTCTGTTGTTTTCCTCTATTTCTTTGCATTGATCACTGAGGAAGGCTTTCTTATCTCTCCTTGCTATATATACCTTCTAATTAAATGTTTAATATGTTTATATAATTTTAAATATAGTCCATAATGTAATCTAGGATGAGGATTATAATAATGATGATAAAGATGATGATCTAGATGGAGATAACAAGAGTAGTTTTGTTTCTGAAATTTAGGAGAGCAGGAATCATAACATCATGGAAATAGTGCTGTTCCCTAAATTCACAAAATGTCATGTGTAAAGCCAGTGATCCAATTATACATATACATGTACCTTTTCTGTTTCAAACTCTGTCCCTGTTTACACTGTTACATAATATTGAGCAACACTCCCTGTGCAGTAGGTAAGTCTTCCATTCAACATCCATTTTATGTATAGCAGTGTGTTCATCACATCTTTTTTAAAATTTCTGCATATAAATGATATCATGTGATATTTCTCTATGTCTGACTTCACTCAGTATGACAATCTCTAGGCCCATCCATGTTGTTGCAAATGACATCATTTCATTCTTTTTAGCCGCTGAATAATATCAGGTTTTAATACTTTTAACGACTGACATTTTGGATGTTCCAAGGGAAGTGTGCTTTTCTTTTCTGTGCAGCATTCAACCCAACTTCATCCGATTTCTGAACTTCTGTGGATGTAGACAGTTGTGAATATAGACACATCTCATAAGCATTTTGCAAGAATTTAATATATCCACAATGTCAGTGGGAAGCAGAATAAGAAAGGCCCTGGAATGACCTCTTGATATTCAGAGAAAAGAATTGCATGTTCTGTAAGTGTGGCTTTCATAATTATGATATTCCACAGCTAGGAATTTGATGACCTGAAAGCAGTTGTTAGAAAAATCTCTTACATTTTAAATAACATTTCATTTTGTAATCAATTTTGTTATTGTATTTCTGACACGTAAAAACTTTGTTAAACCTGCAGGCCTTGAACTTTTCTTATAACTTGGTTCATAACAAGTATGACCCCTTCATCATTACTTGAAATAGTAGCCCAAAGATAAAAATGATTTCAAGAGACATTGTTAATAATATTTGTATCTGTACTGATCTGTACTTATTTTCAATCTATTTTTGTTTTGAATATTCATACAATTTTAATAAGCTCCTACATCTAAAATTTTATCATTAAGGTAAAGTCTGCAAAATGTTTTTGAAAGGTCTCTAGAGGAGGAGTAAGTTGTCCTAATTGTCTTCACAAATATAAAGTGAAAATTGTGTCCTACTCTTTGTGACCCCATAGACTATACAGTCCATGGAATTCTCCAGGCCAGAATACTGGAGTGGGTAGCCTTTCCCTTCTTCAGGGGATCTTCCCAACCCAGGGATTGAACCAAGGTCTCCTGCATTGCAGGTAGATTCTTTACCAGCTGAGTCACAAGGGAAGCCCAAGAATATTGGAGTAGGTAGCCTGTACCTTCTCCAGCGGATCTTTCCGACCCAGGAATCAAACAGAGGTCTCCTGCATTGCAGGCAGATTCTTTACCAAGTGAGCTATCAGTTCAGTTCAGTTCAGTCGCTCAGTCATGTCCAGCTCTTTGCGACCCCATGAATCACAGCACGCCAGGCCTCCCTGTCCATCAGCAACTCCCGGAGTTCACTCAAACTCTTGTCTATTGAGTCAGTGATGCCATCCAGCCATCTCATCCTCTGTCGTCCCCTTCTCCTCCTGCCCCCAATCCCTCCCAGCATCAGAGTCTTTTTCCAATGAGTCAACTCTTTGCATGAAGTGGCCAAAGTTTTGGAGTTTCAGCTTTAGCATCAGTCCTTCCAATGAACACCCCGTTCCGTTCCGTCGCTCAGTCGTGTCCGACTCTTTGCGACCCCGTGGACTGTAGCCTACCAGGCTTCTCCGTTCATGGGATTCTCCAGGCAAGAATACTGGAGTGGGTTACCGTTTCCTTCTCCAGGGGATCTTCCCCAGGGAAGCCCAAATAGAAGATGCAAGCTGAAAGGGAAAATATTTGAAAGTCACACATTTCAAATAAGACTTTGCAAGGGACTCTCAAAAACAACAGGAAGAAAAGAAGCAATCTGACATCAGTGTACAAGATGTTCCTTCTTTCCTTCATTGGAGTATCATTGCTGTTTAGTATTGTGCTAGTTTCTACTGTATAATGAAATGAATTAGCTATATGTATGCATGCATCCCCTCCCTCCAATCCCTGACATCCATCATCTAGGTCACTGCAGAGTACTGAGTTGAGCTCCCTGTGCTTTACAGCAGGTTCCCACTAGCTCTCTGGCCATTATCAAAAAAATCTACAAACAAGAAATGCTAGAGAATGTATGGAGAAAAGGGAACCCTCTTGCACTGTTGGTGGGAACTTAAATTGATACAGCCACTGTGCAGACCAGTATGGCAATTCCTTAAGAAACTAAAAGAGAAGAACTGCCATTGACCCAAGAATTCCACTACTGGGCATATACCCTGAGAAAACCATAATTCAAAAAGACACATGGACCCCAATGTTCACTGCAGCGCTATTTACAACAGCCAGGACTTGGAAGTAATCTAAATGTCCACTAAATGTACAAAACTCTTAAATAGATATTTTACTAAAGGAGATAAACAGAAGTCAAATGATCACATAAAGGATAGTCACTGTCATTAGTCATTACCAAAATGCAAATGAAAACAAAAATGAGATTATGCTACACATGTATTTCAATTGTTAGAGTTAAATAAATTACAAAATGATATAATTCGGAGAAGGAAATGGCTACCCACTCTAGTACTCTTGCCTGGAAAATCCCACGGATGGAGGAGCCTGATAGGCTATAGTCCTCGGGGTCGCAAAGAGTCGGACACGACTGAGCGACTTCACTTCACATATAACTTTTGAATAGCTTTCAATGCAGGGCATCAAATTTCTAAGTTATCTCTTTAATTATTAATCTTCATAAGAGTATAAATCTATTCCTACTTCGTATCCGTTCCGTTCAGTCGCTCAGTCGTGTCCGACTCTTTGCGACCCCGTGGACTGTAGCCTACCAGGCTTCTCCGTCCATGGGATTCTCCAGGCAAGAATACTGGAGTGGGTTACCATCTCCTTCTCCAGGGGATCTTCCTGACCCAGGGATCGAACCCGGGTCTCCTGCATTGGAGGCAGATGCTTTAACCTCTGAGCCACCAATACTCTTCTCCATTGCATTTTGTGAGTTTGTGTCTATGTGTGTTTGTAGGGTGTGTGACAGAAAATACAGTTCTATTACTTTATAATCACCGTACCAAGAGTTGCCACAATTAACTTAAGGGCATGCTTGGCTGGGGAGACAATACAGTAACTTCTTGGAGCTTTAGTTTGTGACAATTGAAAGCAGCTGATAGAAATGGAAGTCTTGGCCGGACACGTGGCAGAACGGCTGGAAATATTTCCGTCCTTTCTTCCAGTTTAGCGTGATATTGTAATGAATGTTGATATGAGGGATCATGCCTGGAAATTCAGTATTCTGTTTCCAGTTTGTACATCTAAAAAGGAGTGAGTGAGCATTCCTTTGTGTTCCCTTGTAGTCTGGGAGGCGATGAGGACTACCCGGCTCATGTGGACAGAGAGATGGAAGATATGTATTGAAGATGACACAGCTGCCCCGACAGTCCTGGATTTCTTACTGCAGAACACTTAATGTCAGGAAAACAAAGTTCCCTGTAAGACAGTGTATATTTACATATTTTTAGACCATCTTTATTTTATAAAAATAATATATCATTATAAATTTTTGTTTTACAATGCTTATATTTCTTATTAATTACAAAAATCAGCAAGAGATAGAGAGAATGTAGAGAACATGTGGTATAGACAGGTATGGTTTTGCTTGCTGTACCAAACTTCTTGAGAGGCAGGCAGAAAGGTTTAACTCAATTAGAAAGTGACCTGGGGAAGAAGCTGATCCCAAGGGTAAGAATAATTCCTATATAAAGAGCCCTATTTGTTATGAAGATAGAAGACATTTTAGAGGGCAGTTAAGCCTGGTATCAAATTCTTGGTACAAGAATTACCTAACTGTCAAAAAAACCCCAACAACTTTCACAGTTTCTATCAGCTTTTAACTCAATAACTCAATTAATAAAGGTAAGCATTATATTTAACTTCAATCTAAACAGGTAAGCGTGCCTCATTTTTGTCCAATGTCGAATTTAGTTTTAAATGTACCTATTCATATGTAACATCAGGCAAAAAATACTCATTTCAGAAAATTTAGCAGGGAAACTTTTGTTGTTATTGTTGTTTAATTTCAAAACACTGATTCAGGTAGCCTTTTTACTTTTCTGACTGACATTATATTATCAAATAAAAAATTACAAAAGTACTTTATAATATAGTGGGCCAGTATACCAAAGTTTACCAACCTCTGCATCACTATAATAATAATTTAAATGCTACCCTTTATTAAGTGATTGCTATGTGTTAAGTATGTATTTAAGAAGTTTGCATGTATTAAATCTGGGGATATCTCATTAAAATTAATTGTATATATCTAATGAATAAGATAGTAAATGAACTTTATTAAAAGGATTTTGCACCCTATTCACATCAAATCCTGTTTGTTAAAAATAACTTTTATGGTAACTGAATCTGACAATATGAAAGATTTTGGTATGTTTTCATTTTAATCTTTTGAAACTTCAAATAAGGAATTCAGTTCAGTTCAGTTCAGTCGTTCAGTTGTGACCGACTCTTTGTGACCCCATGGACTGCAGCACACAAGGGATTAGACTTTGGAGTCACCAATTTTAGACTTTTATTTCCTATCTTCAACTTGATTTTAAAAACTTGCTTTCAATAGCACCATGTACATTTTAATGATAGATAATGTACATGCTTATTATAATCCTCACACAGTGGAAAGACCAGAAAAGCAAAGTGAGTTATTTAGTTAAAAACAAAAGTGGCTACATAGGCTGATTAATTTAGTGGCTCTTCTTTCTGAGTGTAGTAGAGGTATCTAAAGGTTTCTGGAAGTTGGAAACCAGCAGCGACATTGCAAGATTTGAGAAAAATTTTGATGAGATTGAGTTTATAAAACTAAGTGTAACTTGGGTAGGATTTGAATAGCTTTAATATTTCTTACTTTAAATATGATTTTACATTGATAATTCCACTTAAGATTCATAAAATCTTGCTCCATTTGACAAAGAAAAGCAAAGTTAAGAATTCAGTAAATTAAGAACACTGTATTTTTTATTGCAAGTTCTGTTTTTCGACTTCTTCTGGATATTCTTTGAACCTGATTTTCAAAGGTACGACCCTGTGTGAAAAAATGAAAGTGTTAGTAGCTCAGGCATGTCTGATTCTTTGAGACCCCATAGACTGTAACCCACCAGGCTCCTCTGTTTATGGAATTCTCCAGGCAAGAATACTGGAGTGGGTAGCCATTCCCTTCTCCAGGAAACCTTCTTGACCTAGGGATATTCAAATGTACTATCCTACTTGAACAGAAAGGAACAATTTAGACAGAAGTCCAAAAAATGAGAGAAGACCTTATATAAAAAGAAGATACAATGAAAGAAAAAAAAACTGACTGTAGTTTCTGAAGGCAGAGGTTAACTCATCAAATATAGGGCATGATGTATACTGGACTGAAAAAATTGATGGCTCATTCAACAAGCAGTTTTAATCAGTATCCAAGTATTACACTCTATATTGAATTAAATAGGTGAATATATTATTACAGAGAAAACTGGTTATACACTTTTTCCTGCTGATTTATGTACTTTGAAAATATTATTTTGTTTGATCCAAGACAGTATAATGCAGAAGTAAAGGTTAACACTATGTCTACTCAAAACAGTGAACAGATCTGGTAGCCATGGGTCAACATCCCACATAGTGATTGCCCCTCTTTGCATGAGGCGTGCATTCTCCAGCTGGCCTATTTCACTCTTTTAGATTACTGCCTGGACTCGATGGGCATTTGAGTTTGTGTGCCGTGTCCCTTGCTTTAATCCATCACAACATGTCCACAGCTAATGACTAAAGTTGAGTCTTGGCTCTCTCAAAGAGAGAGAGCTGTGTCCATGCATTTCTGGATAATTTCTGACTATCCCGACTATTCTATATCTGCAGAGAAAGCAGAAGTGAAAAGTGGAGGGCAAGAAGCTCCTGATGACATTGTTTGAGTCTCTGGATCAAGCTGGATCTGAAGCCGGGAGCTGCTTGCACTTTCCAGTTCCATGAACCATTATGTTTCCTTTTTGAGCAAGTTCATTTAAGCTAGATTTCGGCCACTTAAGCCAAAAATTAGGACCTCCAAACATCAGACCAGACAAACTGCGGAGTGAATGTGGTCCCTCATATTACCGAAAGGACAGAGATGTGGCTGCACTTGGAGGTGACGCATAAACAGGGGTGGGAAAAGCCACTTTCTCCAAAACTAATACTGGAGGGTTAACTTAGAAAGGGATAAGTTTGTCTGGGAATTAGCAACGCTGAGACATTGCTCGGGCAAATAGTGAGCCAGATTATACTCTAATGGTATAATCTGAGATGCAGTGGGATTGCCTGGGAGAAGAGGAGATGGGGGCAAAGAACTTGCAGTCATGATGAGGAGCCTTGTCCTTCACCAGGGTCATGTGCCTGTCATCCTCCTAATTGGCACCTCAATTTAGGAGCCAGGAACACTGCTTTTACATGCTAGTACCTTTAGGAAACTATCACACAGGCTGGTGCTGTCCATTACCACCATCCTGAGAGATGGAAAGTTTTGGAAAAGAGGAAGTGAGAGTATTATGGATTATGGGGGATTTCCTGGAGAGGCCAGGGTTGAAGTGGACACTTAAATGAGGGTTCCTGGAAACAGAAAGTCCTCAAGGGGCCTTCTGGCCTGTATCTGCCACAGTCCAGCTCTCATCCTGACCTCTGCAGACAAAATTCTCCCTCTACAGTGTTGCCTGTGGGGTATCAGTGTGATGTGCCCTACTCCTCAGTGGGGTCCAGAAATAGTCGTCTGCTCAGAAGCCATCTGATGCCCCCAGAAGGCCATCCTAGCCTTTAGCTAAGGCCTCCTGGGGACAGGGACCTCCCAGGTGAAGGTATGTCCTCCCAAGCAGCCACAGCCAGGTTCCCCAGCTCAGTCCAGCCAGCCTTTTCCAAGTCCTATCTGAGTCAATCCAGCTTGCCCTGCTTTGCACTAGGCTAGGAACCAAGATGACCTCTGATCTTGGGCATCCTTGTATGAAACCAAGACTCCAGTTCGAGGTTATCTGCCCCTGGGATACCTGATTAAACTTGGTGCAACCTGAATGCCACAGCCTTGCGGAAATCCAGACTCCACCCCCGACATACCCCTCTATTCCTTTGGCCCCTTTTCTCCTTCTCCAACTGCCCTCCCCTATCGGGAGTCCCACACAGGTCCAGCAGCAGGTCCTGTCGTATTGAATGTCCTCCTTGGCAAACCAGTTGCTCTCCCAGCTCAAGAAAGAAGGAGGGCCAGTGCCTCCTTGGAAGGAGGAAGGCATAAAGTAAGAGACAGTTGGAGAACCTGGAAACGCTGCCCCTTCTACTCCAAGAGTTGCAGAAGAGTAGAAGGCGGGACCTCAGGGTGAACATCTCTTTCCGCTTTATTGACTATGCCAAAGCCTTTGACTGTGTGGATCACAATAAATTGTGGAAAATTCTGAAAGAGATGGGAATACCAGACCACCTGACCTGCCTCTTGAGAAACCTGTATGCAGGTCAGGAAGCAACAGTTACAACTGGACATGGAACAACAGACTGGTTCCAAATAGGAAAAGGAGTATGTCAAGGCTGTATATTGTCACCCTGCTTATTTAACTTCTACGCACAGTACATCATGAGAAACACTGGGCTGGAGGAAGCACAAGCTGGAATCAAGATTGCCAGGAGAAATATCAATAACCTCAGATATGCAGATGACAACACCTTTATGGCAGAAAGTGAAGAGGCAATAAAAAGCCTCTTGATGAAAGTGAAAGAGGAGAGTAAAAAAGTTGACTTGAAGCTCAACATTCAGAAACCTAAGATCAGGGCATCTGGTCCCATCACTTCATGGGAAATAGATGAGGAAACAGTGGAAACAGTGTCAGACTTTATTTTTTGGGGCTCCAAAATCACTGCAGATGCTGATTGCAGCCATGACACTAAAAGATGCTTAGTCATTGGAAGGAAAGTTATGACAAACCTAGACAGCATATTAAAAAGCAGAGACATTACTTTGCCAAACAAGGTCTGTCTAGTCAAGCCTATGGTTTTTCCAGTGGTCATGTATGGATGTGAGAGTTGGGTTGTGAAGAAAGCTGATCGCCGAAGAATTCATGGAGGAGCCTGGTAGGCTGCAGTCCATGGGGTCGCTACGAGTCAGACATGACTGGGCGACTTCACTTTCACTTTTCACTTTCACACATTGGAGAAGGAAATGGCAACCCACTCCAGTGTTCTTGCCTGGAGAATCCCAGGGACGGGGGAGCCTGGTGGGCTGCCATTTATGGGGTCACACAGAGTCGGACACGACTGAAGTGACTTAGCAGCAGCAGCAGCAGCAGGGAACTAGACCCCACACGCCACAGCAAAGATCGAAGATCCCGTGTGCCCCAAGTAAGACTTGGCACAGTCAAATAAATAAAACGTTGTTTGTGTTTTTTTTTTTTTAAGAGACTGAAGCTACAAGTCACAGGACAGCTACATGGCAGAAAAGGGAGGGTCCCTTGAGCTCTCAGCCGCACCAGCAGAGTCTGCCATTTGCAGAGACAGCTGTTCTGAGTAGCTGCAGCACTGAGGCCGGAGAGCAGCCTGTGTGTCTGCAACCCAGGAGGGTGGTTTTGTGGCTGGAGAGTGGTGCTCGTCTGCGACAGCGGGGTGACCCTTTACCGTGCATCACGCGGCAGTGTCAAAACGGACATGCTACCACTTAGCTACACTCCCGAAGACGGATGTTCTCTTTGTTCTCGGGAACTGACCCCACACTGGAAGACCCATTCCCTCCAAGGATGGACGATGGGAAAGCCTCTCCATGAGGGCCTGGGGATGCAGGGAGCACTGAAGTGGCCTGGAGGCCCTGGCTGGGGGTGAGGGGCGAGGCTCTCACCCTGCGGGTTCCAGTTTCTGCCTGCGGAGGTGTCCTCTCACCTTGCTCCGAGCTCTGGGGACCCGTGGTCCACTCACGGGCGTGGTGGCCGGAGCCCCTGGTCCCTCACTTGCAGCCTCTGCCCTACCCCGTTCTCCTGGACCTGAGTCTCAGCGTGTCCTCCCTCCTTTTTAAGCCACCACCTGGCAGGTTCTGCTCTGGGGTCATCTGGAGCCTCAGCAAAATATCCCCAAAACTGGTTCTCTCCGGCATCTCAGCGTCTGCAAGGTGTCAGGAAGCTCAGCCCATCCACATGCCCTCGTGAGAACTGAAGGCTGGGGCTGGGTCCTGCCACCTCTCCTCTCCAGTTCCAGCTTCCACTGAATTCTCTCTTCCTTCACACGTAGGGCCCTCATCTCCCCAAAGTAACCCCTCTGTGAGTTATTGGGTGTTAACAGATGCTTACTGGAAATTTGGGCATAAGATAGGTTCTGAATGTAGCACAGAATAATTCGGGTGAGAACTTAAAATTAGGTATTAGGGACTTCCCTGGTAGTTCAGTGGCTAGGACTCTGTGCTCCCAATACAGGGTGTCTGATCCTGGTTCAATCCCTGTTCAGGGAACTAGATTCCACATGCCACAACTAAGAGTTCAAATGCTGCAACTAAGAGTTTCATTGCCGCAACTACAGATCCCATATGCTGCAATAAAGATTGAAGAGCCTGCGTGCTGTAACTAAGACTCAACACAGCCAAATAATTAAATTTAAAAATAAATAAATAAATAATAAAATGAGATATTAGCCACAAAAATCCCTGCTTTAAAAATCCACTGGCCAGAGACTTCTCTGGTAGTCCACCGGCTAAGAATCTGCCTGCCGATGTAGGGAACACGTGTTTGATCCCTGGTCCCAGAAAACGTCACGTGCCACGGGCAACTAAACACCATGGGGCAAATAAGGCCCAACTACTGAAGCCCCCGCACCGCAATGAAGAGTGGCCCCTGCTCACCTCAGCTAGAGAAAGCCCGGGAAAGACAATCTTTCTGAGCTCGTCTGTGCTCAAACACGGCCTACAAAGCAGTCTGTCTATGGCGTCAAAAGTGAGGCGGCACCACCTGCGTTTGCTGGCTGTGCCGTTCACCCCTGCCTTCCCCCCGGGCCCCCCACACTCGGCCGACAGGGACGGGCACCTCAGCCTCAGCTGACGTGACAAGAACAATCTGAGCAGCAGCTCTGCCGGTTCCTGTGCAGGGTCGCCGGCCTGCGGCCACTCTGAACGTGGACTTGGGACAGGGGAACCGCTGTGCGGGTGTGGCACCAGGCAGCCCTCGGGGCCCCCAGCCACCCGGCTGTACCCAGACCCAAGGCCCCCTGCTCCCCACGAGGCGGGCCTTTGGATTCTGTCCCCTTTTGTAAAATGCTATAACTGCCAAGACGATGTCTAAAGAAAACATCTTAAATCTACTGATGAGATGAGAAAAACTCAAACACATGTCCTTGGACCACTGTCTTCCCACAAGCCAATCTTCACACTGTATTAAGTGAAAAAGGAAAATGCAGATCTGAGTGGGAATTTGCCAACCCCCAAACCCCAGCTTTTCTGATGCAGGAGGCTTTTCACCAGAACGTGGGAGGCTCTGAGCGACACATGAGGGCGCGCCCTCAGTGCTGCAGGGTGCACGGGCTGCAGGGGACACCGCCTAGGCACCTCACCCAACTTGGGGCTCAGAGCTGAGGGGGGGGACACCCCACAACGCCCCCCCACAGAGTGCTGACACCACACTGTGGACAGAACGCCCTGGCTGACTGAGCTCTAGAATCAACGGCAATCTTGGAATTGAAAATTCTTGAGGCAGACCTGAAGTCATTTTATTACTATGGAACACTCAGACTTCTCTAAGGAGAAGACAGCTCCCCAGAGAAACCGAGTTTCTGGGGAGCTGGGATCAGGCGCGCCCACCAGCTCTCTTCGTTGATGGCGTACAGCTGCTCCTGAAGCGTCACAGTCAGAGTCTCGGCATCGTCCTGCCCTCTCGGTGACAGCTGAGTGGCCGAGCTGAAGAGGGTGACCCCGTCGCCCTCGCCGTCAGACACGCCCTCGTCACTCTCGAACGCCTGGGCCACGTTGGCCAGCACGCTGGCTTGCTGCGCGCGCTCCCAGCCCTGTTCCTTCAGGGTCAGCACCTGGGCACGAGAGGACCACGTCTCGTCAGCGACATTCAGGGCAGCTCAAGTCTATCAGGAACTGAACACAATTTTACATGGAAGCCCTGACTGAGGATAAATGGGCCATGCTTAGGAGACACTGGCATCTCTTACGCGAGCAGTACTGAAGAAACGGGCAGGAGGAGAATTCAGTTCCCATATGGCCTGGTGACACTCAGCTCTTAGCGTGGACAGAAGGCAATCCTATGAGGTTATTCACAAGGGAGGGCTGATGGAGTCAGGGACAAAAAGCAAACATTAAAAAAAAAAAAAATACATCCATGCCACCATCAGCCAGGCTGAAGGAAAATAAGGAAAAGCAATCCTTCAGCTCCACAGCCGCTGGGTCCACCTCGGCTGTCATCACTTGTACTGGTTCACCGAGGAGGGCCGTCCTCGCAGGTTCCCAGCCCTCCGTTTTCCAGGCTGGTCTGAACACCCACAGACAGGAGAGAGCAGGGGCAGCCAGCGGACAGGAGGGCCAGCCCCGCCGCCGCTCTCCTCTCGGGGCACAGGCCCTAGGCTCTTCTGGGCGGCGGCCCCTCGCACTGCAAGGGCGGCTCTGGCATCAGAGACGCACGGGAGCGTGCCTGCGGGGCCCCGTGCCGCCCTCCCGCTCTCACACCTCACACCCTTCTCTCCGCAAATGTCCCCACTGTCACCCAGGTCCTGCCTTCTTTTCCCAGACATGACCTCAAAGCAACTGAGGGGCAGCCTCGAGATGCTGGCTTGCTGGATCCCTGTCCCCCGGGGCCAGTGCCCTCGCCCCCTGCCTTCGTCACAACCCCTCCCCAGGGCAGGGCCACCCCCTTCGCTGGCTCCAGGACCACCTGCCATCATTCCTGCTCCGCTCCAGCGAGCCAGCTGCCTATGGGTTCACCCCCATTGACCCCCGCGCCTTCAAATCGCACAACGGGAACCAGCAGATTCCTCCTCCAGGGCTCCCTGCAGCGCCTGCTGCGGGTCTCTGAAAGTTCCCTGGGAGCGGCCTCTACTGTCCCCCTCCCTGCCTGGTCTCCAGCTCTCTGCAAGCAGGCGGTGTGCCCCGCCCCGCAGGGCAGCTCCCCGGGGGCTCTCAACCACTGGACTGCCAGCAAAGCCCCAGAAATAAACTTCTAAGAAAGAAACGAAGGGGTGAGGGTGGACCGAGAACAAAGTTCGAGCACGGCGGCTGCTAACACTGGGGCCATCGGGGGATCCGGCTCACTGATGCTTTCTGTAAGGGTTGCGGGCACACATCTACGTCTGTTCCTTTACACACTGCCTGTGGATGCTGTCACGCTTATTGACTAGCATGAAATGCTGCTACTCAATTATTCGTAACCAGTAAAGACATTCACTCTGAGGCCCTCTTGGGAACAGTTTTCCAACTCCTGTCCTGGAGCTTTTCCCCACACACAGACCAGGCCGGGATAGGCCCCGCCAGATGTGCCTCTTTGTAAAGGGGCCCTGGGGCTGGCTCACCTTATCCTCCAGAGCAGCCATTCTCTCCTTCAGATGAAGCTGAAGCCTCTCATCTGATTCGGACACAGGCTTATCCCCGGTATCTGATAAGGGTTTATTGTGTTCTTCCTTCACGTCTTCTCCCTGCCTTGCCTAAAACAGGAAAAACAAAAACTCATAAACTTCAAGAGCATAAACTCATAAACTTCCTTCTTTTAAAAGCACCGGGGAGCCGTGACGTGAGCAGCCTGTGCCCTGGTTCTCGAGGCGGTCCCCTCCCACGGCCACCTCTGGTGGGCTCTTGAGCATCACCAGAGCAGACGGACAGGTGCAGAGGGAGGCAGAGACTTCACCTGTCAAAAGTCACTCCCAACGCTTCTCTTTGGCTGAGCACCTGGGGGTCCTTAATGTCACCAGCCATTACCTGTCAGAGGAGCTCGGAGAGCAAGCAGATTTACACTCAGAAACAAGCAGACTTTAAAGGGGATCAGCTTACACACACGTTGGTAGAGGAAATTCCCAGTATATAAACAGAAGCTTGAGTCTGGTTTAGGGGGTAAAATGAATTCAATTTATAAAGTAAAAGGTGAGAAAATTCATTTTGGGAAAAAAGCCAGTGGAGATAGATGTTCACATATTTTTCTTTACATGCAACATCACTTAAATTCTCTGTAATGATTGCTGTTGTTCAGTCGTGTCTGACTCTTTGTGACCCCAAGGACTGCAGCATGCCAGGCTGTCCTTCACTATCTCCCAGAAGTTGCTCAAACTCACGTCCATCGGGTCAGTGATGCCATCCAACCGTCTCGTCCTCTGTCGCACCTTCTCTTCCTGCCTTCGATCTTTCCTAGCACCAGGGTCTTTTCCAATCTGTCAGTTCTTCGCATCAGGTGGCCAAGGTATTGAACCTTCAGCCTCAGCATCAGTCCTTCCAATGCATATTCAGGACTGATTTCCTTTAGGATTGATCGGTTTGATCTCCTTGCAGTCCAGGGGACTCTCAAGAGTCTTCTCCAACACCTCAGTTCAAAAGCATTGATTCTTTGGTGCTCAGCCTTCTTTACGGTCCAACTCTCACATCCATACATGACTACTGGAAAAACCATAGCTGCAAAGTAATGTCTCTGCTTTTTAATATGCTGTCTAGGTTGGTCATAGCTTTTCTCCCAATGATAATTCATATTCAGTTCAGTTCACTTGCTCAGTCATGTCTGACTGTGCATCCCCATGGACTGCAGCATGCCAGGCTTCCCTTGTCCATCACCAACTCCCAGAACTTGCTCAAACTCATGTCCATTGAGTCTCATCCTCTGTCACCCACTCTCTTCCTGCCTTCAATCTTTCCCAGCATCAGGGTCTTTGCCAATATGAAAATTCATATTAAAAAACTGCAAATAATTACCTCAAGCAATTTTTAAAGGCAATAACAAAGTTGGCAAGTCTGTGTTTTATAAAATGAGCATCAACCTCCTGGTTTAAAAAGCTGTTTTAGGACCTACTGTATAAAAAAAACTGGAGAGAAGATAAAAGAATGATCTATTTGAGACTGGCCCTGTGTTAGAAATTGCTGAGGCTAATTGCTGGGTCATGGGTATTTATTATACTATATTATAGAAGTGGTATATGATTATACCACTTTTGTGCATGTTTGAAATTTTCCACCTTAAAAAATTAAAAAACAGGTTATTTTCTGTTAAAACAAAGTCGTCTCCAGCAACACAGTTCGAAAGCATCAATTCTTCAGTGCTCAGCCTTCTTTATGGTCCAATTCTCACACCCATACGTAACTACTGGAAAAACGATAGCTTTGACTATATGGACCTTTGTCGCAAAGTGATATCTCTACTTCTCAATATGCTGTCTAGGTTTGTCATAGCTTTCCAAGGAGCAAGCATTTTTAAATCTCATGGCTGTAGTCACCGTCTTCTGTGATTTTTGAGCCCAAGGAAACAAAACCTCTCACAGCTTCCACAGTAAGGCATCGGCATTCAAATATTTTTAAAGCAAAACAAAAGTTTACTTTGAACTGGCTTAGTCATAAACAGCATCCCGAGCTCAACAGCCTCTAAGCAGCTGTTCTGCAAGTAAGGAAGTGCACCCCTGATCGGGAGACATTGAGCTCTCTGCCTAAGCGGGGAGGGCGCCTCACCGTGGGTCTCACCATGGGAGTCAGAACCACTGCCCCCTGGGAGCCCACGTTTGAGGTTCTGTAGTCCAGGCCCAAGAAGACAGGCATGCTGGGGACAGTACTGACACGTGAGGCTTTAAAACCCTCAGAAAACAAGAGCATATGGTACGTAGTATTTTCTGATCTGCCTTTGGCAGCCACTATTTTGTATATCGTAATGCGTTCCACCTCATACATTTCAATGACTTTCTAGTGCTTTATTTTTGTGGTGGGGCCAATGCCAAAGCCTTTGACTGTGTGGATCACAATAAACTGTGGAAAATTCTGAAAGAGATGGGAATCCCAGACCACCTGACCTGCCTCTTGAGAAACCTGTATGCAGGTCAGGAAGCAACAGTTAGAACTGGACATGGAACAACAGACTGGTTCCAAATATGAAAAGGAGTACGTCAAGGCTGTATATTGTCACCCTGCTTATTTAACTTATATGCAGAGTACATCATGAGGAACGCTGGGCTGGGAGAAGCACAAGCTGGAATCAAGATAGCCGGGAGAAATATCAATAACCTCAGATATGCAGATGACACCACCCTTATGGCAGAAAGTGAAGAGGAACTCAAAGGCCTCTTGATGAAAGTGAAAGAGGAGAGTGAAAAGAAGTTCAACATTCAGAAAACGAAGATCATGGCATCTGGTCCCATCACTTCATGGGAAATAGATGGGGAAACAGTGGAGACAGTGTCAGACTTTATTTTTGGGGGCTCCAAAATCACTGCAGATGCTGATTGCAGCCAGGAAATTAAAAGATGCTTATTCCTTGGAAGGAAAGTTATGACCAACCTAGACAGCACATTAAAAAGCAGAGACATTACTTTGCCAACCAAGGTCCGTCTAGTCAAGGCTATGGTTTTTCCCGTGGTCATGTATGGATGTGAGAGTTGGACTGTGAAGAAAGCTGAGCACCGAAGAATGGATGCTTTTGAACTGTGGTGCTGGAGAAGACTCTTGAGAGTCCCTTGGACTGCAAGGAGATCCAACCAGTCCATTCTAAAGGAGATCAGTCCTGGGTGTTCATTGGAAGGACTGATGCTAAAGCTGAAACTTCAATACTTTGGCCACCTCATGCGACGAGCTGACTCACTGGAAAAGAGTCTGATGCTGGGAGGGATTGGGGGTGGGAGGAGACGGGGACGACAGAGAATGAGATGGCTGGATGGCATCACCGACTCGATGGACATGAGTTTGAGTGAACTCCGGGAGTTGGTGATGGACAGGGAGGCCTGGCGTGCTGTGATTCATGGGGTCGCAAAGAGTCGGACACGACTGAGCAACTGAACTGAACTGAATGCGTTCCACCTCATACATTTCAATGACTTTCTAGTGCTTTATTTTTGTGGTGGGGCCAATGATACACTTTGGCACACACCGGCCCGACTCACTTTGTTTGAGAGAAGCCAGATTTGGTTTTCCTGGTTAAGTCCTGATTATCTGAGACCACACGGGAACAGGAGCGAGTAAGGCTCACCAAACCACAGGAAGGACAATCCCTAACCAGACCGGAGCTCTAACCCTGCCTCTTGTCACAGTGACCCAGTTCTCAACAGGCAGCCCGCTGCCCTGAAGTTCCCTGCTGCTCTCTGCTCTTTCAGTAAAAACGCTAACAAGCCAACAGAGTCACGCTCAAGTAAAACAAGGGAGTCAGGAGAGGAATTTCACAAAATGGTTAAACCAAGTCCCGAATAATTCAAACCTGGAAGTTGCAGTCACCCCCAATTTTTAAAAAATGTATTTCCTTCCAGTACAGCTGATTTACCATGATGGACATCCACACTTTTGAACGCAATGTTTTAGGGTCGTAAGAACTTTACACGGGGACTTGATTTTCAACATGGGAGTCACATGAAAAGGTCTTTCTTTACCTTCCCTCCTCAGTAATGCAATACTATAAAAGTCAGACACAGTTCAGTAAAGGCCATTACCTGTCGATGCATAGAATCCTCATTTACGATTTCATTTTCAAGTTTATCATTGAAGTCATGTACATAGGCAGCTTCGCGCTGTGCAGTGAGGGAGCGTTTCTCTAGGGTAGTGATTCTCTTTACCGTGTCCTCCATCTGGGCCATGGCCTACACCGGGCATTGCAGAGGAGAAAAGGTAAGCCGTTATCATGGAACACACCGATACGCTTAAGAGTAACAAAACTGGACTAAATCCTAAGTTTCAAGTCAAACATAAAGTTAGCGTCCTCAAAATTAAACTCCTAGACGTGGCAGTTTTCTCGGACGTGAGCAAAAACGCACCTACCTCAAAGGTCACATGTGCCACGATGGGCAGCCATCTGTCTGAATGTTCTGTCTGGCCACTCGGTTTACCAAGCTTCTTTGCTATATAATAAATCCAAACAGCAAACAAAAAGTATACTAAACTACCCTGTTATTGCAAGAATTCCAGGAGGGAAGGTATCTGGCATGAAGTCAGGACCTCTGTCTGCTACACCATACAGGCGGACTTGACCCAGAACAGGGAGGGACCTACAACAGACCCAAGAGGGAGCTCTGAGGCTCGTTTCCTCAGGTAAAAGTTGGAAAAATCTCATGCAATTTCCTCAAAATTAAAGTAAGACTATTAACGAGTGGAAACAGAAGTCAAAGTGTAACACAACTGGAAGCAGCCTTCTCAAGCAGAGTTAAACCACATGTATGAAATGCTCAAACCAGGACCAGAACTTGCTGCTGGTGTGACTCCTGTCTGCCAGCTCAAAATCCATTTCGGGTCCCTCCGCGGTCACTAAGTAACCAATGTGGGCCAAGTCCTAATATTAAAAGTGAAAGGTCTTAAAAACGCTTTTTCCAGAATTCTCAGCGTATTAAACTCTGCCACCTAATCTCCTCCTGTTGCCAAAGAGTAGTATGAAAAGGTTATACAAACGTGCAAATATTTCTGTTTTGAGTTCTCACACAGAATTCCTCACACCAAGCTACTAAACAAGTACACCTGCTGGAACACATGCTGGAGGGGCTCTGTCTGAGACGGTGTCACGGGGGAGGGGTGGGGCAGGGTGGGCGCTGTCTGTCTGCGTACAGAGGAGAGGTGAGGCTCACAGCAGGAGGCCTGAACCCCCAGCACACTTCTGTTTTCACAGGGACCGTTAGGTAGTTTCTCATAAATCATGACACCCGCAGACACGACCACCAGAAACATCAGGAGTCTACACGGTTACACAGCTCGGGCCTGAGGACCTGAGGGTGAGCAAACGCCACTCGACTGGTCTGACCGCCGGGATCACCGTCACACATCCCTGTCAAGGAGCGGAACCTCAGCAAACCAGAGAAGACGGCCAGGCAAGCTGCCTCGGCAGAGCCCACACAGCATGCTCCCATCTCTCCGAGAGAACGGCCTCCACACACGTCACCAGACTCGCCTGAGCGAATCAGAAGGAAATCTCAGCATTGTCAGGAATACATTCGACAGGCAGGTGTGGGGGATGAACTGGGCGACTGGGACTGGCATACATACACTGCTGATACTACGCATCAAGTCAACAGCGAGTAAGGACCTAGTGTACAGCACAGGGAAGGCTCCTCAGTGCTCTGTGGTGAAGGAAATGGGTAGGAAATCTAAACAACAGGGATATATGTAGATATATATATACACATATACATGACTGATTCAGTTTGCTGCACAGCAGAAATTGACCCAGCAGTGGAAAGCAACTACATGCTACGAAATGAATGAATGGATACATGAATGTTTTCAAAGGAACACACTGGGCCCCTAGAACTTGTAGAAATCAGGAGTCCACACCCAGGGTGCAGCACAGCGCAAGGGCTACCCTCATGTTGGTCCACTGCCAACGGACCGCCTGGATCAGGCCTCTTCTACCCCCGAGACCTCGACACAGAGGCAGGGAGACAGCCTGTCGTGTCTCGCCAGAGCTCTGCTCTTACTCGCGCAGCCATCCCGAGGCTGAGATCACCGGGAGAACAAGGGACCCACAACCACCTCAGGGCAACAGACACGGCCGCCGTCACTCACTTTGCGGACATCCCGCTCCAGTTTCCTGTTCACTTCCTTGGACTTGAGGAGTTTTCTCCTGGCCGTGTCCAGGTCCTCCTCCAGCTCTCTCATGTGGGCAGAGAGGGCTGCCAGGTGCTCTTCCATCTGGCTCTGCTCCCGCAACTGCTTGTCTATGACTTCCTGGAGCTTGCTCATCGTAGCCAGGTTTTGCTCGTGGCTTAGAGAGCCGTCGGATGATCTCTAAGGGGGAAAGGAAGCCTTAGAGAGCCTTGTTTTGGGAGGGAGGGAACACAGCACTTCTGGGAAATCGGTGAGGTCAAAACCGCCTTCTGCACTCTGGGAGTTCACAGGACCCTCACGGCTGCTCAGACCTACATGGTGCGTTGGTGATGCTGTCCATCCCGATTAGAACCGGGTGATTAGAGTCAGATTTTGTCTTCTCCTGGACAAAGGGGTGCTTAAGAGATCCTGCAGCTCTGAGCCACAAGTCTAGTTTGCTAGTCCTTAAAATACCCCAGGTGGGTGGGTCCTCAATCAGAAAGATAAATGGCATGTGATGCCCACCACTACAGCCTTCATAGTTTTTTAAAATGAAAGGATACAAATGACAAACCCTTAACTGAAATTACACGATGAGTGATCAACCTTACCTCTTTATGTGTAGCACCTAATTCTTCTTCTAACAAACGACACCTTTCGTGTGCTATACATAATCGCTCTCTCAACTCAAATAAAAGGGGTCGAGTCACTGTGTGTTGATGTGTGTATACACGTTAGTGCACTCCTCATTCTATGCTCACCCTAATACATGGCTACTGTAACAGAGTATCTTTAATGGCTCTCACTGATCTTAACATCAAGAAAATCTGCTTGTTAACAGCTTTAAATTCTAAGTTTGAGAGAACAAAATGTTATCCTAAATTAATTCTAGTACCCAGTTTTTAACTGCAAATTGATACACAGAATATAATAAATCTTGAGACATTTATGCCAACTAATACTTTTTAACTGGGGGCTTCCCAGGTGGCTCAATGGTAAAGAATCTGCCTGCCAATGCAAGAGGGCAGGTTCAATCCCTGGGTCGCGAAGATCCCCTAGAGTAGAAGATGGCCACCCACTCCAGTATTCTTGCCTGGGAAGCCCCATGAAGAGAGGAGCGTGGTGGGCTATAGTCCACAGGGTCACAAAGATACGGACATGCCTGAGCCACATAAAACTCTGACTTCTTACAGAGAAAATGTATTTACAAGAATTCAAGAAGCTCAAAAGTCAACTAGTTACATAAATACATGCATCATCCACCTAACAAGGCAGCAAGTGTACAAATCCAGGAGGTTTGGGTGGCTGGTACCTTCTCATCCAGGGCCTTGTGGTGGTCAAAAAGAAATTTCAGCGCCCTGAGCACCTCCACCTCGCTGGTCATGCTGGCTGGGGGCTGCTCCTGCTGCTTGCCCGCCATCATCTGGAGGGACAGCATGTTCTGGGAAACCAGGAACTCCAGGTGCTCCAGCAGCAGCTGCAGGGTGGGGCCAAAGGAGCACCTTCAACCTCACGCTTGCATCCAGGGTCGGTAACTCCTCTCAGCCTCACTCTAAAGCCGAAACCATGCTAAGGCACATCGGAATCCTGCCAGTTCTGTCTAGAGTTAGAGTGGACCTCCCACGTGGCCCGGTAGTTAAGACTCCACACTTCTGCAGGGTCATGGGTTTTAATCCCTGGTCGGGGAACTAAGATCCCACAAAAAGTGTAGCGTGGACAAAAATGTAAGTGAAGAGAACTCCCCCTCGAATGTACTAAAATTACATTAGCTCTCATCATAAATTTGAAGCAAGGTATGAGAACCCCGAACTGATCCACCCCAGTCTGCTCAGTGGGAAGATGTGAAAAATGACTTTAAAATCAGACAGAGTTTAAAGTCACTAACACGGAGCCCAGTGGTGACCCCCGCGGGGCAAATGTCAACACGTGAGAATCCCCCTACTGACCCTGGTGTTGTTTCTTTCGGCTCTGAGCTCGGCGAGTTCTTCTTCCCTTTCCAGGAGCTGCTTCTTGTATACATTTACCTCCTCGTTAGAAGCTGGAGACTTCTAGAAAACAATTAAATGAGTCACTAAATGCAAACACAAGTTAAAAAGAGAGCGAGACAATGAAGACTGACCCTGTCAAGTCTCTCCAGGCTCCACACAAAGGATCTCCCTGTACCCCCACAGAAGAGGGGGTCTGCCGACCCCAAGACCACACACGCCACCGCAACTCAGCCCGGCCGTCAGCCTCCACCACGACCTGGCCGGCACGCGGCAAGAGAGAACCCAGAATCCAAGCCTGCCTTCTCAAGACCCAGGGACGTCT
The DNA here is from genome assembly GCF_049115385.1 of Moschus berezovskii. Lineage (NCBI taxonomy): Eukaryota > Metazoa > Chordata > Mammalia > Artiodactyla > Moschidae > Moschus > Moschus berezovskii. Next base: position 77,922,744 of record NC_142477.1, read on the forward strand.
GAGAAACGCTCCTAAACACAAACCTAACAACAAAGTGGATGAAGAGACTCTTAAACGACACACAGACAAGTGACCTAGAACCACTGGGGAGAGTGAAGAAGAAAGGTAAGGTCTACAAGGACACCAGGCTTTGGAGTGTTCCTCTGGGAAAAAGGCTGATGGCACCCCAAGGCCACCTGTTAGCTTGACTCCACTGAAGTCACACAGTCATTCAATGAACTGGTTAAAATGTTAAACTCACGTTATGTGTATTTTACCACAATTTGCATGCACGCAGGGCCGTCCATGTGGTGAACTTGCTCAAATTGAACCACACGGCATCATTCATACTTCTGTTTTTCTCGGCACAGATACAAAAATCCTGGGCTACGTATCCCCTATGCCATACTGAGTATGCAGCACCCAGAATAGTGCCCTACACTTGTAAGAGGCATGTAGTAGACATGTGAAGCCATGAGGGTGTATGTTATACACGTAAGCAGTAGGTACCCGTCATTAAAATCCTGGACACACTGGTCTGTGCTTTGTAAGACAGGGGACGTTAAGGGGCTTAGCCTTTCTGCTTCAAGGACTGACTCTCTAGCTCGATCCACACGCTCCAGAGACTCCTCCAGCCAGTGTTTCCCTTCTTGTGGGGCCCCCGCCCATCCTCCACGCAGCACCTGCACAACCTCTTACCCGGTCAACCTGCTGGGGTCGATCCTGCCCACTAAGGTCAAAACGCCCTGCCCGGCAGGGCCCACAACCAAGCTAACAAAAGGAAACACAACCCCAACACTTCGCCGGGTGAGGGCCAATCCGACGGGCCCAGCCCCCCGGCTGCTCTCACCTCAGGGCACTCTGCTTCCAGGACTCGGTCCGAGGCCAAGCTCCTCCTTGTCTTGGCCTTTGCTTTGGGCTTGCAGCACTGGAATAACGCCCACAGGCGGGCCCTTCTGCGACCCATCCTCGCGGATGGGGGCAGCCCCCCACGCGGGGCAACTGCTGTTTCACCGGAGGATACCTCAGCTCCTGAGCTATCACCACCACTCTCACACTACGACCACCGCTCTCACACACACACCGCTCTCACACACACACCGCTCTCTCACACACACCGCTCTCACACACCGCTCTCACACTATGACCACCAGCACCACTGTCTCAAGGAGAAATGGCACGAAGGCTCTGCCCGCAGCACGTCTCCCAGGAGCCCGGAACCAGAACCCACTCAGTCACAAGGGGCTCCGTGGTAACAGGGGGGCTGGGCTCAGGCCCACCATCAAGGGTGCAGGGCGGGGGGAGGGGCTGCCAAAAAGACGGCAGGTGAGTGTGGGGTGCGGGAGAAGGAAGGCCGTGCCCACAGCTCAGGCCCACCACCAAACATGACCCTGCAAGGTACTGGTCACAGTTGGACCGAACAGTTTAAACTGCTTCAGAAACCACCACTGCTAGGAATGAACATGTCTTCCAAGTGGGCTTCTGCCCTCTCCACCCCCCAAACAAGCCTTCAGTGAGGCTTCTGAAAGGGTACCCCTGAACTCAAGGGCATCCCCAGAACCCACCCAGCTGAGGAGGACTCACCGCGCCAGCCGCCCCTCACTCTCACCCTGAGCTCAGTCCTCCCTGACTGACTCCCTCACTCGAGCTCAGCAAGGGCTTGACCAACCTCGCTCCAGGCACTTAAAATGAACCCACAGTGGGTACACGGGTTCATTCAACCTGCTGCGAACTCGCCCTCTTCACTTCGACCCTGGGCTACCAGACGACTCTGCCCCGTGGGGGCTGCACGGTGCAGGTCTGGGGTGTCCCTGACTCGAGCCGCGGCAGCCAGCGCCTCCCAGACCCCGCCAGGTGCTGCCCCTCCCTCCGCCCCAGAGTCTCCCACCCTCTCTCCTGGCCCCACTCCCACCCTCGCGGCCCTCCACTCGCCAGGGCACAGGCCACACTGCTCCTGGCTCAGCCCAGACCTCTGCTGTCACTTGAGGACCTCAGTCCCCTATATCCACCCATCTCAGCAATTACACACTCTGGGAGAGACAGAGGACAGTTTGGGGTCCCGCCCGCAGTTCACCCTGAACACGTTCTCTTTTTTTGGCTTTATCTACTGGAGTTCTCTGAGATGTCTTTTTGATACCTCAACTGCTGCTTTCAAAAGACTGTAAAATCACTGTGCTCAACTTTAAGAATAAAATCTTCACTTTCAACCTTAAAATGAAACTGGAGGGAACACTAAACGCAGTCAGTTTTTCAAATTGAGAAAGAAAACCCACATGTGACCATGTCACAGAATACAGGTCACGTAACCCCTCCCTCCTCAGCCTTCTCCACCCCCAGCAGCCCGTCATCACAAGGCCTGCCCTGGGCCGGCAGGGGCAGGGGAAGAGATCAGACCGGCTCCTCTGTCCCCAGGCCACGTGGGCCGCTTGCTCCACCTTCTTCACAAGGTCACGTGGCACTGAAACAGCCCAGGAAAGCTGGGGATTCTGATCAGAAACACAACCGTGGGTACTAGGCAAGGACCCCTGGTTCTTGTTTACCCCGGTAGCAAATAAAGATGATCAATACAATTACTGTGACTGTTACATGTGGCTTCAGATAAGAGAAGACCCCCAGGGCGTCCCCATTTCCAGTTACAGACGCAAGCAGCTTGTAGGGCAGCCCACCGAGAGCTAGAAAAGCTAAACACAGTTTAAAGGAGGTCCTTGAAAGTGAGCGTGAAGTCGCTCAGTCGTGTCCGACTCTTTGTGACCCTTTAGACTGTAGCCTACCAGGCTCCTCTGTCCATGGGATTTTCCAGGCAACAGTACTGGAGTGGATTGCCGTTTCCTTCTCCAGGGGATCTTCCCAACCCAGGGCTCAAACCCGGGTCTCCCGCATTGCAGACAGAAGCTTTACGGTCTGAGCCAGAGGTCCTTAGGCGGCCACAATCCAAGATTTCAAACAGAAGGGAAGCCCAGTGAGGGAGCTGGAGACTGAGAGGGCCGCTCCTTTCCTCAGGGCATCTGAACAAAGCTGACTCGGCGAAGAAAAGGCAGGGAAAAAGTCAAGCAGAGGGGACTGGCTAACACAGCTCTGGACGGGTCCTTGGGCTGGGAAGACAAAAATTTGGGCGGAGGCCTCACAAGTCAGTCCGGATGACAGAGACCAAGCTCCCCAAGAAAAGGGAGGCACAGAAAACGTACCAAACACAGCCTAAGCCGGCTGAGTGCTGAGTATCAGTCACCTCGTGATGCTCAGGAGACAGAAGGTGGGCTTCAGGACCTGCCGAGAAGGGGGGGCCCTGGGAGGCACCCCAGGCTTCCAGACGGAGACGCTGGAGGGCTCCTCCCTGGGGTCAGGGGGGACGGTGGGGGAAGGCTGCTGAGACTGAGCGTACAAGGACCCCCCAGCCTCAAGTCACTCAAACCCTGAGTGAACAGAGAGTTCTGTGTCCACTAGAGGTCTGCATCAGAGGAAACTCTGGAGAAGACAGCATCACCAGAACCTCTAGGCTTTTCCATACAGAATGTCCAACATGCAACCAAAAAAGCAAAACAGGGTGTAACAACAAATACGAGCAAGGGAAAAAGAACCGAAACAGATCCAGAGGTATCAGTGTATATCAGCATATCAGAGGTGTGCTAGAGGGATCAGTTGCAAACGTCACCAGTTCAAAAATACACTTGAAAAAAGGAAAAATTTCTGAGAATCAAAAGCAATTCTAGAACTTTACAATAACAGTGAACTGAAGTTAAGAACTCAGTCTCTGGGCTTAACATCAAATTGGACATAGCTGAAGAGAGGATCTGTGAACTGAAGGATGGATCGGTTAAAAAACATATATATGTGGGGAAAAAAGCATAGAATTTATCGAAGGAGCCCGTCGTTAAACTACGTTGTTAAAAACTATAAATGGGGATCCTCATGGTGGAGAAAAGACAGAAAGGGGAATAAGACACGCCTACAGGGGTTGAAACTTAAGAGTCTCTTAATGAAAGCGAAAGAGGAGAGTGCAAAAGCTGGCATAAAACTCAACATTCAAAAAATGAAGATCATGGCATACGGCCCCATCACTTCATGGCAAATAAATGGGGAAACAATGGAAACAGTGACAGACTTTATTTTCTTGGGCTCCAAAATTACTGCAGATAGTGAAATTAAAAGATGCTTGCTCCTTGGAAGGAAAGCTATGACAAACCTAGACAGCATATTAAAAAGCAGAGACGTTACTTTGCCGACAAAGGTTCATTTAGCCAAAGCTATGCAGGAGCTCATTTAGTACTAGTTCATTTAGTCAAAGCCAGCAGCCATGTATGGATGTGAGAGCTGGCCCATGAAGAAGGCTGAATGTCAAAGAAACAATGCTTCTGAACGATGGTGTTGGAGAAGACTCTTGAGAGCCCCATGGACTGCAAGGAGATCCAACCTGTCGATCCTAATGCAAATCAGTCCTGAATATTCATTGGAAAGACTGGTGCTGAAGCTCCAATACTTTGGCTTCCTGATGCAAAGAACTGACTCACTGGAAAAGAACCTGATGCTGGGGAAGACTGAAGGCAGGAGGAGAAGGGGATGACAGAAGATGAGATGGTTGGATGGTATCACCAACTCGATGGGCATGAACTTGAGCAGGCTCCGGGAGTTGGTGATGGACAAAGAAGCCTGGCGTGCTGCAGTCCATGGGGTCGCAACGGGTCAGACACTGAGCGACTGAACTGAATGACAGGGACAGTGGCAAGAGTTGGTTCAAGAATCAGACCATTGACTCAAAAATGAAAACCACACATTGGTTTCAGCAGCTCTGCGGGTGCCTAAGGCAAGAAGAAAATGTTCAAGCGCTCAGAGGAAAAAAGGTGTGGCTTTGAATGGCACAGCAACACTGAGAGTTGACTTTTCAAGAACAAGGAAGTCAGAAGATAATGGACTGGCATCTGTAAAATGCTGAAAAACAACCACCCACCCACCTGGAATTCTATACCCCACAGAAACACTCTTCCAAAGTGAAAGCAAAATAAAGACTTTTAGGGCAACTGGAAATGAGACAACTCATCACCCACAGACATGAACTAAGAAAATATTAAGGCAGTGCTTTGGGAAAAAGAAAAGTCGTCTCTGACAGAAATAGAAAAAACAAGTAAAGACCAACAATGAGGTAACTGTGAGGGTAAATATTAACTCTACAAAACAATAATGTTAACGTCAAAAATATATCTAACAATTTAAAGTATAACAGTGACAAGGAGGAAACAGTCGTGTCAGGGAGGCAGTGAAAGTACTAAGTTAGACTTGAATGTAAAACACATGCTCTATCTGTGAATGGACACCCAACAACCTGACAGAGGAGTACAGAACTAGAAAAAGACTTCACACTTCTACAAGAAGCAAGAGAAAAGAACACAGCATAGGTGAGACAGACAGAAAACAAACAGTAACACGGTATCTACACACTCAAATATCAACATTATAAATAGAGCAAACACTCTCATTAAAAGATAAAAAGTGTCAAACTGATGACAATGAAGACTATACACTATTCACAGAGGTTCCTGTTAAGATGGAAGATCTTTTAGACAGGTGAAAGTAAAAGATACCCAGGCAAACAAGGACAGAAAACTGATGTGGCAATATCACTGTCAAATAGTGTCTAAAATAAGAAGCATCACCAGCCTTAAAAAGGAGCTTCTCATACTGATACAAGTTGAGTCCAGCAAGAAGACGAGGATTCTACATTTGAATGTACCGAATAACATAACCTCAAGATATCAATACATAAAACTGACAGAAATAGAAAAGGAGTAACAGCCAAGTTCATAATCACAGTGGGAGACGTTAAAGACACATCTCTCAGGGAACTGGGCTCCCTGGTACGTAGTCACCTGCAGCCATGAAGTACCTGAATTGCAGCTGGTCTACGATGAGATGTGCTGCAAGCGTGAAACACACACTGGATTTTAAAGACTTACGAATGAAAGAACGTGAAATATTTCATTAGGTTTTATCATGTTGATTACACACTGAATTGATAATATTTTGGGTGTGTTAAAATAAAATACATTGCAAGTAATTTCACCTACTTCTGCTTTACAAAACGTGGCTACCAGAATCTGAACTACATGAGTCACAAACCTGATCTAACTGATACACACGGAACATTGCCTTCTCACTGATACATATTATTTTCAAGAGCCCAAGGAACATATAACAAAATGAATATATATCGGGCCACTAGGAAAGCTCAAACTATTTCAAAGGACTGAACTAATGCAGGGTACACTTAGGGACTGCAGTGGGCTGGCGGTCTAAGTGCCTCAAACTGCACCCCGCACGCGGTGATGAGCCCAGGAGGCAGGCACTCTGGGAGGGCTCAGGGCAGGAGGGAACGGGCGCCCCGTGCTGTGAGGACAGGGAGAAGCTGCAGGCAGTCTAGGAACCAGGAGACAGGCCTCACCAGACGTGGCACCTGCTGGTGATCTTGGGACTTCCCAGCCTCCAGTACTATAAGAAACAACTTTCTGTTGTTTTTCAGCTAGTCTATGGTATTTATAACAGTAGTCCCAAAAGACTAAGACGGAGCTCTTCATGGAATTAAGCTAGAAATCAAAAACGGGTCACTAGGAAAACATCCCCAAACATTAAGTTAAATGACATACTGCTTGAAGAATTTCATGAATAATCATCTTAAAAAACACAATGAAAATTAGAAAATACTTTTCCATAAAAAATCTGGCTTACTCAAACTTGTGGGACGCAGCAAACTGTGTTTAGAGGGTAACTTAAGGCTAAACATCAATTAAGCCTCTATCCCTGCTGCTGCTGCTGCTAAGTCGCTTCAGTCGTGTCCGACTCTGTGCGACCCCATAGACGGCAGCCCGCCAGGCTCCCCCGTCCTCGGGATTCTCCAGGCGAGAACATTGGAGTGGGTTGCCATTTCCTTCTCCAATGCATGAAAGTGAAAAGGGAAAGTGAAGTCGCTCAGTCGTGTCCGACTCTTAGCAACCCCATGGACTGCGGCCCGCCAGGCTCCTCCATCCTTGGGATTTTCCAGGCAAGAGTACTGGAGTGGGGTGCTGTTCGTTGCCTTCTCCGTTGTATAAAATAGTTGCCTATAATTAAAGATGCCACAGAGATGTGTCCCAAGGGTTTGGACAAACCACAGATTATATAGCTGTTTTTGGTCAGTCTCCTAACATGGGTTGGCAAAGATTCTGTTCTGTTCTGTTCCGTCGCTCAGTCATGTCCAACTCTATGCGACCCCATGGACTGTAGCCTACCAGGCTTCTCCATCCATGGGATTCTCCAGGCAAGAATACTGGAGTGGGTTACCGTTTCCTTCTCCAGGGGATCTTCCCGACCCAGGGATCGAACCCGGGTCTCCCACATTGGAGGCAGAAGCTTTAACCTCTGAGCCACCAGGGAAGATTATATTAAAACACACCATCTTAACCAAGTGTACAGTTGAATAACGTTTCGTACAGGCATACTATGCTACAAGATCAAAGAATTTCCTTAAGTCCTATGTGCTACCATAGAACAAAATGATGCCTGTGAAGTCTAGCTTGAAAAGGGAGGAAAAGGAAGAGAAAGGAAGGTAGGTAAAATGATGGAGGCAAACGTAACAGCTTTGGCTTGGAATGAATGAATCCAGACTCAGCCCTTAAAAGGCTGCCTGGCTTTGGCTAAGTCTTTTAAACCTTTCTGGGCCGTTCTCTTCCGTGTCTGAATGACGAGAGGTCAGGTTTAGATGATTTCTAAGGGATCTTTAAGTTCTGAATAGCTTATGTAGAAAAAAATAAAATAAAATCACTTATGAAGAAAAAGAGAGAAGAAACATTTCCCAACGAACAGAAGATGTGGAATGCCACCAACAACCTCAAGCCCCACCTGCTCACTAAAGTGGGTGCTGGTAAAGAGGCTATCTGCTCTGCTGCTTCAGCCTGGATCTGCAGTATGAAAGCTGACTATCTCCATCTGTACCCAGTACAGCACCCACCTCTTAGCACTCACCTCTTAGCCATCTCCAACCGCCGGGTCTCCAGGGGGCACACTGGTTCTCCAAACAGGTTTTGGTGGTCTCGCAATAATAGCATTCCAGGCTTGAGTGATGAGAGTCGCTGCACTATCTCCGCAGGGAAGGGAGGGAGAGCTTTGCAAAGGCAACTGAGGGCATTTAAGAAAAGCTTCCAGAGCTTGGAACGACTCCGCCAGAGCAGGACAGGGCCAGGCATCAGCCTCCGCGCGAGGTAAAGAACAAGGAAACCTGCAGACGGCTATCCGGGAGCTGGGCTCAAAATGCGCCCCCGCCCGCCCCTTGAATGTTTTCCCTGTATTTTTTTAAGCCCCATCACTCAGCACAGTGGAAGATTAGATTATCTTTTGTAATCAGTAGATGACTAGATGGACTTTAAAAATTAGATAAAGTAGCAAAGTGATACCTTGAGATTAGTAAGAATCTAGGCCCTAAGAATTAAATATGGAGCTATATAAACTTTAGCAACCAGAAAACAGTATCCTGAGAGTGAATTTATTTAAAAAAAATAAGATATGGAAAACAAAAGGCCAAAACCCACATGAGTTTTAGGAAAAGGAATCGAGCACTTTGAGCAGTGATATGTTCTCAGTGTGTACTTTGCTGTTTATGTTCCTTGAGAGAAGCAGCTTCAGAGGTAATGATTGCTAATCCTTATAATGCAGTCTTGGAAAACTCTGAAAGAAGACAAAAGAATATCCTCCTGTTCCCATTGTAGCCAGTGTGTTTGAGGCAACCTTTAATTTCTGAATTGGAAACACAAAATGTTACGTACGTTTATAGTGTGTCAAGATAAGTAAATCTAAGCTGAGAAAGAGGAAAGGAATCACTTTCTGTACAGGAAGTGTGAATTGGAATAGAATTGCTAACATCTTTTGTTGCAGGGCCTTGCTGCAACAAGGGCCCACTTGCTGCAAGCCCCCAGGGCCCACTTTTGTCATTGTCTCTTCTGGGATTCAGCCTGCTTTCTTTCCTCTTCACAGTTGCCATCTCCTGCTTTTCCCAGCTGAGTTCTTTGGGTCTGGCTTTGTAGCCAGCCTCTGAAGACAGTTCCAAGACTGCATCCCCTTTATTGCTGTTCTTCAGGACAAATACCTTATTTTAGGGGCTTTTACTTTTTATCTTCACAAGAGAACTGGTAAATTGGGGAATATCAGATTCCTGATGTTACACATTGATAAAAATTAAAGTGTAGGGTTAAGTGTATCTAGTCCTTTTTGTTTTCTGATGAAATAATCATCAGGTCACTTAATCTGAAATTAGTTTTCCCACATATCTTGTATTGTTCTGTAAAGAAGTGAATGTCCCTTTTCTCAGGGTTAGGGCATGGAAAACTGTTTCCAGACCCCTCATTTTCTACTGGTCCTTGGCGCCTGATACTGTTCCCTCCAGTGAATCCAGCAATTCCCTTATTCAGCTGAGATTCTGCAGATTTCTGTAGTCAAAGATATAATATCAAAAAGAATGCAAAAAATCTTTTAACCTTTATGTAATCAGTTGCTGTATTTTGTCAGTGTTTCTTGGTTTCCTCAATCTTCTGTGTCCTGCTGTCTGAAACTTACAGCTTCTTCAAGGATGGTTCTCTTAGGAAAAAGGATTGTTGCTATCCATACTCACGTGATCCTGATTAGAAGCATTTGTTTCATTATATTATTGAAAAACAATTTAGAATATATATCAACTTTTGTTTTTAAACTGTGCATAATATTTGGTTCAGCTGAGAGGTGATCTGATTTTTTTTCAGTATTGAAAATCAATTTTTGACCCATTCTGAGTTTATCATCATTTTTTTTTTTTTTTTTTGCTTTTCTTGCTGCCTGTAGTAGGGCAGTTTTGTGTCCCTTGGCTTGTTACTTAATCAACAGTCAGTAAACATTGATTCAAGTAGTAGTATTGTCACCACACATTTACAGATTTAGCAGATTTAATTTTCCCATACACAAATAACACGTGACAGATTTAAAAATAACATTTCAGCATTTATAATACTTTACTCCTTTTTTGTTTTTGTGTTTTGACCACGCTGTGCAGCTTGTGGCACCTTAATTCTCTGACCAGGGATCAGGGATCAAACTCGAGCCCCCTGAAGTAAAAGTGTGGAGTCCTGGGAAGTCCCTATAATATTGTATTTTTAAACAATTCAGGTAGTTTTATTCTGTTTCATGTATGTATATTTTTTGACAAAAGTGGGAGACTATATGCTGTTTTGTAAACCATTTAAAATTTTATTTTTCACTTACTGTATTGCTCCTGTCTTTTCAAGTCAGCATATACAGATCCTGCTCATCATTTTTAGTGAGCGTGTTATGTGTTGGTTGTGCTGTAGTTTAACCAATTCCTTATTGGTAGACTTTCAGATTGTCTCTGGGTTTTTATTTTATAAACAGTGTTGTACTAACATTTCAGTTATACATCATGTGTACTTGTCTTTACTTACTTAGAATAAATTGTAGAATAGGTCTGCTGAATCAAAGTGTATACATTTTAAGAGCTTTTGATGTCCATAGCTATTTTTTTGAAATACCAACTAGTTTACTTTTCCTCCAGTAGTATTTGAAAATGGAGAATTTCCTGGCGGTCTAGTGGTTAGACACTTCTCTGCCTTGGTCCGGGTTCAGTCCTTGTTTGGGGAACTAAGACTCTGCAAGCCGTGAAGGACAGCCAAAAAAAAAAAGAAAAATGTATCTCCAAGTGTGGGAATGTTGAAGATATTCTTTTTTCTGCACCCTCTCCTATGCTGTGTTCTTTTATTCTTTTTGCTCATCTGATTGGCAAAAATGTTATATATCATGTTTGTATGTTTTTATTAGTAAAGTTGAATATCTTTTCCTATGTTTGTTGGCCATTTGTATTTCTTTTGTAAATGTATGTCCTTTTTCCATTTTTCTGTTAAAGTAGTATTCTTTATCTGCTTTTTAAAAAAATTCATTGTATATATTACTTTTGCTCAGCACATAATTCGGAGAAGGCAATGGCAAGCCACTCTAGTACTCTTGCCTAGAAAATCCCATGGATGGAGGAGCCTGGTAGGCTGCAGTCCGTGGGTCGCTAAGGGTCGGACACGACTGAGCGACTTCACTTTCACTTTTCACTTTCACACATTGGAGAAGGAAATGGCAACCCACTCCAGTGTTCTTGCCTGGAGAATCCCAGGGACGGGGGAGCCTGGTGGGCTGCCGTCTGTGGGGTCGCACAGAGTTGGACACGACTGAAGCAACTTAGCAGCAGCAGCAGCAATACTGTACTTCATGTGTGAACCATACTTAAATAAAAAAGAAACGTTGATCACTTTCAATTAAAACACTAGATGGAAAAAAAACCTACACTAGACAGCAAAGAAATACATACTTATAAAACATTCCTCCTCTCAGAAATTTCACAAGGCCTGAATTATCTTGTAATCTGATGATGCTATAATTCTGGCATCTACATTTGAATTCAATCTCTCTGCTTAAAGCCTCTTGTGAAGTTAAACTCCTATGAGATTTATTTTAGACTGAAACAGTTTCATATTTTTCACTGTACTACAGAATAGAAAAAAGGCAAAATTAAAACACCACCAGGGACTTCCCTAGTGGTACAGTGTTGAAGACTCCGCGCTTGCAATGCAGGGTGCATGGCTTCTACCCCTGGCCAGCAAACTAAAATCCCATCTGCTGTGCAGTGTGGGCCAAAATAAAAAAAGAGGACCGAAAAATCATGCTGATCATTGGCAAGGGTCCTGTTGCAGAAAAGCCCTTGAAGTCATCGTATGGCACACGGTCTTCCCAGCTGTAAACCTGGGCATCTATTTTTAACCCCTTTCACACAGTCTGAATGTTAGACCTGGAAGGGACCGTTGAGGTCATCTGATCCAAGTCACTCAATTTCCAAAGGCAGGTAGTAAAGATCAGAGGCATAAGAGACTCGCTGAAGTCAAGCAGGAGATTATTTAGTGCAGCTGATCTGGAACCTGTGTTTTTTCAATTCTCAGCATTATTGTTCTTTGCTCGCTTTTACTTATATTTGTTTTTTAAATTTTCTAGGCAAGAGTACTGGAGTGGCTTGCCACTGCCTTCTCCAAGAACAGGGACTAGGAATCCCAAAAGGCAACCTGATCTCATTATTCATAAACCCCTTACTTCCTTCCCATCAAGACATTCTAGATGGGAGAGCAGAGTCTAGACGCTTATCTAAGTGGATGGTTCTGCCAGAATAGGATAATATATCAGTTAATTATTTGTTCTTCTCTCTCAATTCCCACTTAATCGCCACCTGTTCACTGCCAGTCTGTTTTGCTCACAGTCTTCTTAAAACTGGCCCCTAGGCAAGTTTACAAGTCACTCACACTCTTTTTCAAAATAACAACTATTATCCCTGAAAACTGAAAAGCACCTCACAGAAATATATCAACGGAAGGGAATAAAAAAGCACAAGCTAAACTCTCGCGACTTCCGTGGCGGCCCCAGTAAAGGGGGCCTGGGTTCGACCCCCGGTCAGGAAACTACATCCTACATGCTGAAACTAAGCCCAGCACAGCTAAATAAATAGATATTAAAATAAATCAATCCTCTTCTTGGCATTTCCCAACTGCCAAAATTCCAGCTTGACTTGCACTTTTCACTTGCTCACTCCTTTTCCTTTCCTTTTACCCTCTTAAGACTTGAGCAATGAGAGAGAAACCGTGCTTATATAAATCATTTTTCATAAAATGGGAATCTGTCAACAGCACCAAGATGTCTCAGTTCAGTTCAGTTACTCAGTCGTGTCCGACTCTTTGCGACCCCATGAATCACAGCACGCCAGACCTCCCTGTCCATCACCAACTCCCGGAGTTCACTTAAACTCATGTCCATCGAGTCGGTGATGCCATCCAGCCATCTCATTCTCTGTCGTCCCCTTCTCCTCCCGTCCCCAACCCTTCCCAGCATCAGAGTCTTTTCCACTGAGTCAACTCGTCGCATGAGGTGGCCAAAGTATTGGAGTTTTTCAGCTTTAGCATCAGTCCTTCCAATGAACACCCAGGATTGAGCTCCTTTAGAATGGACTGGTTGGATCTCCTTGCAGTCCAAGGGACTCTCAAGAGTCTTCTCCAGCACCACAGTTCAAAAGCATCAATTCTTCGGCGATCAGCTTTCTTCAGAGTCCAACTCTCACATCCATACATGACCACTGGAAAAACCATAGCCTTGACTAGACGGACCTTGGTTGGCAAAGTAATGTCTCTGCTTTTTAATATACTATCAAGGTTGGTCATAACTTTCCTTCCAAGGAGTAAGCGTCTTTTAGTTTCATGGCTGCAATCAGCATCTGCAGTGATTTCGGAGCCCCAAAAAATAAAGTCTGACACTGTTTCCACTGTTTCTCCATCTATTTCCCATGAAGTGATGGGACCAGATGCCATGATCTTTGTTTTCTGAATGGTGAGCTTCAAGCCAACCTTTTCACTCTCCTCTTTCACTTTCATCAAGAGGCTTTTGAGTTCCTCTTCACTTTCTGCCATCAGGGTGGTGTCATCTGCATATCTGAGGTTATTGATATTTCTCCCAGCAATCTTGATCCCAGCTTATGCTTGTCCAGCCCAGCGTTCCTCATTATGTACTCTGCATATAAGTTAAATAAGCAAGGTGACAATATACAGCCTTGACGTCCTCCTATTCCTATTTGGAACCAATCTGTTGTTCCATGTCCAGTTCTAACTGTTGCTTCCTGACCTGCATACAGGTTTCTCAAGAGGCAGGTCAGATGGTCTGGTATTCTCATCTCTTTCAGAATTTTCCATAGTTTATTGTGATCCACACAAAGGCTTTGGCATAGTCAATGAAGCAGAAATAGATGTTTTTCTGGAACTCTTTTGCTTTCTCCATGATCCAGTGAAGTTGAACGGTTCTATGAAGACCTACAAGACCTTTTAGAACTAACACCCAAAAAAGATGTCCTTTTCATTACAGAGGACTGGAATGCAAAAGTAAGAAGTCAAGAAACACCTGCAGTGACAGGCAAATTTGGCCTTGGAGCACGGAATGAAGCGGGGCAAAGGCTAATAGAGTTTTGCCAAGAGAATGCACTGGTCATAGCAAACACCCTCTTCCAACCAAGATGTGCATTATGTGGTAAAATGCTTTCGTTATGTTTGAATTTTAAGACAAAGTCTACTGAGGCAAATTTGGCTTCACTGGGTTAGTTCAGACTGATTACAAAGAAGAAGAAGAAAAAAAAAACCTTCAGAGGGAGAAAATATTTGGAAAATGCTTTACCTTTAACAAGCGCGGTGTGATGACGAATACCGGCCATGAACACATAAAGGAATGCTTTCCTCTCTAATGGTTGAGAAATATCATGATTTAAAGTGAAATCTTAGACAGTTTGGTTCCTTCAAAATACTTTCACTCAGGGAAGACTGGAGCTTCCAAACACGGACAACTGAGCCCACCTGTGAGATGGAGTGAGTCCCTGGTGGGGCTGCAGAGGCTGGACTTCACGTGCTTCGTGAAGAAAGAGCAGGAGGGGCAGCTCCCCAGGCACCGCTGCAACCCCGCCGAGCAGCTCCCCGGGGCTGAGCGTGGAAGACCCCGAGGTGTAAGTGAACGCCCTTGCTGGGTGTCAAACATGACCTGACCCTCCTAGCCGGATCTCAGAACCCGGGGTCCTGGAGGGCTCAGGGCTCCAGGCCTGCTGCCTCCCAGGCCCACTTGCACTCACCCAACTCCCCCTGCTGGGCACTGGGTCTCCTTCCTCCTCTGCCCACCCCCAACGGGGCACGTTCCCTGAGCCCCTGTAGACAGCCAGTCCCCACATCACTTCACTCCCCGCAAGCCTTCATTTCCTGTGGGCTCGGAGCCTACCACTCACTCCCACGCACGTTCTAATGGGAAAAGCTTCCTTCTGGGGTAGAACGGTGGCTGGCAGACAGAGCTCTGCCCTTTCTGGGGGCACCAACTTTTTTCACCCCTGCCCCCGACTCGGGTTTGCAACTGTTTCCATGGTAACAGCCCCTCATGGGCACGACTGAGTTTACCTATTTACATACTGTTCCAAATAAAACACTTGTAGATTAAGAAAGTGCTTCACAAACATTTGATAAATAAAGTCAGCTGACTGATACCTTGTTCCTGGCGTCGACATAGGCATTGTAGGAAAGCAGCTTTGCTGCGAGTGATAAGTTGTGGCAAAAGACAGCGCAGTGGAGAGCGGTGTTGCCACAGGCGTCCACGCCATTCGGGTCGGCACCAGGCCCCAGCAGAAGAGTCGCACACTCCTCCTCTTGGCATTCTACGGCCTGTCAGTGTTGTGCCAAGAAACAGAGTGTAAATTCTAGGAATGCAAAGTCAACAGTCCACAAGCTTCCCCAGTCCCCTATATTTCAGTGAGATAAAGTCATTTTCAGTCTCAGTGGTTAAACCGCATCCATCTCGTGGGGACACGGGTCGCTGCCCCATACCTTCATCAGCGCCGTCCTGCTTTCATGATCACCAAAGTCAAGCCGGCATTTCCTCTCCAGGAGGACAGTGACCACCGCTGAATGGCCATTGGCACAGGCCAGGTGGAGGGCAGTCCTACGAAAGCAAGAGCAGGTTTTGGAAACTGTAGCGTAACTGTTTCAAAACAAACAACTGTTTACGTGACTGAAAACACTCAATAGCATGGTACTCCTATCGCTCTAAAACAAATATTTTGTTTTCTTCTGGAGAAAGAGCAGCATATATTAGCTTTAGCTCCTCTTACACAGCAATGAAAGAACAGTCTACTTGAATAGAATGCGCAAGACCTCGAGACTCAGCTCAACTTGGGTTTGACCTTGACTTTCACTCTGTCACTCAGTAGCTGCCACTCAGCCTCTCTGTGCCTCAGTTTCCTCATCAGCAAAATGGAGAGAGAGTAGCAGTTATCTCACAGGGCACCGCTGCGATGCTTCAGTGAGATCCATGCGCAGGGTTCAGAACCGTTCCTGGCACAGATAACAGCTAGTAATTGTTAGATTATATTATCAGACTTACTACTATTCCTACTCTCTTACAAGGAAAACATCTGAATGAAGTCAAAGGATGTTACACCTCCTTTGCAGATATGTTTTGAGGATCAGAGACAACCTTATACTTCGATGATTCTAACATGCTCATTTTCTCACATTTTAACGTCTCTGACATTGGAACGTAATTTATAATTCACAGTCTTTACAACGATAAATTGTAGCATTTTTGTTTGTTCATTTCTCGTTTTTCCTGTTGGTCTAATTACCATGAGGTGTTTTCGCCTAAGTTTGCTTTAGAGATGATGTATCTTATATGCTATTATATAATACAGGTGCACAACACAGTGATCCACAATTGTGAAAGGTTAGATTGCCTTTAAAGTGACTATAAAATATTAGCTATATTCCCCATGCTGTACAATATATCTTTGTAGCTTGCGGGATTTTAGTTCCCTCACCAGAGAGCAAACCCTGGGCCCAGAGCAGTGAGTCTTAACCACTGGACTGCCAGGAAATTCCCAAGATTCCCTTGACTTCTGAAAAGGCTGAAAGTTGTCACAGGATACCAATCCTCATGAAAAATTCTAAAATAAGTTGAAAGTGACAAATGATTTTTATCTGTGCCACATTCCTATTAGTGCCAGAAAGAAAAGCCCTGTGCTCGTTCGACTTCCCTACAGACAGCTTGAGCTACAGAGATTTTTAAATTTGGAGGGTTGCTAAATCAACTTTCAGATTTTTTCTTAAATTTTTTTTTTTTTTTTTTGGTGCCAAAACCCAGGAAACTCCAGAATTCTTGCCTTTGAAATCATTCTTAGAGAGGTCTCTGGGGTGGGATATATGTATACGTCCAACTGATTTATGATGTTGTATAGGAGAAACCAACACAACATGGTAAAGCAATTACCATCCAATTAAAAAAAAAAATATTAAGGTTAATAAACAGCAGAAGCAGAAAAGAGAGGTCTTTGTCAGCACACAAAAAACATATAAATAGGAATTTCCGTTTTCTTCTGGTACTTTTCTCACCCTGTGTATTTAAAAGTTTTGATCCATACTCCATCTGAAACTTTTTGGTGAGATAAAAATCCAGTTACTTTTCTCTAAATAGTTACCAGGTTATTTCTCCACCATCTACACATAGTTTATCTTCTCTAATAGAAAATGTCATTAAGCAAATTTTGATATCTAAAAGGGCAAATCTTTGTCTACTATACAAAACTTTCCGTTTCATCACAAGGACAGCATGTGTAACCCAAAATCTTTAAAACCACGATATGTTTATTTGGTTTAAACATGGGAAGACCATATATCCTAAGAGAATGTCTTCCTATTCAAGGACACAGTCAGCTTCCTACTTCAATGCTGTCTCCTAAAAGGTCCTTCAGCAAGGAACATAGACACAGAAGTGTACACTGATATAAAACGGATACTGAATTGTATCCGAAGAATTTTTAACCCAGAAGTTGACCTGTCATGGGGATTATTTTTCTCACTATGCAGTTTTCTGTAATATATAACATGATGATATAAAAACGTGTACATTAAAAATTAGATGCTGACAACATCAAAAATCTGTCCACTGCCAATATACACAATGGACGATCCATGGAGAGAAGAGTTTTCACAAATCGAATGAGAAAAACAATGTGAGAGCCAGGGAGTTCCAGAAGATTTCTTGAGGGCGATAGAACTTGAGAGTTCTTACTCATGAGTACATCATGTTAACGCATGCATAATGACAAATGAAAAGGAGGAGGAAGAAGAAGAAACAAAGATGCTATTCATATTTTATTTCAGTTCTGTGATTACTGACATTCAGTTAAATAACTTTTCAAACGACCAGTAAAGTGCTCTCTAAGGAAAATTATAAGCGGGTCCCAAACCAGGTAAGGCTTTTGCAGCCTATCAAGCCTGTGGGGCGCTGGATTCCACAAAGCCGTCTGCGAGCCTTGCGGGGGAAACTCACAGGAGGGACCCCTGCCAGCCCCTTCCACCCCGCTTACCTGTTCATCTTGTCCCTGTCGTTTAGGCCATTCTTTCCGAGCAACAAAACCTGCTGCACTTTGGCTACATTGCCTACGCTGGCAGCGTTGTGGACCTTTCCGAGGTCCTTGTCTCGGATGTGGTACCCGGGCTGGAAGTTGGTTCCATGATGACCTCTCTCTCTCCCCGGGCTGATGGAGGAGCCGAAGGGCGACACGCCCTTCTTACTCCTGTAGCCCCAAATCTTCTTCATCGCAGAGCCTATGGGCTCCAAACACACCTCACCTCCCCCTCGGCTCTTCACAGTCTCCTAAACCCAACATGAGCACTACAGGTAAGCCAGAGCCGTCCCACCACAACCTCCCAGCTGGGAAGCTCAACGGTTTGGAATCTTTCATCCCAGAATCATCGTGGCTAAGCGACACCTCTAAACACATTGCCCGGGTGCCAGAATGTCCAGTGTGCATGTGCAAGAACTGCAAGTGCATTTTTCGAAAGAAAGAAACAGTATCAATAAACCTTTACCTAAGGTAAGAAGGAAAGAGAGGAAACTGCAATAAACACACAAAGGAAAGCGACATTACAACCTGAGAAGTAAAGCAGCAAAATCATAAGGGACCATTATTATTGATGAACAATTACAAATTGGAGAACCTAGAAGAAACAGATAAAATCTGAGAAACATACACCCTGTCAAGACTAAAACAAGAAAAAAAAAGAAAAACTCACCACTCCAGTAACAAATAAGGAGATTCAAATATTAATTAAAAAAAAAAAATTCCCCAAAGTTAAAAGCTTACGACCAAATGGATTTAAAGCTCAATTCTACCAACATTCAAGTAAGAATTAGAAGTAAGACTATGCATAAAAAACACTTGACAAAATTTAAAACCCCTTCATGATTAAAAAAAATTCAATAAAATAGGAATTTCCTCAATACAATAAAGGCCATTTATGAAAAGCATGAAAAGTGAAAGTGATAGCCGCTCAGTCGTGTCTGACTCTTTGCTATGCCATGGACTATACAGTCCATGGAATTCTCTAGGCCAGAATGTTGGAGTGGGTAGCCTTGCCCTTCTCCAGGGGAATCTTCCCAACACAGAGATAGAACCGAGATCTCTTGCAACACAGGCAGATTCTTTACCAGCTGAGCACCAAGGAATCCCAAGAGTACTGGAGCGGGTAGCCAGTCGATCCCTTCTCCAGTGGTTCTTCCTGACCCAGGAATCAAACTGGGGTCTCCTGCATTGCAGGTGGATTCTTTACCAGCTGAGCTAACAGGGAAGCTAGTTTACATGGGAAAACAGCGTCTGATATCAGGAACAGCAGGGACCGAGAAGCTTTGACCAGGATGGCTACCATCTTTCAAAACAAAAACGCCCTCTGTCCTATGGCTGATTCATGCTGATGTTTGGCAGAAACTAACACAATACTGTAAAGCAATTATCCTTCAGTTACAAATAAATTACAAAAAACAAAACCACCTCTCCCTCAACTATGCTGCCCCCTTCCCCTGCAGTCTCAACGGTGCTCAACCCACAACCAAACACCCTGAAGGAGCTGCCCACCCCCCCACCCACCCCCACCCCCGCTCTCCTCCTCGCCACAGCCTCGATTCTGCTCTCTCACTCTGCGGAATTGTTCTCTCTGCCACCGGAGTGGAGAGGAGCGGAAAGCAAATGGCTTGCCTGCAGGTGAAGGGGGAGAGCTCGCAGCACTTCAGGTCATGGGTGCTAGATGGTCAGGTTCAGAGAAAGCTGCCAGTGACGTTACCAGGGTATAAACATCACATGGTGAGGCCACGCGCTGGATCCTCACTGGAGGGAAAAAGAGCTCAAGACCCTCAGTCACTGATCTGTCCCCATCGATGGGTGGGGGGCGGGTTGACATGCATGCAGTCAGGGGGCTGTTATCACTTCCCGGCGGGGAGGGGACTCCTGCCCTGTGTCTGTGCGGCTGACACACTGTGCTCTGATTAAACGTATCCCAGGAGTGGAGAACAGCTGGAGCGGATGTTCAACCTGCCTCAGCCTGGCTCCCAGGAAAGCACAATGAGCTTTTTTCTCTTTCCAGGTAGTGGCTGAGGCTGCAAAGAAGCAGGAAACACACATTTGCTCAAGAGCACATTCTCATCCAAACTCACAGTGTAGCGTCAACCTATCATTCCTGAAACCGCAGGACAGGCAACAGCCAAGCTGAAAGGGGGTGGAATTGGCCCAGGTCTGAACGTGGGTGTGTGTGGGGTGGAGAGAGAGATTCTTTATCACGGATGGGCCCTGGGGCTGTTTTCAGGCTGAGGGATTGGAGAATTATTTCTCCAGGATCCAGGCAAGTGCAGCCGGCAGCTCCAAGCAGTCTTTGGGTTGCTGTGTCCACATCTGCTCCCTGGTTAGCTTCTGAAGCTGTCAGAGCACAAGAAATCTGTTTAAAGGAAAGTGGGATGCTGGTGTTCAGACGCTTAAATCAACCACATCTGTAGGAGGGCAGAACCCAAAGGCCATGTCTGGGCCCTCAGTTTTAAGAGAGATCATAGTAGTACCTGGAAAAGACAAAGCTCGGGATGCTGCAATCCTTTGGAATTATTACTCTGGCTCCGCCCCTAAATGAGCCTCAGATATTTCAACCAATTTATTTTCTCCATTTGTCTACGGATCCACGTATCTATCTCCCGTCTACTGTGATCTCAGCCTGCAAATTAGACTGTTTGCCTGGGGAGGAAGAGGGATAGCTCTCACCCAGCAAGGCCGTTCCAGTACTGATTTGGCACGAATATAAACTAACCCCCACAGTGATCCAGAAAAACCAAGGGGTGCAGGAGAAGGAGTCAGATTTTGGTGGCAGGCAGGCCGTGCCTGTGCAAATCCCAGCTCAAATAGTAACTTTAAACCCTCAGCCTCAATTGTCTCATCCAGCTTTATGAAGTTGTGGGTGCTGGAGGTTATCACGCAGAGTGAAGGGGCATTTTGTTAAGCGTACACGTGGCAGCGGTCACTACTCTTGTTAACTTGTGCGTTATCACTGTTTCTGCAGAATCAGGGATGCACTGTCACCAGGTGGAACGCTAGTCTCGTAAGGGTGGGCATCAGGTATAATCAAGGCAAGGCTGGGGAGGAAGGAGGGGCCCAGCTGCTCTGGAGAGTGGGCAGGAGGCCAGGAGGCAGTGGGCCTGGGACGGGTGGGCACCAGGCCCCAGACCCCAGGCTGGTGAGTAGAGGAAGGCTAATGAGGAAGGTTCGCGACTGAAGAGGAGCACAACTCAGGCCTAAACATTCCTGCCTGGACAAGACAAAGTCCCAGTGGACCAGGACCAAGGAATGTGCTGTTGGGAAGGGGACAGAGGGGAACCCATCTCCCTGGTTCCTCCAGCAGAAGCTGAGTGGATGCTTCCCTTGGGGAAGGTTAAGTAACCTCACCAAAGCCACTCAGACAGTAAGTGATGGCCCCAAGGTTGAAAACTCAGTTTGTCTTTCCCACTGTACAGCACGGGGCACTCTGCTCAATGGCATGTAGCAACCTCGGATGGGAAGGGAGTTTGGAATGAACATTGGTGTATGTGTGTCTTTTTGAATGATAGTTTTCTCCAGGTATATGCCCCAGAGTGGGATTTCTGGATCATACAGTAGTTCTATCATATTTTCAGCTTTTTAAGGAATTTCCATACTGGTCTCCATAGTGGCTGTACCAATTGACAGTCTTACCAATAATGTAGGAGGGTTTCCTTTTCGCTACACCCTCTCCAGCCTCTATTATCTGTGGACTTTTGGATGATGGCCATTCTGACCAGTGATGTGATACCTCGTTGCAGTTCTGTCGTGCATTTCTCTGATAATTAGTGATGATGACCATCATTTCGTGCGCCTACTGGCAATCGGTCTGTCTATTAAGGTCTTCTGCCCATTTCTACTTTTTATTTGTTTTGCCCTTTGCTAAATCGGGTTTTGGCTGTCTTATTTTTGTGACATAGAGCTACATGAGCTATCTGTATATTTTGGAGATTAATCCCTTGTCAGCTGCTTCCTTTGCAAATATTTTTTCCCTCTCTGTTAGTTTTTTATTTTGTTTATTGTTTCCTTTGGTGTGCAAAAGCTTTTACGTATAATTAAGTCCCATTTGTCTATTTTTGTTTTTATTTTTGGTACTCAAAGACATGGATCAAAAAGGATATTTCTGCAATTTATGTCAGAGTGCTTTTTTTTCTGGCTGTGCCATGCCACTTGTGGGATCCTAGTTCCCTGACCAGGGATCGAACTCAGGCCCACAGCAGTGAAAGTGCCAAGTCTCACTGCCAGGGAATTCCCTCAAAGTGTGTTCGGCCTATGTTTTCCTCTAAAAGTTCCCATTGAGGTCTTGGATGCATTTTGAGTATATTTTTGGGTATGGTATCTGAGAATGTTCTAATTTCATTCTTTGACGGTAGCTGTCCAGATTTCCCGGCACCATTTATTGAAGAGGGTTTTCTCCACTGTCTATCCTTGCCTCCTTTGTCATAGGTTAAGCGACCCATAGGTGCATGGAGAGAAGAATCCACTTCATGTTGCTGAGTCCTCCTACCCCAGATCTGATCTTTCCATCGATTCCAGCAGTTTAAGGTTTTTCTCTTTCAAGCACATCCAGTAAGTGTGCAGACAGATGGAGGGGAGGGAGCATACAGCAGCTTCAGGAGAGCGGTTGCCACCAGGAAGGGGAAGAGGTTGGCTGCAGTAGAACAGGGATTAGGCTTCTGTCCAAGATGCTGTAACAGTGTCCTTCACACATCTGCGTGTTTATGTAATACATATGAATGCTTCCTATAGAACTATTTTCCTATATCTTTGAAATATTTTAAACAATACTTAGAAGTTAATTGGTTTTAATAGAAAAGGATTTTACTGCAAATACAGTGACTTCATATTACAGTAGTTTATTCTGATAAATCAAATGACCATAATTTCTGTATATCATGGATATAAAACTATACTTTTTTCCTTTTTTTTTTAAACATATAATACACTTTCCAGGGTGATGACATTTCAATGAGGAAAATATCGCATTCACAATGGATACCATCCTCCCTGAGTCCACAGCCCTAAAATACCAGCACTGTTCAGACTCCCTCGTGGGGAACAGGCCCTGACAAAAAGGCTTCCTTCCTCTATCCCTTATCGCCAGCTGAAAGTCACAGAAAGTGCAACGTTTCTGGAGTGTCTATATCGATCCACCATCGAGAATGCCAGTGACTGAACCCACAGCACTAACATTGCAATGGTAAAACTAGAGAGCCCTGACTTTGCAGATGAATCTCTGTAGCCAAGGTCAGAAGTGCAACATGAAAATTGCTTTATTTTACCATTTACCTTGCTGAGAACCCCACAATCTGTTTTGCTCGTCGGGAGCAAAATCAGGAATATAACTCTGGAAGTTACCCAAGGACTACTGAAAAAACAGTAGTCTTTTCCAACCTGTTTCCCCAGCATCTGGCACACAGACCTTCATTAAACGCTTGTGGAATAAACAGAATCACAATCCTCGTCTATCCAGTGGTGTACAGCCAGTGAGCCACAGTAAGTTACAGCGTCACCGTGGTTTACTCGAAAAGATGTTCTTTCCAAACGAACTCCAGGAAGAAAAGCAGTCTACACAGCGAGGGATGCTATAGCAATCTTGCTGAGTAGTTTGTTGACAGCTCTAACTTTTTCTTCCAAGAATCGGGATTTTTTTCTCGGCACCTCATTGTTTCTCTTCAGTGACTTGAAGTGCTTTTGTCAGGTAAGCATTTTCCACACAGGGTTCCTTGAGCAACAGATCAGATCGTGTGTTCTTTTCAAACTGGAGAGGGGAGAAAGCCACAGTGTACTGCACGTCTAACGCAGCCACGCCACCAGCTCTCCCTTCCTATTCCTCCACATGCGTTCAGACTAGTTCGGGGAACCTTACAAATCAGAGACATGTTGGATGTAATGACAGGCTTTGTTATCCTGGCACGAGAGAGGAAACTGACGAACTATGTGGTAGAGAAAACTCAAGCCACCTTTGTACACACTGATTTACCACGAAATGAAGACAAGACGACCCAAATCTGGAGGCCTCCAAAAGACAACGAGGAAACTGCCAAGAGTACCCAAAAGGTTTGGCTTCTCTCAGTGTGCTCTGCAGGCCCACCATGTCAGCCAGGACGCACCAAGGCACCTTGGGTGCCACCCACACAACACCGACAGGGGCTTCAGCGATGGGGACACGGGATACACCAGTCAAGATGCAAAGACACAGGGTCCCGGCTTTGGGCTTTGAAAGTCCGCGCTGAGTTCACTCACACAAGTAGCTACTGAGCAGCGCTGCGGGCCAAGTGCTGCCCGGCCACGGCCCTGCTCCCACAGGCACGTGTTCTAACGGGAGAAGCCAGCAGAGCACGCAGTGTCTGCTGGCGTGTGAACAAAGAACCCAAGCGGGGGACACACGGCTGAACCTGAGGTGAACAGAGAGACCTGAAAGAAGCATGGGGGACGTCGGGGAGGCTGCCTGGCGCAAACCTCCCAGGCAGAGGCCGGCACATGCGGAGGTAGCAGGAACGGCCAGGAGGCCCGTGAGGAAGGCAGAGCCGCCATGCCGGCTGGGCAAGAGGCCGAGGGGAGGGGACCAGGTCCTGCAGAATCTCCAGGCCACCGGAGAAGCCGCTGTCTACTCTGAGGAAGGCCGGCAGCTCCAACGTATCTAAGGATGACTGCTGTGCCCAGCTGCCAGGACCCAAAAGGCGGGGCGCGGGGCGGGCGATGGGAGCTCTGCTCCGCACCAAGGGCCGCGCTGAAGAGTGAGACGGGCCCCTGGGTGGGTGGGCGGCTGGGAGCAGACAGGTCAGAAGGGGCGCCCGTCAAGGCAGCAGAGAACTCACTGGGAAGGCCAGGGCTCCGGAAGGCGCTGCCGAGGAGACCGGAGAGGGGGCGGCGGGAGCTGAGGACACAGCCATTTCTCTGGGACCTTCTGGTCTTACGGGGACACAAGCCCAAGTCACAACTGAGAGGAGGGGAGAAGGGCTGGGGGTCAGAGGCAGAGCGCAAGGGCCCCCCAGAGAGGGGTGTGGGGGAAAGGCGGCGATTGGGACAGTCCACCCCTACCCGCAACCCCCCACCCCCGCCGCAAGTAGGAGCCTCAAGATTTACTTGGGGTTGAGATTTGGCCAACAGTGACTTGGGAGGTAGGGGGGTCACCAAGAGTTTGACGGCTGGGAAGGAAAGTGAGGACCTGGGGACTGAAAAGGTTGGAGGGCGGCAGTGCCGGCAGGGCAGGGGCTACACAGCTGGGGAGTGGGGGTCTGGAGCGGGCAGCCTGCACGGAGGGACTCGAACTGGGGCCCCGCGGCTCAGGGCGCTGCAGATAAAACACATTCGGTCACTGCGGAAGAGAAGTCATTTCCACAGATGCTCACATTTCACTTCCTGAAGCACCAAGCAGACCTCAGAGGACAGCAAGGCCTCTCTCTCCCGGCTCTCCCCTCTCTCCCTGCCCTCCTCTCCCCTCCTCAGCACTTCCCCAGGACACAGGCTTCTCCTGGGGCCTGTCTCCCTCATCAGCTGCCCGGACGCCCACAGGCGGCGTCCCTGACTCACCCGTTCCTTCAGCTCTCCCGCCTGCTCTCAGAGGAGCGCTTCCCTGTTCTTCACACGCGTCTCCACCTCCTCCACCCGCTCTTCTGTTGCTTTCAGCTGTGTTTCATGCGCTTCCTGAACAAGTGGCTGTTAGAGATCAACACCGGTACATGTTAAAAAGAATCATCTCAGGCTTATTTACTTTAGAATGGAAATCAGCAAAGTGTACAAAATCTGAGCATCTGGCTAACCTTTCATCCACAGGGAGGGATGGTTAGAAATGTCTGACAAGCCACAAAGCTGCATTTCTCACTGTAGTGTGAGCAGAGAAGAGACTCTTTGTCCTAGGATTTTAATCCTAAATGACTCAAAGTGGACTTTCCCCAAACATGCTAGTCTTTCTAGAGGATCTCTGACTAAACTTCCTTTGCCAATAATCTGTCCGAGCTTAAATGTCTCTCCAGCACAACGTGTTTGCGACTGCTATAAGGCTGTTCTTCGTTAGAATGTGTTTTAGAAATGTTAGATTTTACCCACCTTCCCAATCTTGCACAAATTCCTTCCTCACAAAGGCACCTGGCCCTCTGCCCTTCCTCACCCTCCCACTGACCCATGAACTCTGAGGACCCAAATGTGCTTCCCCAGGCTCGCACTTTGAGGTGCTGACTCAGTGATGCCTGAGAGACTGCTCTGAGGTGGGAACCACTGCCTCCAGAGGTTGAAAGAAACGGAAGCACAGAGTTAAATCATTCACTCAGTTAAATCACTCAGCTCAGGTGGCGGAGCCAGGATCCAGTCCCCTAGTGCACGCTCTGAGCCACTGTTCTGCTGCCCTTTTAAGGCAGCAACTCTGCTTCCACATGTGAGCCTGGCACACAGCAGGGCTCCCCAAGCCCGTGCTGTCACTGTGCTGATCTCTTGTGCAACCAGCACCCCCCCACCACCCCTTGCTGCTTTTAAACATGCCAAGCACAGCCCACCTCAGGACCTTTGCCCCTGCCTGCACTCCTGAAGGGCTATCTCTGCCCAGGCCTCTCTTGTGGCCCTTCACACGCAGCCCAGAAAACAGGCTGGGGGACTTCAGGGTCGGCCGCTCAATGCCCACCAGCTCCCAGCGGAAGCCGGGTCCCGTGGCTTCCAGAAACATCCCACGTGGGGAGAGGGCTGTCGGGCCATCCTCCCCTTGGCACCAGAGAGCCTACTCGCCCTCCCCGTCACTCCCAGCTGGCCCCCGATCCCGGTCCCCACTCACCCGGGCCTCCTCCTAGAGCCGCCGTGCCGCCCGCTGTTCCCCTTCCAGCAGCTGGTGCAGCTCGGCCACGTGGCCTGCAGGCACGAGCTGTGCCACCTCCTGCCACAGCTGCCGCACCCGCTGGGCGTTCTGGGACTGGGCCAGCCGCAGCCTCTGGGTGGCTCCATACAGCTGCTGGGGAAAAGGTACAGCGGTTGTGGGGTGACTGCCCAGAGCTACAGGGTCACCGCCAGACACAGAAAACTGCATCTCTACCTGGTAGGCCACCCCACAAGAGAAGGGAGTGTCCAGCAAAGCCCCCAATCTCTAAAGAGTCCATTTCTCTGATGCCCACACTCCATTTCCTGGTAGTTCGGACACTAAAGAATCCGCCTGCAATGCACGAGACACCAGATACGTGGATTTGGTCCCTGAGTTGGGAAGATCCCCCAGAGAAGGGCATGGCAACCCACTCCAGCATTCTTCCCAAAGAATCCCACGGACAAAAGAGCTTGACGGGCTAAAGTCCATGGGGTCGCAAAGAATCAGACAGGACTGAGGGACTGACACAAGTCCATTCAGCTGGCGCGTCTGCACCCTGAGGAAGCGCCTCAGGGAAGGCCTGGAGGGCCTGCCTGCAGCCCTCCCTGTGACCTCGCGCCGGATCCTGGGAGGGTCAAGTTATTCTGTCCTGTTTACCTCCTGGGTTCTTTGCTGGGTTTAATTCCTGCAATAATGGGACCCACACCAGCTGCAAACGGCAGCCTCCCTCTAAAGGTAGAGCTCACGCTCCTGAGACGGGCTGTGGCCAGGGCCCTGGAGATGGTTGCACAGTGTCTGGCGGGGCGTGTATGTGGACAGACTGGGCCACCTGCTCCCTGGGCACAGAACCCACGAGATCACTGGCACCAGGCTGTCCAGAGCCTGGCCGCTTTCCTTGAATGGAGCCCCTGGGAGGTCATCTAAACACCGTTTGTTTACACCACGGGCTCCAGCGGCCTCGTCTGGAGCACACAGAACTGCCCTCTGAGACACTGTGGACGGGAGAGGCAGCGGCTCCACCAGGGCCCTGCTGAGGGCAGGCCGGAGAAGAGGGCGCTGGCCACCCTGGGCATGGGTGAAACCGTGAGCCACAGCCCCACTCCCTCACTGCCCTGTGTCACCGCCTGTCTGAGGGGCCACCCCGGGCAGTTTCCCCGGACAGACCCCCAGAGGCTCTCCACACACACAGGTTCAGCAGAGCAGCCGCCACCCTCCTGGGATGAAGAGAGGGGAGGAAGGTTTTCACACACCCTCCACCAGACGCAGCCTCCTCCCCGTGGCTTTAGAGCTTCGGATGATCACTATGCAGTCACTCCAGCCCATGTCTGAGTCCCGCACACCTGCCTGGGCGCCTTGCCGCCTCCTGCAGCCAATGCTGTGCTGAGCCCTGAAGCCTGACCACAGGCCTCGCCATCCACTCTCCTCAGCACGGCCCAGCTGAGTGCCCCTGAGGCCCTCCTTGTAAAGCAAGGTGTGGGTGGAGGGTGGGCCCGCTCCGGAGAGCCCTGCTCGACCGCCACGTGAGAAGGCAGGACGTCCCCAGAAGAGAAGCGGGGTCCCTGCAGCCAAGAAGCCAGGAACTCCGTGTTCTGGGTGCTGGGGTAGGGCAGTGAGCCCCTCAGACGACGGCCTTACTTCCCTCTGCATACTTTCATCCAGGCGTGTTTCGGGGGGTCCTCATCTAACTCACCAAAGGTGATGCCAGCTGCATCACAGCAGCTGCTGCTGCCCTTGACAGTGGCTGAGTGCTGGGCATCCCCCCACCCCAGCAGGCATGGACGCCTCCAGCAGCCCAGCCCTTCTGCCCACGGGTGGATCTGTCTTCTTCACCTCAAAGGCTCAAACCAGTCCGGCAATTTCTCAAGTTTGCACTACAAACAGGGAAGGGAGCCCCCAGTACACAGACACCTTGGAGAAAGTGCCTGCTGACAGGAGCGGGCTGGGCCCACAGGGGTCTGCCAGCCCCTCCTAAGACCCTGGACAGGGAGGAGTCCCACATGCAGACAGACCCTTCTGCAACCCAGGCCATCTGACAAGTGACCTCTCACACTAGGTGTGCACAAGCTAAGTCCAGGGGTCAGACCAGGGCCATGTGGGGAACCTGGGACCAGGCTGAGCAGAGACACGAGGCGTAGAGACCCTCTCTCACAGTCCCTTCCCCCTGCAGACCCTGGCCCTCCAAGCACACCCCATGTCTGATTCCACCAGGGGGCCTGAGGCTTTGCAAAATCTGCTAAAGTTCACACATTTTGCAGGGCTTGCTTGTGAAGCCCCTCGCTTTACCTCCAGGCACGTCAGGGCTGTCCCTGGTCTGTTGTGGGCCAGGCTGCCCACCCCTCCCTGCCCGACCCGTCATTTACCTGCAGCTCCTCCCGGAGCATGGCCTCTTCCAGTCCGTGTGTCAGCACCTGGATGGTGAGCTGATTCTTCTCGCTTTGGGCCTGGTGGGTAGAGGCCTCCTCTCCGAGCTGTAGGACCCTGTGGTGGAGCTGGGACAGTTCACTCCTACACTTCTGACTCCGGAATGAAAAGGGAGAAAACATGGGTAGATAAATTACTTTTAAGCCAGCAGACGTCCGGGGGTCCTCAACCAGGGTCACTCTTCTCCCCAGGGGATGCTTGCCAATCTTTGGAGACCGTTTTGGTCATCACAGCTGGGGGTGGGGCTGCTATTAGCAACTAGTGGGTGAGGCGCTTGCTCAGAGTCCCCAGAGTGATGGGCTCTCAGGCCACCGGGCGGAGGATGAACTACGATCCATCCCCCAAGAAACAAATGCTGGGCACCAGACGTGCTCGCACCCCATCAACATCCCATCATCGCTCGGGAGAACTAGCATGATTTTCTCGTTTCTCCCACGGTTATTTATGACATTATCTTACACAAGTGGAAGGAAAAGAAACCACAAAACCCTGGCTACACCTGAGGCACGTGATTCTCTTCAAAAAATCTGATCACTGTCAGTAAACACAGCACACTGATGAAATGACCCACTTGCCAGACAGTGGATGCTGGACCCTAGCAGTGCAGCCTGGGATAAATAGCAGCCGGCAGGAGACACAACAAAGTTCATTATCTCCAACTGTGCGTCACACGCCTTCACACAAACCATGTTTTGCTCCTCTGCTTTTCCCTAGAATTGCTCCGGAGGCTGAGGGTCTGAAGCCCTCTGTGCCTCAGAGCAGGGTTCACGCACAGCTAGGCGGATGCATCACTGTCGCCCCAGGGTGGGTGTTCCCACCATATCAGCCAGGCTCGGGGAGGCAGGCAGCGGTGGGAAGAGGCAGATGGGAACTGCGGGTCTCTCCAGGGTACAGCAGGTGTCTGAGAAGCCAGAGGCGACAAAAGCACTCCCAGAACGAGTGGGAACTCAGCAAGGACACAAGGTCCACAGGTGAAAATCTACTATGCTTCTATGTCCTGACAGTGAACGTGCAGAAACCCACGTGAAAAACAAAACACCATTTCCGCTCTGGCCTGGAAAGAGCTTGGAAGTTGTCCCTCCCACCCTCCCAAGAAGAAGAGACAAAAAGCTGAGTAACTGAGAGTCAACAGTTCTTCTGAGATCCACCAGAGAACTGAAGTCACAGGGCAAACCAATGCTCTGAAAACCAGAAAGAAAAACAGGCGAAGAGCGTCACAGCTCACCAGGAGTCAAAGGCTGGAGGCCTACACAGAGTGGCCGCTGTGGGCAGAACCGGGTCCACAAAGTCCCCATGTCTGGAGACAAGGCTTGCAGCAAGTAATTAAGGTTAAATGTGCTCACAAGGTGGGGTCCTAATCCATTGGGACAGTGACTTTATAAGGAGACACAGTGAGAGGGGGCTCCCCACAAGCCTGGAAGAGCCTCACGAGAACCAAGCCAGCCCCGCCTTGAGAACCTTAGGACAACAAACTCCTGTAGTTTAAGCCGCCTGCTTGTGGCATTCTGTATGGAGCCTGAGCAGACTAGGACTGCGACTGGTTTGAAGTACACAGAGCATTCTTCTCTCTGCCCTCAAGGGAAACCTCCTTCTTTACCAGAATCAGCCAGGGGAAGGGAATAGCCAAGTAGAGCCCCCTCTAGCTGTTCTGACTCAGTGTCACTCACCTACTGGAGTGGCCAAAATAAGAGTGAAAACACCAAGTGTGGACAAGGATGTGGGGCAACTGGACCTAGCATACACTGCTGGTGGGAACATAAACTGTTAGTAGCCGCTCTGGAAAACAGCTGGGCAATTTCAGATAAAACTAGACATGCAACTGCTGTACAGACCAATTGCTCTCCTGGGCATTTATCCCGTGACACGAAAACCTACATCCACACAAAGACCTGCCTAGGAATGTTCTTTGCAGCTCCTGTGGGAGCCCCAAACTGGAATCCGCCCAGCCATCTTGTAAAAGATGAGCATTCAGACAAGATGGTTCCAAATTGGGAAAGGAGTACGTCAAGGTTGTATATTGTCACCCTGCTTATTTAACTTATATGCAGAGTACGTCACACGAAATGCCAGGCTGCATGAAGCACAAGCTGGAATCAAGATTGCCAGGAGAAATATCAATAACCTCACATATGCAGATGACACCACCCTTACGGCAGAAAGAGAAGAGGGAAGAAACAGCCTCCTGATGAAAGTGAAAGAGGAGAGTGAAAAAGTTGGCTTAGAGCTCAACATTCAAAAAACTAAGATCACGGCATCTGGTCCCATCACTTCATGGCAAATAGGTGGGGAAACAATGGAAACAGTGACAGACTTTATTTTCTTGGGCTCCAAAATCACTGCAGATGGTGACCGCAGCCATCAAATTAAAAGATGCTTGCTCCTTGGGAGAAAAGTTATGACCAACCTAGACAGCATGTTACAAAGCTGACAAAGGTCCATCTAGTCAAAGCTACAGTTTTTCCAGCAGTCAGGTATGGATGTGAGAGTTGGACCATAAAGAAAGTTGAGTGCCAAAGAACAGATGCTTTTGAACTGTGGTGTTGGAGAAGATTCTTGAGAGTCCCTTGGACTGCAAGGAGATCCAACCAGTCCATCCTAAAGGAAACCAGTCCTGAATAGTCATTGGAAGGACTGATGCTGAAGCTGAAGCTCCAGGAATTTGGCCACCTGATGTGAAGAACTGACTTACTGGAAAAGACCCTGATGCAGGGAAAGATTGAAGGCAGGAGGAGAAGGGGACGACGGAGGATGAGATGGTTAGATGGCGTCACCGACGCAATGCACATGAGTTTCAGCAAGCTCTGAGAGTTGGTGAAGGACAGGGAAGCCTGGCGGGCCGCCGTCTATGGGGTCGCAAAGAGTCGGATACGACTGATAGACTTCACTTTCACTTTTCAGTATTTACTAAAGTACAAAGAAGAAAAAAATCAACTAGTCATAGTTTTATAAACTGGTTTGCTCTCACCAACTTTCCATTACAAACATACAACAGTAAGAGGGACACCACTGCCGAATATGAGGAGTAAATGTTATATGAAACTTAATTCAGAGCAGGGAAACTAATTACAGAAGAGAGCACTTTACCTTGGTTTCCAAATCGAAGTCTTCATCATCTGATGTAGGCCATGAATCAACATCAGGTTTGCTAGAAAACCTTTAGAGCAAAAACATATACAACAAAAATGAGTGAGTTCATCTCTTTAAACAAAAAAACACAAGTGATAACCAATACAATATTGTAAAGTAATTAGCCTCCAATTAAAATAAATAAATAAAAAAAAAAACAAGAAAAACACAAGTCAAAGTTTGGCTGTCTGCGTATTAAATGAAGTTTCTTGACATAATTAAAACTTGGTCTCTAGATTTTTTGATGTGGACCACTTCTAAAGTCTTTCTTGAATTTGTTCCAATGTTGATTCTATTTTATGTTTTGGCTTTCAGACCCTGAGGCATGTGGGATCTTAGCTTCCGGAATAGGGAACGAACCCACCCTGCCTACACTGGAAGGAGAAGTCTTATTACCCATCTTAACCACTGCAATCCCAGGGAAGTCTCTAAAAGGTTTTTAATTACCTATTTCTGCTTCCATCTCTCCCAACTATGGAAATATCTAGTTCTGAACTGAAAATCGAATTGGTGGATTGACATAACTCTTGTTTGCCCAAACTGGAATAAACCTGATGACTTAAAGTGGAAAGATATGCTGTTCCTTATCCATTCTCTGTCCCTAGTTCAGAGACGAAATAAACGGCATCCGTCAAAAATGGCAGTCTTGGTCCTTCATGGCCCCACCCCTCCCCTTTACTCTGAACAGTACAGGATTCTTGGCAATGTCTGAAACTTAAAATGTACAGAAATCAAAGAACTAATTTATACGTTTAACTTATATGCTACACAGTATTTCTCAGTCTCTGCTGAGGGACATGAGAGTGGACCTGGGAGCCAAGCAGGCCAACAGTCAAATCACAGGTCAACTCATTTTAACAATGGAATCATGGGTCAATTCATCAACCTCCAACTGAACCACAGTTGGCTAATTAAGTAACAGTAGTGAGAGGGTAATTGGAGAAGGAAATGGCAACCCACTCCAGTGTTCTTGCCTGGAGAATCCCAGGGACGGTGCAGCCTGGTGGGCTGCCGTCTATGGGGTCGCACAGAGTCGGACACGACTGAAGCGACTTAGCAGCAGCAGCAGTGAGAGGGTAACAGGTAGGAAGGCCAGGGGTCTCCAAACAGAGGAAACAGCCCGCAAGTGTCAGACATCTTTCTCTCTCTTAAGCGGCAGGAGGAAACAAACTAGCGATATTTTTTCTTTTCTAGACAAATTTAAAAGGAGGTTTCTCTTAAAATACTGTGTTGCCATAA
Source organism: Moschus berezovskii (assembly GCF_049115385.1). NCBI lineage: Eukaryota > Metazoa > Chordata > Mammalia > Artiodactyla > Moschidae > Moschus > Moschus berezovskii. The sequence goes on from NC_142477.1 coordinate 77,956,286, forward strand.
TGACCCCTGGTTTCACCTGAAGTTAACTATTCCCAAACCTTGAGTTAACCAATGCATTTTTCTTATAGAAATGTTGGTCTTAAGCTATGTCAATGTACTACGCATTTACCCCAGGCTCTGTCTTCAAGTTTCGCCAAATAGCTCAGAACCTACTCGACAAACCAGTATGTTATACTCAGATATCGTTCCCCTAATCTATGTAAACGAAACAACTATGTCTATGGTAATCTGCCCTTCTCCAAGATTCAAGTTAATCATTTTATGGCCCGGGATGAATCGTCTGGTGTCAAGATTATCCCAAAATGCATCTTATGGGTGAGGGGCCTGGTGCCTTTCTGAGTTTTAAATCATTCCTTTCTTTCATTAACAGACTGCTAGTGACTATATAACACCCAGCTGAAAACTGGCAGCGGGGTACTCTTTCTGCCCCCATCTGATGCCTCTGTCAGAAGCTTTCTCCATCTATCTCCTTTATACTTTAATAAAATTTATTACACAAAAGCTCTGAGCAATCAAGCCTCGTCTCTGGCTCCGGATTGAATTCTCCTCCTCCGGAGGGAGGCCAAGAACCCCGTGTCTTTTCTTTCAACAACAAGCTTTCAGTAGGACACAGCTACTTTACAAAGCTGCTGTGATGACTCTGTGAGGTCACAAATGTTAAGCACGGAATGCAGTATCTAACCCAGAGCAGAACGCTCAACAAACATGAGTTTCTCTTCTCCGCGTTCCCTTACTTAAACACACAATTTTAAAACACCCATAAAATCCTACCTGCTTCAAGAGTCTTCTTCAGAACTCTCATCCTCTATTAAAGGAAAAAGTAAGACACGTTTTAAATCAACAAAAGAAAAACGCAGACTATTAAAACCTCAAGACTGATGCTCTGCTTAAAAGTATTCCTTTCGGACCATACCTGGAGATCACACTAGAGGGAATAGTGATTGTACTATACTAGCAGGCCACTAATGCCTAAGAACCACTCCTCTCCTTTATAGTCATCAAATGCAAAACAAAAGAAGAAGAAAGAACTGCTGTTGACAATGACCATAATCCTAACCAAACTTTAGGAGACTGATAGAAAACGGCATCATACCATTAACAGAATCAGCACTATAAGCTGACAATAGCACACTGAAACAGCACAGTGTTTCTGGCCCCCATCGCCTGGAGCACTGAACAGAGAATGCAAGTGTCTTACGTCTCTGGCTCTTCAGTTCAGGATGAAAACGCCCTAATTCAGTTCAGGATGAAAATGCCCTATCTCAGGGAAGCTTGGTCTACAGGCACTGAACTTCAGAGCATGGTGAAACATAGGAAACAAAGTCTTCCTGGCCCTATTTCCAGATGCAATAGAAGTATGAAAGATGGACTGAGTCTAGGTTTAGAAAGAATAATCTCTTGAAAGGGAGGTGGAGGAGGGCAAACGGTTAAAGGGGGGGTCAACTGGGTGGAAGTGCTAAATGTGGAAATCCAAATCATTAGGTTCCCAATAAGTAAGTGATTCTTCTCTTGTGTTTTTAGGTTCCCAGATTGTGATGAGCCGTATCCTCAGCTGGTGGACTGAATTTAGCTGGCAATCCTACTGAAGGAGCCTCAGGGGCAGATCAGAAGGGACTATGGCTTTTGGTGTCCCCGAGAGTTGAAAATTGATCCTGATCTTGGCTTTTCCTTTTTGCACGTGCGTGACTGTTCACCTCCTTGTCCAAATATGTACTTTAGGAGAGAAGAGCTTTCATTTGCTTGGGATTGTCACAGGACTGTTTTCAATCATCTGCCTCTCTGCCACGTTGTTTCCTTTTTTAACTTTTTTGACTGATGTGATAAGATTCCGTTATCCTGAAAGACTCATTATGTTTTATGCTGTCTGCTACATGATGGTGTCATTAATCTTCTTTATTGGGTTTTTGCTTGAGGACCGAGTCGCCTGCAATGCATCCAGCCCTGCACCCAGCCCTGCACAGTATAAGGCTTCCACAGTGACCCAAGGATCTCATAGCAAAGCCTGGATCATGCTTTTTATGATACTCTATCTTTTTATACTATGGTTGGCAGCACTTGGTGGGTGATTCTTACCATCACGTGGTTCTTGGCAGCTGTGCCAAAGTGGGGTAGTGAAGCTATTGAGAAGAAAGCCTTGCTGTTTCACGCCAGTGTGTGAGGCATCCCTGGAACGCTGACCATCATCCTTTTAGCAGTGAATAACAAGGAAGGTGACAGTATCAGTGGCGTGTGTTTTGCTGGCCTCTACGATGTTGATGCCTTGAGGTATTTTGTTCTTGCACCCCTCTGCCTATATGTGGTAGTTGGGGTTTCACTCCTTGCGGTCGGCATTATATCCCTAAACAGAGTGCAAGTTGAGATTCCATTAGAAAAGCAGAACCAGGATAAACCGGTGAAGTTTATAATCCGGATTGATGTTGTCAGCACTCTGTGTCTCGTACCACTCTTGGTTGTAATTGGATGCTACGTTTATGAGCAAGCTTACCGTGGCATCTGGGAAACAACGTGGATACCAGAAAGCTGCAGAGAGTTATCACGTTCCATGTCCATATCTGGGAAGAGAAACCTTGTTCTAAATTTCAGAATGTTTAGCAGTGAAAAGAGCTAATCTTAGCTGTTTCTTTTGTTGTTGTTTTTTTTAACTCTTCATGAAAAACCTGAACATTAAAATTTTGAAGTCAAGTGAATGAACAAATGTATCGTAGTAAGAATGTCATATACACGTTTCTGTTAACATCTTCCTTTTAAAAGATCACTTTCGTGAGTCCAAGCCATGGGCTTTTAAGCACTTTACTTCTGTTATCACAAAGTAGTTGCTTGTTGATTACTTAGAAGTCTGCAGGTCTGAGGGAAAGATGTTGATTAAAAGAGAGTGTCTGTGGGAATTTTACTTGATATTTAGAACGGGAGTTTTAACAGTTTTGAAAAAAAAATTAGAGTGCATTTGTACAGTTTCATCTTTTAGTTGGTCTTAGTTTTTCTTTTTTGCATACTGAATATGTTGTGATTTACCTTTTAATTTAAAGAGATCGGATAATCATAGAATTTAAGATCTAGAGAGGACCTTCAGTTCAGTTCAGTTCAGTCGTGTCCGACTCCTTGCGACCCCATGAATCACAGCACGCCAGGCCTCCCTGTCCATCACCAACTCCCTGAGTTCACTCAAACTCATGTCCATCGCGTCGGTGATGCCATCCAGCCATCTCATCCTCTGTCGTCCCCTTCTCCTCCTGCCCCCAATCCCTCCCAGAGAGGACCTTAGAGATGGTTTAGTCAACTTCCCTCTATAATTTAGAGTTCTTAAACATCCATCTCATCTGACGCTTAGAAATGTTAAGTGACTTGCACACTTTATTAAAGTACTTATGCGTTATAGATAACTGCCGTTCACTTGTCTCTTTCCCCTAACAGACAGTGAACTCTTTAAACGCTAGAACAGCTTTTTCTTCTTTTTTCAAAGCATGTTCTATAGGTTAGTAGATGATGGCATTGAGAATGGGAATGTGTAGATTGAGAAGAAAAGTCATTTTTAAGAAATGTTCCAGTTTTACTGGAAACAAGGAGTGTGTGATTAGCACAAAGTCAATTCTCGTAAATACTTGATGACTGAAAATGCCATTTCCTTTTTTATTTTCTGGCATAAATAATTCTACACAAAATTACATTTTTATTATACTATTATTACACAAATAATATTATAAATATTAGCCACTGGTTTTTAAAAAACCAACCTATAATTGAGAGACCAGAAAAAATGAATAATCGAAATTTTATTTCATTTCTTGATAGAATTGCTTATTAAAAACACTGAATATGAGTTTTCAGGCCTGAAGCTAAGTAATCAAATTTTGCCTCTGATGAGAGAGAAAGAGATGACTGAATTACAGCATATGCTTCTCCATGTAAGGTTTCTAGGATTCCAAATAGATATTATCTTAGGACTATAAAAGAAATAATGTGTGGCTCTGAAATAATGATCTCAAAAATACCAGACCTCAAACATGTCAATTAGTAAATTAGAGTAGTCGGGACGCCACTATTTTCAGGACATTCCTAAGACTCTTTTAGCATCTTTGAAACCAGCTTGAGCTATACAAAAATCTGTGTGTGTATTCATTTCTTTACAGTCATACGTTCTGTAAGTATTTTTTATTTCCAACTTACAGAAATAATGTTGGATTTCCAACATCCTAAAAAGAATCAAAAATGGTATAATAACTATAACATAGTTATTAAGCTATAAAGTTTGGGTCAGGAATCCTGGCTTCATATCTGACTCTTATTATTTCCTAGTTTTATAGCTTTAGATCAACGTCACCTCTTTCCACTTCAATTCCTCATCTGTAGAATGAGTAATGGAATCTCATAGTCATAAAAGAGTAATCATGTTAGGTAGAAATAGTAGTAGAATCTGTCTCCTAGGACCGTCTTTAGGCATCTACATGCAGTTAGAAGTGTGCCTTCTGTATAAAGTGCTCGAATGTTAGTATTCAGACTCATTTTTTCATTTATTGTTGCTGCTGTTACTGTTATTGACACACACACACACACACATACACTTTGTTTTAAACCATTCAGCACCAAACTTTAAAATGCCATGTTTAAGTTATTGAGAATATACATGGCACTATGTGTACCACTAACTTGTTTATTTTAACTGCAGTAGAGAGATTTAATATACACATATACTTTAAATCATTGACTCATTATTTTTCTGATGGACATCGAGTTTCCAAGTGTTTCACTCTTGTGATACCTATCTTCCTTGTACATGACCAAGGATGTTCATGGGGTGGATACCCAAAAGTGTAGTCGTGGCACTTTAACATACAGGCATCTGCAACTCAAGTGGTTACTTCAATTCACACTCGCAGGATAGAGTTGGAATTCCCCATTTCGCCCCGTCTTGGTGTTCTCAGGCTTTTAGGTTTCTGTCAACCTCTGAAACAATACCTCAAGCCTGTCTTGATTTTGATGTTTATTTCCCTTACGCCTCAGTGTTTTCATATGTTTCTTGGCTGTTTGGGGTTTCTCTTCTGTGATTTGCCAATTTGTTGCCTTTTGTCCACTGCTCTGTCAGGTTATTTGCCTTTGGTTGTTACTCTTGTTTTAATTCTTTGTCAGTTACTTGCCTCGCAGATATCTTATCCTGCCCTGTAGCTTCTCTTTTCACTTTGTGTTTTCTTTGCCTTTTGTGTTTCAAGAAATCCCTCCCTACCTCTGAAAATCATAAAAACGGTCTGCCGTTTTTTTCCAGCAGTTTTTTAAATTTGATTTTTTAATTCATGGCTCTAATCTCTTGAAATTCATTTTTATCTATGTTATGGGGAACAATTTTAGTTTTTCATACGAACGGTGCTTTTTGCACCATGTATCAAATAGCCCATCTGAATAGTAATGCATTGCTGTAATATACAAGTTCCATTTTCAGGCTCTCTGATTTACTGCTCTGTTGGAACAACCTTGTTTCAATCCCACATTTCCTCTACCTTATGCTTCTTCAAAATCATTTCAACTGTTCTGGCACTCTTCTGTTTGAATTTTAGAATAATTTCTTCCTGAGAAACAGTTTGTATTTTGTTGAAATGGTTTTAGGTTTTAAATGAATCCAAGGAAAATCTCTGTCTTTGTGATACTGAGTTTTAGTATCTTTTTGTTTCTTTATGTATGTATTCATTAATTTGTTCCTTACAGTTTTTGTTTCAATTGTGAATGAGATCTTTTCTCTGTTACATTTTTCAGTTGGTTATTGCTGGTCTACAAGAATGCCACTGATTTTTATATACTGACCTTATAAAGAGCGTCCCTGCTGAACTCTTCTGTTAGCTCTAATTGTGTGTACATTCTCTCATGTATTCTTTGTAGAAATCCTGTTGCTGCAGGCGGGGCCAAGTTCATATCTCACATTCCAGTTCTTATGTTTTAGGTCAGATTGTTGTGTCTATACTCATGAGAGATACAGACTGTGATATTAATAGTTTTTCTTTTCTTGCCATGTATTTTTCCTTTTTGGTGTCAAGGATATAATAGCTTCATAAAGTAAGGTCTTTTCCTCCTGTTGGTTGAAACAGTTTTTACAATGAATAAGGACTATTTGCTCTTTGAAAGAGTCGGAATATCATCCTGTAAAAATCCTCTGTCATGGTATCTTTGAAGTAAAGACGGAGAAATTTCATCCTTCCAAACTGAAATTCTGCAATTCTCCATTCCTCCCTGTCTCCTGGACTTTGGCAACCATTGTTCTACTTTATTTCTCTATAAATTTGACTGCTCTCGGTACCTCATATTAATGAAATTCAAACACTAGAATTTTAATATGAGTTTTCATTCAGGATTTAACTTCAGAGGAATTTTATACAGACTTGTAAACTGTGCACTAGAGCTATTGAATTCCTATTTGAAGTAATAGCCATACATAATTGAATAAGATTTACTATTACGGAGTGTGCCTAAAAGAATGCTTGTCACATTTTGATGGTAATTCCTAGTGACAGGTTTTTAAAATGTATTTAGCAATGATGTTATCCTTGAGGTAGCCTCCTTAGGTATCCTGCAGAACATAACATGTGAATATATGTTCCCGTGAATATCAGTGCAGTTTCTCTGTAGTCATTTCTCATTTTAATGAAACTTTCCAATATTTGAAAATGTTTCAGGTAGTTGATCACATTCTTTCTGTGAGGTATAGTTCAGGCGAAGCAGAAAAAGGAAAGACGACCTCAACAGAAGCAGGCTACCTTTATTCAGGCAAGGAGGGGGCAACAGTTGGCCTAACGACCAGGCTGAGCGCCGAGAGGGATCAGGGAGGCTCCATATTTATAGGGAGGTTTGTGGAAGCGATAAGGAAAACGATAATCAGGCGGGATGGTTTGGGTATTCTTCAGTTGAGATGGCATTTGTAGTTGGGCAGGGGATGATAAGTCTTTTGGGCAGGTATAGGGAGTGGAAAGTTTTCGGGCAGGGGGTGATAAGTCTTCAGGGCAGGTGTAGGGGGTGGAAGGTTTCTAGACAGGGGGTGATAAGTCCCAGAGCAATGCAACCGGCCTGGAGCCATCAGGGTGGGACCTAAAGTTCTGTTTTGTTTTTTCTGAAGTAAGGTGATTCAGCAAGGGTCTTTGAGACTGCTGTTTTCTTTTCTAGGCCCAAAAGACTCCTTTCGTTTCAAAATACCCAGCTGGGTTTAAAGTAAATTGCATGTATTTAAGTCCCTGATTTGAAGAAAAGTGGGCTTGTGTAAAGTATTTTAAAATATTTAAATGAATGTCCTTGCTGAAAACAGGAATTCACAGCTTGGATTTTAAAACACTTGACACCAACTGTTTTTTGCAAGAACACTTTTTAAACAATGTCTCTTAAATAATTCTAGAGAAAGTACTATTTAATGCCTGAAAAGAGTAGGTCGTGAAATATAGCTTGAGTTTTCAGAATAATGTATATTTTACAGTTTAAAATCAGTAAAGTTTATTCATAGAATATGTTTCACCTTATGTGTTATTTGAGTAACAGTAATTTTCCAAGTACTTAGGCTTTTTTTTTTCTTTTAAAGTAGTTCCTTCTCTTTATTTAGGGGCTTCTAAGAGGCTCAAACTGGTAGGCTGCAGTCTGTGGGGTCGCTAAGGGTCAGACACGACTGACTGACTTCACTTTCACTTTTCACTTTCACACATTGGAGAAGGAAATGGCAACCCACTCCAGTGTTCTTGCCTGGAGAATCCCAGGGACGGGGGAGCCTGGTGGGCTTCCGTCTATGGGGTCGCACAGAGTCGGACACGACTGAAGTGACTTAGCAGCAGCAAGAGGCTCAAATGGAGAAGGCCATGGCAACCCACTCCAGTACTCTTGCCTGGAAAATCCCACGGACAGAGGAGCCTGGTAAGCTGCAGTCCATGGGGTCGTGAAGAGTCGGACACGACTGAGCGACTTCACTTTCACCTTTCATGCATGGGAGAAGGAAATGGCAATCCACTCCAGTGTTCTTGCCTGGAGAATCCCAGGGACGGGGGAGCCTGGTAGGCTGCCGTCTATGGGGTCGCACAGAGTCGGACACGACTGAAGCGACTTAGCAGCAGCAGCAAGAGGCTCAAAGCATTTTATGAAAGAGTTACATATTTCAAAGTTTGTTGAAATTATTTCTAGAAAGCTATGCACATGTAACGTATTTATTAAAAACATGGGGTTTAAAGTCCTGTCTGTAACACTTTGAGTCTCAGTTTCCTCATGTGAAATACAGGGAATAATATGTTAAATACAGTAATATCTACCTCACAGGTGGCTGTGAAGATTAATGAGAAAATAAAGTTAAGCCTCTTCCTAGAAGGCCATGCACAAAGAAAAATTTCATTATCTGTTGTTGCAAGTACATAATTGCTGAGGTTTAAAAAAGAACTGTTCTTGTATTCTGTATTAGCATCATCATTTTGTCTTTTCAACACACTGATTATCCAAAGAACATGTTTCCTTTCCTAAAGTTTCCCCCTTCGTTTTTTTCTCTTTCATCCATCTAATCCAAAGATCTATGTCCCAAGGAATTTTGATACTAGAACCTGTGTTTCAATAATAGAAATGTGTTACGGTGATAGAAGGAGCTTAGATAAGACTGTCAAGTTCACATTAGAGCCATTTCTACAATTTTAAAAAAATTGTTTGTGTAGAAAACAAACAAAAAACCCATTATTCCTATTTGCACCCACAGAAGGCAGCCCATCTGTTGTTTATCTAATCTTGATTCAGAAACATACAAAAATAGAATAACAACATCATATTAACTTATGATTTTAGCTTCATTTTCCGATAAGAGTGTTTCCCCATTACCAGACATTACCAAAAGGAATCACCATTGTTTCTGAAAGGATCATAAGGAAACAAGTATGTTTTGCTCTTCCAACATTAATGACAGCAAATAATTCTCTATATAGGATGTACTACTAATCTTTTCTTCTTTCCTGCTACTAATCTTTATATGCAGACTATATCATGGGGAACGCTGGGCTGGATGAAGCACAAGCTGGAATCAAGATTGCCGGGAGAAATATCAGTAACCTCAGATATGCAGATGACACCACCCTTATGGTAGGAAGTGAAGAAGAACTAAAAAGCCTCTTGATGAAAGTGAAAGAGGAGAGTGCAAATGTTGGCTTGAAGCTCAACATTCAGAAAACAAAGATCATGGCATCTGGTCCCATCACTTCATGGGAAATAGATGGGGAAACAGTGGAAACAGTGTCAGACGTTATTTTTTTGGGCTCCAAAATCACTGCAGATGCTGATTGCAGCCAGGAAATTAAAAGACACTTACTCCTTGGAAGGAAAGTTATGACCAACCTAGATAGCATATTAAAAAGCAGAGACATTACTTTGCCAACCAAGGTCCATCTAGTCAAGGCTATGGTTTTTCCCGTGGTCATGTATGGATGTGAGAGTTGGACTGTGAAGAAAGCTGATCGCCGAAGAATTGATGCTTTTGAACTGTGGTGCTGGAGAAGACTCTTGAGAATCCCTTGGACTGCAAGGAGATCCAACCAGTCCATTCAAAAGGAGATCAATCCTGGGTGTTCATTGGAAGGACTGATGCTAAAGCTGAAACTCCAATACTTTGGCCACCTCATGCGACGAGCTGACTCACTGGAAAAGACTCTGATGCTGGGAGGGATTGGGGGTGGGACAAGACAGGGACAACAGAGAATGACATGGCTGGATGGCATCACCGACTCGATGGACATGAGTTTGAGTGAACTCCGGGAGTTGGTGATGGACAGGGAGGCCTGGCGTGCTGTGATTCATGAGGTCACAAAGAATCGGACACGACTGAGCGACTGAATTGAACTGAACTGACTGAACTAATCTTTAAAGTGGTAAGTCTCCTGCCTGTGACTTCCTACCACCAAACTGATTTTTCCTCAAAACTGTTCAGTGCCTGGAATAGAGGGAAAGAGGGAGACTTAATGGAAATATATTCTAAGTCTCTTATAGGAAAACATTTTGAAATATTATATTTTAGAAGTGTAGAATATTAAATTTATTTTTAAAGTATTCATACTATTATGTACAGGCGGTAAAATGCTATCAAGGGGCACTTCTGGATAAATACTTTAAAATATACAAGACATTTTGGCCGCTGCGAAAGAGACTAAATACCCTAAGCCATGAGTTCCGTTTTAGGCTTAACTGCAGATGTATCTGGTGGTGGTGGTGGCGGCGTTCATTCGCTAAGTTGTGTCCGACCCTTTGTGACCCCGTGAACTGCAGCTCGCCAGGCTTCCCTGTCCTTCACTATCTTCCGACATATACTATTTAGTGTACAAATGGTTTATACATATTTAGGAAAAAATTCAGTGTTCTTGCCACAGGCTACAGCAGGGCACAGCAAACTTTCTCTGTAAGGTCATACAGTAGATATTTTAGGCTTTGTCAGCCACGTGGTTTTTGTTGCAACAACTCAGCTCTGCGGGTGTAGTGTAAAAGCAGATATCAGTCAGTTCATTCGCTCAGTTCAGTTCAGTTCAGTCGCTCAGTCGTGTCCGACTCTTTCCGACCCCATGAATCACAGCACGCCAGGCCTCCCTGTCTATCACCAACTCCCGGAGTTCACTCAAACTCATGTCCGTCGCGTCGGTGATGCCATCCAACCATCTCATTCTCTGTCGTCCCCTTGCTTCCTGCCCCCAATCCCTCCCAGCATCAGAGTCTTTCCAGTGAGTCAATTCTTCGCATGAGGTGGTCAAAGTATTAGAGTTCCGGCTTTAGCACCAGTCCTTCCAATGAACACCCAGGATTGATCTCCTTTAGGATGGACTGGTTGGATGTCCCTGCAATCCACAGGACTCTTTCAAGAGTCTTCTCCAACACCACAGTTCAAAAGCTTCAAATCTTTGGTGATCAGCTTGCTTCATAGTCCAAATCTCACATCCATACATGACCACTGGAAAACCCATAGCCTTGACTAGATGGACCTTGGTTGGCACAGTAATGTCTCCGCTTTTTAATATGCTACCTTGGTTGGTCATAGCTTTCGTTCCAAGTAGTAAGCGGCTTTTAATTTCATGGCTGCAATCAGCATCTGCGGTACTTTTGGAGCCCCCCAAAATACAGTCTGACACTGTTCCTCTGTTTCTCCATCTATTTCCCATGAAGTGATGGGACCAGATGCCATGATTTTAGTTTTCTGAATGTTGAGCTTTAAGCCAACTTTTTCACTCTCGTCTTTCACTTTCATCAAGAGGGTTTTTACTTCCTCTTCACTGTCTGCCATAAGGGTGGTGCCATCTGCATATCTGAGGTTATTGATATTTCTCACGGCAATCTTGATTCCAGCTTGTGCTTCATGCAGCCCAGCGTTCCTCATGATGTCCTCTGCATAGAAGTTAAGTAAGCAGGGTGACAATATACAGCCTTGATGTACTCCTTTTCCTATTTGGATCCTGTCTCTTGTTCCATGTCCAGTTCTAACTGTTGCTTCCTGACCTGCATACAGATTTCTCAAGAGGGAGGTCAGGTGATCTGGTATTCCCATCTCTTTCAGAATTTCCCACAGTTTATTGTGTTCCACACAGTCAAAGGCTTTGGCATGGTCAAGAAAGGAGAAATAGATGTTTTTCTGTAACTCTCTTGCTTTTTCCATAATCCAGCAGATGTTGGCAATTTGGTCTCTGGTTCCTCTGCCTTTTCTAAAACCAGCTTGAACATCTGGAAGTTCACAGTTCATGTTTTGCTTAAGCCTGGCTTGGAGAATTTTGAGCATGAATTCACTAGCGTGTGCTGCTGCTGCTGCTAAGTCACTTCAGTCGTGTCCAACTCTGTGTGACCCCATAGACGGAAGCCCACCAGGCTCCCCGTCCGTGTGAGATGACTGCAACTGTGTGGTAGTTTGAGCATTCTTTGCTATTGCCTTTCTTTGGGATTGGAATGAAAACTGTCCTTTTCCAGTCCTGTGGCCACTGCTGAGTTTTCCAAATTTCCTGGCATATTGACTGCAGCACTTTCACAGTATCATCTTGCAGGATTTGAAAGAGCTCTACTGGAATTTCATCACCTCCACTAGCTTTGTTCGTAGTGATACTTTCTAAGGCCCACTTGACTTCACATTTCAGGATGTCTGGCTCTAGGTGAATGATCACACCAAATCGTGGCTATCTGGGTCGTGAAGATCGTTTTTGTACAGTTCTTCTGTGTATTCTTGCCACCTCTTCTGAATATCTTCTGCTTCTGTTAGGTCCATACCATTTCTGTCCTTTATCGAGCCCATCTTGGCATGAAATATTCCCTCGGTATCTCTAATTTTCTTGAAGAGATCTCTTGTCTTTCCTATTCTGTTGTTTTTCCTCTATTTCTTTGCACTGATTGCTGAGGAAGGCTTTCTGGGCTCTCCTTGCTATTCTTTGGAACTCTGCATTCAGATGCTTGTATTTTTCCTTTTCTCCTTTGCTTTTTGCTTCTCTTCTTTTCACAGCTATTTGTAAGCTATTTGCATTTCTTTTCCATGGGGATGGACTTGATCCCTGTCTCCTGTACAATGTCACAAACCTCCGTCTGGCACTCTATCAGATCTAGTCCCGTCAATCTATTTCTCACTTCCACTGTATAAACATAAGGGATTTGATTTAGGTCATATCTAGTGGTTTTCCCTACTTTCTTCAATATAAGTCTGAATTTGGCTATTAGGACTTCATGATCAGAGCCACAGTCAGCTCCTGCTCTTGGTTTTGCTAAGTGTATAGAGCTTCTCCATCTTTGGCTGCAAAAAATATAATCAGTCTGACTCTGGTGTTGACCCTCTGAGGATGTCCATGTGTAGCATCTTCTCTTGTGTTGTTGAAAGAGGGTGTGTGCTACGGCCAGTGCATTCTCTTGGCAAAACTCTATTACCCTTTGCCCTGCTTCATTCTGTGCTCCAAGGCCAAATTTGCCTGTTACTTCAGGTGTTTCTTGACTTCCTACTTTTGCATTCCAGTCCCCTATAATCAAAAGGACATCTTTTTGGGGTGTTAGTTCTAAAAGGTCTTGTAGGTCATCACAGAACCGTTCAACTTCGGCTTCTTCACTGTTACTGGTTGGAGCATAGGCTTGGATTACTGTATACTGAATGGTTTGCCTTGGAAACGAACAGAGATCATTCTGTCGTTTTTGAGATTGCATTCAAGTACTGCATTTTGGACTCTTTGGTTGACCATGATGGCTACTCCATTTCTTCTAAGGCATTCCTGCCCACAGTAGTAGATACAATGGTCATCTGAGTTAAATTCACCCATTCCAGTTCATCTTAGTTCACTGATTCCTAAAATGTCGACGTTCACTCTTGCCATCTCCTGTTTGACTACTTTCAATTTGCCTTGATTCATGGACCTAACATTCCAGGTTCCTATGCAATATTGCTCTTTACAGCATCGGACCTTGCTTCTATCACCAGTCACCTCCACAACTGGGTATTGTTTTTGCTTTGGCTCCATCCCCTCATTCTTTCTGGAGTTATTTCTCCACTGATCTCCAGTAGCATACTGGACACCTACCGACCTGGGGGATTCCTCATTCAGTATCCTATCATTTTGCCTTCTCATACTGATCATGGGGTTCTCAAGGCAAGTATAGTGAAGTGGTTTGCCATTCCCTTCTCCCGTGGACCACATTCTGTCAGACCTCTCCACCATGATCCACCCGTCTTGGGTGGCCCCACACGGCATGACTTAGTTTCACTGAGTTAGACAAGGCTGTGGTCCGTGTGATCAGTCAGGTCCAATTCTTTGCAACCCCATGGACTGCAGCACCCCAGGCTTCCCTGTCCTTCACCAACTCCCGGAGCTTGCTCAAACTCATGTCCATCGCGTCGGTGATGCCATCCAGCCATCTCATCCTCTGTCGTTCCCTTCTCCTCCCGCCTTCAATCTTTCCTGGCATCACGGTCTTTTCTAGTGAGTCTGTTCTTTGCTTCAGGTGACCGAAGTATTGGAGCTTCAGCTTCAGCATCAGTTCTTCCAGTTGAGTATTCAGGACTGATTTCCTTTAGGATTAACTGCTTTGATCTCCTTGCAGTCCAAGGGACTCTCAAGAGTCTTCTCCAACACCACTGTTCAAAAGCATCAATTCCTAAGCTTTCTTTATAGTCCAACTTGCACACCCATACATGACTCTCGGAAAAACCATAGCTTTGAGCAGTGACCCCACAAGACAGTTGACCCAGACGTGCCTGTGAGTGTCCACGAGTCTCGGGTGGAGGGGTGAGTCAGCAGTGGCCTGCTGCAGGATGGGGAGGCGCTGAGTGTGCCAGTGTATGCACGAGACCTTTGGAAGGAGGTCGACATTGTCTTCATTACCTCCACCACGGTTTGGTCTCAGGTGAAACAACAGGGAGGGAACACAGCCCCACCCATCAACAGAAAACTGGGTTAAAGATTTGCTGAGTATGGCCCCACCAATGGGAACAAGACCCAGTGTCCCCCACAGTCAGTCTCTCCCATCAGGAAGCTTCCATAAGCCTCTTACCCTTATCTGTCAGAGGCTGGGCGCAATGGAAACCACAATCACAGAAAAGCAGCCACAGACAATACATGAACAACTTGGAAGTGTTTCAGTATGACTTTGTGTGCAGGGACATAATTGGGGCAGATTTGCTCTGTAGGTTGTAGTCTGCCAGCTTCTGAACTATAGCAAGCATTAGTCTCTATTGATAATTCTTTCATTACAGTGGTTGGTGACCTATGGCACTTTTCGGTCCCATGGAAACTGTCACTGTTTCATTCTCGTTACTGCTTTCGAGGATCATCATTTTACTCTATCAAACAATGGTATTAAAAATACTCAATAAAGTAAATTCTAGCGCATCACTATAGTAAAGATATGCCAACAAATCTTATTTCTAGTTGTCTCTGAAGTCACACCACACCAGTTCAAGGAAAAATTTGAGTAGTTTATGGGAATAGTAAAATAGAAACAACATAATGTAACAGTCATAGAAGCTTCTAGTTACTAAGTATGTACTGTGCCTCAGGTACTGTCCTCAGTGAATGTACACACATCATCTCCTTTATTTCTCAAAATAACACAATAAGTTGTATTCTGCTTTACGAAGGAGGAACTGAGTCTTATAATTAAATACAACTTATCTAGATTCTTACAGTAAGTGATAAAGCTAAGGTGTGAATTGTATTTATGATTCCAAAGACTACTAACCACCTACCTGATCATGTCGAATATGAAACCTTCCATTTTATTTCCTCTGCCTGCCTGGCTGTTCAGTCGCTTCAGTTGTGTCTGACTCTCTGTGACCCCATGGACCGCAGCCCGCCAGGCTGCTGTATCCATGGGAGTCTTCAGGTAAGAATGCTGGACTGGGCTGGGGATCTTCCCAAACCAGGGATTGAACCTGGGTCTCTTGCATCCTCTGCATTGCAGGCAGATTCTTTACTGCTGAGCCACTGGGGAAACCCCTCTGCTGCTGCTGCTGCTAAGTCACTTCAGTCGTGTCCGACTCTGTGCGACCCCAGAGATGGCAGCCCAGCAGGCTCCCCCGTCCCTGGGATTCTCCAGGCAAGAACACTGGAGTGGGTTGCCATTCCCTTCTCCAGAAACCCCTCTACTGAATCACAAATATTTTATCAGTGACTTTATAAAATGTGTTAAGGTAATTTGGCTTCCCAGATGGCACTAGTGGTAACGAATCCACCTGCAGTGCAGGAGACGCAAGAGATATGGGTTCAGTCCCTGGGTCGGGAAGATTCCCTGGAGGAGGAAATGGCAACTCACTCCAGGATTCTTTCCTGAAAAATTCCATGGACAGAGGTGCCTGACAGGCTACAGTCCATGGGGTGGCAAAGAGGTTGACGTGACTGCACGCACTGTAACTGGTTAAGGTCATTGAGTTCATTCATACTGTTCAGGCTGTTAAAGAGCTAAGCAGTTTGTCTTAAAGTAGAGCATTAGGAAAATAAATATGCTCAGGTTTCTTCCGACAGTATGACTTCCGACAATACGTCTGAGTAGGAGCGACAGCAAAGTCCGAACCAGTTAAATCTGGAAAGAACTCACTATTTGAGATATCACAGGTCTTGCATGATTGAGGGGAGATCTCCAAAGAGTCCCCCACTTCAAAAATTATTATGAATTGGGACCAGCCCAATAAGGAGCTAGGGCTCATCAAGCAGGGGCTATTAGGTGGATGAGATGGGAAAGGTCACACAAGTGTGGTTGCTATTTATTTGGGAAAGGTGAGCCTTGGGCCAGTTGGGAAGTTGAGACAGGGAGCCAGGAACTCCCTCGCTAGCCTAAATCACCAGGCCCATAGGCTGACGTGTTTGCAGGTTAGCTGTGCCTCCCATCAATCAGCTAGAACAATACTTTCTCCAGGATTCCCACTAACTGATTCACCAAAGAGCTCAAAATATAAAGCCACCAAACACATGAGAAAACAAGCCACTATGACAGAGTCACAGCATCAAACTTACAACTGCAGATACTGAAATTGCCAAATACTGAATGACAGAATAGGTAAGTATGTAATGTTTACAGAAATAGGAAATACAGTCACAGGTTACCAATCTACAAGAAATTACTTGAAATAACAGATTAAAAAAATCTACAAACATAATTTTTGAAATGGAAACTCATTCGATAGAACTCCTGAAATATTTAATACGAAACAGCAATTCAGGCTGCTGTTTGAAGAGAAATTTCATGAACTGGTAGTAGGTGAAAATAAAACTATCCAGAATGCCGTAAGAGAGACAAGGAAAATGTGAAAGTCATGTCAAGAGAAATGGAGGGCAGAATGAGAAGGTCGAATAGGAGTATACTGGGTTGGCCGAAAGACGGTATGGCTTTTCTGCACCTGAATGAACTTTGTGGCCAACCCAATAATTAGATTCCCAGGAGGGAGGGAATTGAGAGAATCTCAATATTTCAAGAGAAAATGACTACAAGTTTTCCACAGCCGCTAAACACGTGAATTCACAGACCAAGGAGGCACTGTATACCACTAGCAGGAGAAGTACAAAGAAATACACACTTCAATGAAACTGCAGAACTCCAAAGACAGGAGTCATGAAAAACAGTCTCAGAAAAGGGGACAGATCTAAAAGAGACCAACGGTTAGAATGACAGCAGAGTCCTTAACAATACCAAAAGCCAGAAAACGATATATTTTAAATGTTGAAAGAAAAAAAGCCTTTCAACCAGAATTCTGTACCATGTAAAACTCTTGTGGGGATGCACAACCAGATCCCCTTCACAGAAGGACGAGCCTCTCAGCTGCAGGGAGCGGGGTCAGTAGACACCCTTCAGGTGGAGAGCTGCCTTATCTGAGGTGGATAATTAGGACTTGACTACACAGGAAAATGTCACCCACGTACCAAACTGACCACTCATTCTCAAATTCCACCCAGTTACTCATCCATTTCCTTTTCTATATCCTCTCATCTAACCACCAACTGCTTATTCTTTGAAGTCGATATATATGTGTAGGTATATTTACCTACGTCTATTTTATTTTGCATAGCACCGAGATCAGTAACTATCCATCAAGCAATCTGGACCACAGTGAGTACTGAGAAGCAGATATGTGTGCATATGTGTAATCTTACAGCCAAGATAACATGAGATGATGAGAAAACCACGGCCAAATATAGTGCTAACGTGTACACTTAAACACTGACTGACGCAGACAGAAATATCCATGAGATGGCATGCCCAAATTATTTCTGAAGTTGCTTGACAGATTTATTTGCTTCCTCCCTCGTGGCTCAGTGATAAAAAATCTGACTGCCTGCCAATGCAGAAGACATGGGTTCGATCCCCGGGTTGGGAAGATTCTCTGGAGAAGGACATGGCAACCCACGCCAGTATTCTTGCCTGGGAAATCCCACAGACAGGAGCCTGGCAGGCTACAGTCCATGGGGTCGCAAAGACCCCACACGACTTAGCAACTAAAGAACAACAGAGGGCTAGATACTGTCAGGGGATATACAGATATCTGTCAGCAAGTTCACCTTCTCCAGAAACGGCAAACTTAGCTGAGGGAAAAACAAACTGTACCGAAAATAGGTCCCACTCAAAGAATGTTTAAAAAGCAATTAATTAGCTGCCATGGTATGGGAATTAAGCAGGACTTCAAGGATGACTGTGATTTTAATTAAGCAGAGAGATAAGAAAGGCCATCACAGGAGGTCATACGCGATCCCCTAGTTTCCATGACACTAAACTTTCAAAGAGACCCTCATGTGTTTATAAGCATTTTCTCTGAATCACATGCTAGGCTATTCTTACTGGATTGTTTTCATTACTCTATCTTGTTCTTCACCTAGCAGGGGACGACAGAGGATGAGATGGTTGGATGGCATCCCTGACTCGATGGACATGAGTTTG
Organism: Moschus berezovskii; assembly: GCF_049115385.1. Lineage (NCBI taxonomy): Eukaryota > Metazoa > Chordata > Mammalia > Artiodactyla > Moschidae > Moschus > Moschus berezovskii. The sequence continues at coordinate 77,974,631 of NC_142477.1, forward strand.
AGCAAGCTCCGAGAGTTGGTGATGGACAGGGAGGCCTGGCATGCTGCGGTCCATGGGGGTCACAAAGAGCTGGATATGACGGAGCAACTGAACTGATGATGACTGATGATCTTGTTCTTGGTATGCCCTTTTTGATTCAGCTTCAAGGAATTCCATCCCGCAGCTTTTTAATTACCACTACTTTTATATTAAAGATTAAAAGTTTTCTTACCTAAACTGGAATTTCATTTAGATTACAGAAGCTAAAATTCTCCTACATTTAACTCCCTTCAGAAACTCTGCTCAGTATGAACTCATAATTTGTACTACCATTTGCTCACTCTATTTATCTCCTGAGATATTTTCAGAGGAGCCAATCTGATCATTTGAAGTTCTATAACACTGACCATCTCGAACACGCACAGTTTTAATTATATGCTAGCTTGAACTATTTTTAATTGGTTATCATGTCTATGTCCTACCTTTCCCGTAAGGTTCTATTCTCCTGGAAAGCAGAAATTATACTTGAGCTTTCTTCTGTGTATCTCTAAACACACAGAATGCCACAGGCATAAGAGCTGTCGTATAACTGTTCATTCCTTATTGAAAAGGATGAGGCTAATAATGTCAAATATCAAATACTGCTGAAAGTCAGTTCATGGAGCCATGCTATGCTGTCACGTCAGTCATGTCCAATTCTTTGTGACCCCATGGCAGGCTCCTCTGTCCATGGGATTCTCCAGGCAAGAATGGGTTGCCATTTCGTCCTCCGGGGAATCTTCTCAACCCAGGGATCAAACTCATGTCTCTTACATCTCCTGCACTGGCAGGTGGGTTCTTTACCACTCGTGCCAGCTGGAGCTAGCAGTTCATGGAGGCAGGTATTCTGAAACATTCTCTGGTTTCCTCTCTCTCTATGAGTGTTTTAACTTGAGAGCTCTAGTTTTACTCTAGAAACTTCCCAACTAGGCTTCCTTACAACCTCCTCTCCTGTGCTGTTGTCAAAGTGATCTTCCTAAAATGCAGATCTGATTTTATCACCCCAATGCTCAAAGTCTTTTAATACTTTCTCACCGCTCTAGGGGAAAAAACCCCGAACTCCTCAGCATGTTTCATCTCCTTCAGTGGCCCTGGTACCTAAATGCCTTTTCGTCCTCCTTGCCTCTGCACGTGCTCTTTCCTTGTCTGAGATTTCCAACTGCCGCCTCTGTACCCTAGTCAAATCAAAGTACTACCTTGTTTGTGAACGAGACTTTCCAGAGTGACTTAAAAGGCTTTCTTCTTTGGAAACCCAAAGCACACTGTGTATGATTTTACCATACCTACTACTCTTTTGTCTTCCATCTCTGCGTTCCTAGCACCTAGAAGAGCGCTTTTCACTTAGGAGTGCTGAATGAAAGGAAAAGGCAGGAAAGAGAAAGGATCTTTGATGGTGGTTTAAAAACAGGTCATTGGTTATGTTAGCAGTTGGGGAAGAAGGTGAAAAAGACCAGAAATACAAAGAATGAAGGATGGAACTGGTAGAAAGGAAATATTCAAAATATTTCAAAAATCTCGCAAGGAAAATAAAAAGAAATGGATACAAGAGAGAAAACACATCAAAGTTAGCAAACATGTAAAGGTAACGGATACAAGATAGAAAACAGGTCAAAGGCGGCTCCTTTTCAAAACCTAGAGTCGCTGACCAAGTTACAAGGCAAAAGCAAGCAAGTTGAGAGGACAAACAAGAAGGTCTAAAAAGAGAGTACGTCGAGGAATCGTATCCTACGTGACAAGGACAGGGAAGACGGAAAGAAAGGCTGGAATGAGCCTGGAAGGATACAGCACAGCCACGGAAACACAGAAGAGAGAATTTCGGGCAACATAATTTTCATTCTTTCAGTATCCCAGGCTTAGAAATGTTAAAAAAAATTTCTTTTGGCACATTCCTTCTCTCCCACTGCTTTGAATCCATCACCAACTCCTATCTTTTCATTTCTTCTTTTTGAATATCTTTCAGATCAGCTATTACTCTCTTGGCACTGTCACTGTTCTTTCATAAACCTCCATCATCTCTTAACTGAATTACTGCAGAGCTCCTAAGAGGTTTCTAATTCTAGTGTCTCTATCATCAAATATAACAAGAAGGCACATCCTGCCCACGCTCAGACAGTCTCTGTGAAGCTTTCTCCCTCCTCCTGCCCACCAGATTTAATCACCCCCTCCTCGTCCATGCTACCAAACAGGGGTTGGCCAACTGTGGCCAGCTGGTCAAATCGGGCCCCTTCCTGTTTCTGTAAACAGTTTACTGGAACACAGACACTCCTATTTTGACTGCATACGGTCTATGGCTGCTTTCACGGTATTAACAGCAGAAATGAATGGTGGCAACAAAGACCATGTGACCCACAAAGCCTAAAGTTATTTGTTATGTATTTCACTTACAATATTTATTATATTAGTTATTTTTCTCTTTATAGAAAAATTTGACAACCTCTGGACTATACCATGATATTTGCATTTTACTTTATTACCTTATCCTATTGATCATAAAAATTGATAACAGGCACTTACTGAGATGGGCACTGTTCTGAGCCACTAGGTATATCAGCTCATTTATTTTTTACAACATTGCTAAGGGACAGATATTATTACTATTTCCATTTTACAGATGAGGAAACTGAGGCTTATTATTCTAGACCCCATGCTTTCAACTACAACACAAATAATGACTACCCTATTTTTCTTGAGCTTATTAAGAACAAAGATCATGTCTAAATCAGTTTTGTATCCCCAGAGACTCACACAGTGTCTGACATAATAGGTATTCCATAATTGTTTGCTAAGGTAATCTCACTAAAATAACCACTTTTACTCTGCCTTCTCTCTCATGAGCAATGACTCCACGTTGCTCGCTGTATCGCGTCTAAACTCCTCTGGCTGGCATTAAGTCTGACCATAATCCGGGTGGGACAACTGAACCTAGCAAAGTTCAGAAAGGTCAATCAAGATCAACTCCTGTTTCAGAACTGGCTGCTTTTCCTTTGGACACCGTATGACTCGAACTTAGCACATGAGATAAACTAAGCTGCAGATAAAACTCACCTGCCATCACGGGACCTGTGGAGGCTGCCATGGTAGCTGCTCACTTTGCTGTGGACACTCCCTGCTGTGCTTCTCTGGTCATCCGCCACGGCCAGCTGAATTGAAGGAGCATGTGTGGATATCCCTTGAGTGGAAGTTCCTCTGGATTTCCTTATGGTAGGAGTATCTGGATCCCTCAGGAGGGACTGAGCAAAGTCAGGTTCCTGGAGGACCTGTCGGCTGTCATTCACTATCCTAGATAACAAAATACTAAGTGTAAGATAGCAACCCTACAGACCAAAAACAATACTTTGACAGACTGATGTTACTCTTCAAAAAAGAAAGCTCTCCAAACAATGTCTTTAGGACAGATAGAAGGTAACACTGTGGACAGAAGAGAGACTAACACAAAAATCTGTGTCAATCTGTCCCCTAAACTGGTATGAAGGAAAAAGGTTTGTATTAGAATATGGAACTCAGGATGTCAGTTCTGATTCTATCAATAAATATGTGATCTTCAGTTCAGTTCAGTTTAGTTGCTCAGTCGTGTCCGACTCTCCGCGACCCCATGTATCACAGCACGCCAGGCCTCCCTGTCCATCACCAACTCCCGGAGTTCACTCAAACTCATGTCCATCGAGTCGGTGATGCCATCCAGCCATCTCATCCTCTGTCGTCCCCTTCTCCTACCGCCCCCAACCTTTCCCAGCATCAGAGTCTTTTCCAGTGAGTCAACTCGTCGCATGAGGTGGCCAAAGTATTGCAGTTTCAGCTTCAGCATCAGTCCTTCCGATGAACACCCAGGATCGACCTCCTTTAGAATGGACTGGTTGGATCTCCTTGCAGTCCAAGGGACTCTCAAGAGTCTTCTCCAACACCACAGTTCAAAAGCATCCATTCTTCGGCGATCAGCTTTCTTCACAGTCCAACTCTCACATCCATACATGACCACGGGAAAAACCATAGCCTTGACTAGACGGACCTTGGTTGGCAAAGTAATGTCTCTGCTTTTTAATATGCTATCAAGGTTGGTCATAACTTTCCTTCCAAGGAGTAAGCGTCTTTTAGTTTCATGGCTGCAATCAGCATCTGCAGTGATTTCGGAGTCTAAAAAAATAAAGTCTGACACTGTTTCCCCATCTATTTCCCATGAAGTGATGGGACCAGATGCCATGATCTTTGTTTTCTAAATGTTGAGCTTCAAGCCAACCTTTTCACGCTCCTCTTTCACTTTCTTCAAGAGGCTTTTTAGTTCCTCTTCACTTTCTGCCATAAGGGTGGTGTCATCTGCATATCTGAGGTTATTGATATTTCTCCAGTCATAAATATAGGTTAACGTCAGAAGATGAGCTATGGGAATTGCATCATAAGAGATCTCAAATGACATTTTCCATTGCATTAATAAATACTAATGCAGTAATACTATTTTTTTAAAAAAAGTAACGCTCCTTAGGCTAATTCTTATCAAGTCATTGTGTCTGGTGGAGCCAACACTGCCTCTACTGAGGGTGAGTGAAGCCGCTAAGAGCGTTGATGAAAATCAGTGTGGACCTGCTTCAGGTACTTCTAGATCCCTTGTCCCTTCAGAACCTCTAGAGATGTGCTGCTCTCACATTTTTATGCAATTTACACATGGTCTTGTGAAAACTGTCAGGCACAGAACAGCTCTTGGCTCCTAGTGGGAGGTGGGAATGATGTAGAAATGATCACTGAATGTATCAACATGATCACATCTCAAAAACAGACCGCTGAGTGAAAGAAGCGAACTACAAAGTATGTAAATTATGACAGCTCTTTAAAACAGTCACACTGTTTATGAGGCCAAACATGTACATATACTAAGCATAAAAAGTGGACAAGTGCGCAGCACCCTAATTTCATGACACTGGATAGTCTGGGGTATCCCTAAAACTGAAGAACAGCTACAGGATGAACAAGGATATGAGAGACGTGGAAGAATGAAAGGTTATTGTGAAAGATCAGTTTGTCAGAATTTAAGGAAGAATTCAGAGTTGGGCAATTCCAGGCAAAATACTGAGGACATAAAACAGATTGAATACTATCAAAACAGAGATCAAAATGACACTTCTATAACTGTACTAAATCTATTAAAATAAAGAGACCATTAAACAATAGGAGTCAGACACAAAATATAAAATAGGATTCCTGCCGAGGTAATTCATAACTGTTGTTATAAATACCAATAAATTTAGATTTCTAAAAGAGGGACGATAAATACTATAAGGTTTTGGGGAGACAGTGCATGACTGGTTTGATGGGTGGGTCTAGACAAGAGAGTATGTCAAATAGGTGAAAAACAGAGTAGACACATAAAAGAAAGCCAACTGTCAGTGAACTGACTACAAGTAACTAATACATGTTTTAAGTTTCTCCATCTATCAAATGACAGTAACAACGTGGGCTTTTGACCTATCTCCAAGGGCTATTGACAGATGATAAAGAAAATTAATTTTAAACATGAAGGAGAAAAAAGTGTTCTGTGCAGCACTGCCCATAATAGCAAACCCTTGGAAATAACTTAAATGACCATCAGTAGAAGATGGCTAAGTAACTCCAGATAGTAGTATTAACACAATTGGCCATTACACAGCACTTAAGAGGAAAGAACCAGGCTAACAAATATAAACAACAGATACAGATATAAACACAGATACATGTACAACATTTTATATATATATATATATATATGAAACGTAAAAAAGTATAGAATGTTGCTTATGGATATGCTTGTGACGTACAGTAAGAGTATAAACACAAACATAAGAAGAATTAACGACAAATTCAACACAATGATGATCTCATCTCTGGGGAGAAAAGAAGGAAATGAAATCAAGATGGATACTAACGAAGGAATCTTCAGCTCTACCTGTACTGTTTTATTTCTTTAAAAAAGAAATCTGGGGCATTCCCTGGTGGTCCAATGGTTAGGACTTGGTATTCTCACTGTCTGGGCCCCAGGTTCCATCCTTAGTTGGGGGAACTAAGATCCTGCAAGCCATCTGGGATCTTGGGTGTGGACAAAAAAAAAAAAAAAGTCTGAAGCAAACACTGCAAAATATTATTGGACAAAGCTAGACAGTAAGAGTTTTATAGGTATTCATCTATGCTTTATCCTTGAAACATTTAAGAACACGAAAAGGCACAACATTATAGTATAAAAAAATGCACTACTACTACCATACACGTCATTACTAACAACTATGTTCTCTTAAACAAATCTGTAAGACTGTCAGGTAAATGTCCTCAAACCTTTAGGAAATGCTTACAATCTATATATTGGAAGTGATTTGAAAAGTATCTGACATTTTCTGGGTCTGGGTATGTTAATACATGACAGTAAAACAGAACCAAGGGACTTCCCTGGCAGTCCAGTGGTTGACTCCGTGCTTCCAGTGCAGAGGCCACAGATTCTACCTCTGATCAGGGAACTAAGATCCCACATGTTGCAGGGTCAAAAAAACAAAATTGAAAAAAAGGAAGAAAAACAGAAATGACAGAACTACTGTAGTCAATAACACCGAAATCATAAAGATATTCGAGTCCCATTAAATCATTAAAGATATTTAATAATGAAGCAACAAATGATTATGTTCTCTATATCTTCTAATCTTTTATAAATGGCATTACTTTTAAAACCCGAAAAAAAAAAAAAAAACTGTAAGGGAAAGATATCAAACAATCAATATCTTGATTATGTTTTTCTTGATTACTTTAAAATCTTCTTCACAGAAATGTTTTTCTTTTTCTACCTTTTTCATTTCATTCCAAATTTCTAAGGAAATGAACAGCTCTGAGGCATGAAACGTCTGTTCAAAATTATAAGTAATATACACACTTCGAAAAGTTCTTAAAAACTGATGAACTAGAAGACAAGTAATTTTAAATATGCTGCAAAAGAAGCAATGGTCCATGAAAAATCTATGATTTTCGCACCTACTGCATTCCATATCTTCAAGCCAAGGAACACCAAACAGCTCCCTGAGCTTCGAGCACTCACTGTGAGCCCGCTGACAGCCTGCAGCAGGGAAATGTGACACGTCCGTACTCCACACAGATAGGAGCACAGAGCGCACAGAGAGATGGCCGGAAATCCCGAGAGCAGTCCAAATTCACCCCAGGGCGGAATGGCCAGAAAAAGTCCAAACCAAACCATTAGATGGAGAGTTGTATACAAGTCAAAGTTTTCTTCACATATAATATGGCAAAATTCCTGTTTTTTCTGTTTTAGAAGATTTCTGAAGGCAATTAAAATCTTCTGAAGGGAACTTTTTGTGTTTTTCAACAAAACCCTCTTCACCCTACCCCTAGAGATTCTGATTTGGTTAAGTAGGAGGTGTACTGCAGAATCTATACGCATATTTTAATTATTCCAGGTGATATTAATGAAAAGGCCTGGCTGAGAACGACAAATAACAATACATACAGTCCGTTTTACATAGAAAAACCCACAAAAGATACGTGTCAAATGCTCAGAAACCTGATCACTGCTTGGTAATGGGATTACAAGAGATTTCAAAGTGGTTTTCCTTATGTACTTCAATTTCTATATTTTTGTCAACTAACATATATCAATAGGAGACGAGGACAAAAAATGAAAGGAGAGGGTAGGAGAGGAAGAGCAGTCGTTATACACATTTTGAGGTGGGAGGTAAAGGAAGAGATATCACTTCGGTCTCATATTTTCCGGTTCTTTTTACATTAAAAGCAAAATTTAAAAACACACACTAGAGTTCTTTGAACTCTGAAAGCACATGATGTAAACAGAGCTAACACTGTAAGCTGATATTAAGGAAACAAAAAGAAAAAACAGTGGCCCCAAACATAAAACCATACTAAAATTATCATCATAACCACAGGAAGGGATCAATTATCCCAAGAAATGTACATCTGGGCTTTTGACTACCAAATAGTTTTTTCACATGTTTATACAATCAGTTTCAGAGTCACTGCTGACTTTTACCTCGTAACATATATCTCACCACAAGGCCTTTCCACTAAGACTCAATCAATTTATTTTTACATTGATATAAAACATTTTCCAGAAGCCTTCTGTACACAACGCAGTCACAAAACCAAGCGTCACTTAGAGAAACTGGTGTTCAAAGAAGTTAACTGTGTAAGAGGTGTGATAACTGATACATAACTATATGGGATGATCACTTTACCGCTTCTTATCACTATTACTATATAGTATATAGTAATGTATAAAACAACACTACATATAACAGTATATATATATACTACATATAATAAATATAACATATTTATATATAATAACATATAACAAACTATATGCACCCAGCACTTCCAAGCATGAAGAAATCATTTTAAATGAATAACTTTAAATTAAATCAATGTTCCCATCAAGAACAACTTCAAAATATAGGAAAAGTTTTAAAGTATCTCTTGAAGGCTACTAGAGAACTACTGAAGGAAAACAACTAGACAGACCAGGAATAAGAGAGCAGAGAAGCAAGCAGAGGTGGCCCGATAAGCGCGGCCACTTCTCCAAGGAGGTATCTGCTGAACCTGGGTGTAAGGCAAGAGACTGAGACGCAAGTTTTGCCCAGGCTGATGCTAGAGAACCAAGAAACCAGCAGGGCTCTGGTAGGCGTGCAAGACCATAGCCAGTACCTGTGTATATTTAACTGAATCACCTTGCTGTACCCCCTGAAACTAACACAACACTGTGACTCGATGATGCTCCAATATAAAATAAAAATTAGAAGGAAAAAAAAAAAAGACTACAGACAGAATTCAAAACAAAAGGGACAGATGGGTGAACAGGGAAGTTCCGAGGTTTGGGCCTGACACACAGCTAAATTTTCCCTTCAAGATATCTAACAATTCTGGAGATGCATAGGGCAGGAGGTTAGGAAGCTAAGCACAAAGCCTCTGAAAAGCAGAGTGGAGATTTTGCCAGTGTTATCAGTATGAGGAAATATAAATTAGAGGCTCAAGTCCAGCTAGGGGAAATGGGCATAACTCGCTCGCAGCTGGAAGCCCCTCCCCTGAGTGACCACACGTCAGCAGTGGGGGCAAATGACAGGGAGGCAGAGGCCGGTCAAAACTGAAACCCAGCCTCAACTCAGCTCAGTCCCAAGACGGTACATGAGAAACATGTGTGAGAAAATAAAAGATGAAGGATTCCAGAAAATTGGAATCGATCATAAGGAGGACCAAATGGAACTTCTGTAAGTGAAATGCATAAATGATGACGTAAAGAGCTCATCAGATATACCAGAAGAAAGAACTGGCAAAATGGAAAACAAGGCAATAGAAAATATCCAAACCAGAAGCACACAGACCAAAACCTACTGAAAAATACAGAAAAAAACATAGTAGATGTGTGAAACACATGAAAATCTTTAGGATATACATAACTGGAACCTCAAAAGAGGGAAGAAAGAAGGGACAGAGGCAATACATAACAAGATGATGGTCAAGAATTTGTCAAAACTGATTAAAGACAACCCATATTTCTGGCAACCCGCTCCAGTACTCTTGCCTGCAAAATCGCATGGACAGAGGAGCCTGGTAGGCTACAGTCCATGGGGTCACAATGAGTCGGACACGACTGAGCGACTTCACCTTCACTTTTCTATACATTCAAACAGGTATGCAGAGCCCCAGAAGAATGCATACAAAAAAATACACCTAAGCATATCACATTTAAACTGTGGAAAACCAACGAAAAATATCGGAAAAACAACCAGTGGGGGGGGGGGGGAAGATACCTTACCTTCAACAGAACAACTACTGCTGGACTTTGGAATGCTGGAAAACAACAGAATGACCTATTCCGAAAACTAAGAGAAAACAACTGCTCACCATCATACTATGGTCAGCAGAAATACCCTTTAATAAGTGAAGGCAAAGTAAAGACATTTTCAGATAGGCAAAAACAGAAAAACTACTGGCCCAAACCTACACTAAAAGATAAAAGTAATCTAAGATGAAAATTCAAAAGGAATTAAAAGCCACAAAAGAGGTGAATGTGTGGGAAAATAGAAATGAATATTCTCTGTAAACACAAAACATAATGCCTTAAAGACGTATAAAATACAAAATAATTATGTGTAATAATAAAATGATAAAGACAGGGGTCAGAGGGACACTAATGGGAGAGTGACCAAAGTTATTATTTTTATTAGACTATTGTAAGTCAAGAGTACATATCATAATTTCTGGGGTAAGCAATAAAAGAATGCACAACTAACTAGGTAATCAGAGAGAGAAATATAGTAATACAAAAGAAGTCAAGACAGGAGAGAGAAAAAGAAAAAGAGTTTGGAAACACTGAAATCGAATAATAAGATGGCAGATTTAACCCAAGTACCTCACCAATTACATTATATATAAATGAACTACCGACTACATAAGAGAGGAAGATTGCTGGACTAGGTACAAAAAAAATTTGCTGACAGGAATGCAAAATGAGGCAACCACTATGGAAAACAGTTTGGCCACTATTCAAGCAGTTAAACATAAAACCATCACATGACCCTGCAATTCCACTCCTAGGAATTACCGCAAATAACTTTAACTAAGCAAAAATAATCCTGCTTATTTAACTTATATGCAGAGTACATCACGCAAAATGCCAGACTGCACAAAGCACAAGCCGGACTCAAGACTGCCAGGAGAAATATCAATAACCTTGGATGAGCAGATGACACGACCCTTATGGCAGAAAGCAAAGAACCAAAGAGCCTCTGGATGACAGTGAAAGAGGAGAGTGAAAAAGTCCGGCCTGTCCCTCCGCCTTCCATCTATCTCTCCCCCGGCCCCTCAGGCTAATTCGCCAAAAAAACGACCACCACAAAAGGAAAGAGGAGGGGCACCCGCCACATGTTCTCTAGGCCGTTTAGAAAACACGGAGTTGTTCCTTTGGCCACATACATGTGAATCTACAAGGAGGGGCATATTGTAGATATCAAGGGAATGGGTACTGTTCAACAACGAATGCCCCACAAATGTTACCATGGCAAAACTGGGAGAGTCAACAATGTCACCCAGCATGCTGTTGGCATCATTGTAAACAAACAAGTTAAGGGCAAGATTCTTGCCAAGAGAATTAATCTGCATATCGAGCATATTAAGCACTCTAAGAGCCGAGATAGCTTTCTGAAACGTGTGAAGGAAAACAATCAGAAAAAGAAGGAAGCCAAAGAGAAAGGGACTTGGGTTCAGCTGAAGCGCCAGCCTGCTCCACCCAGAGAAGCACACTTTGTGAGGACCCACGGAAAGGAACCTGAACTGTTGGAGCCCATTCCCTATGAATTCATGGCCTGGTGGGTGTAAAAATAAAGACCTGGACTGTAAAAAAACAAAACAAAACAAAACCTTGGCTTAAAACACAACATTCAGAAAACTAAGACCACGACATCCAGTCCCATCACTTCATGGCAAATAGACAGGGAAACATTGGAAACCGTGAGAGACTATTTTGGGGGGCTCCCAAATCACTGCAGATGGTGACTGCAGCCATGAAATTAAAAGACACTTGCTCCTTGGAAGGAAAGTTATGACCATCCCAGATGGCACATTAAAAAGCAGAGACATCACTTGCCAACAAAGGTCCATCTAGTCAAAGCTATGGGTTTTCTGGTAGTCATGTATGGATGCGAGAGTTGAACTATAAAGAAAGCCCAGTGCCGAAGAATTGATGCTTTTGAACCGTGGTGTTGGAGAAGACTCTTGAGAGTCCCTTGGACAGAAAGGAGATCAAACCACTCTTATCATAAAGGAAATCCATCCTGAATACTCATTGGAAGGACTGATGCTGAAGCTGAAACTCCAATACTTTGGCCACCTGATGGGAAGAACTGACTCATTGGGAAAGACCCTGATGCTGGGAAAGACTGAAGGCAGGAGGAGAAGGGGACGACAGAGGATGAGATGGTTGGATGGCATCACCGACTAAATGCACAGGAGTTTGAGCAAGCTCTGGGAGTTGGTGATGGACAGGGAGGCCTGGCAAGCTACAATCCATGGGGTTGCAAAGAGCCGGACACGACTGAGCGACTGACCTGAACTGAAGCAAAAATGTACGTATGAATGTTCATAACAGAGTAGTGTTACTCATAATAACCAAAAAGAGCAAAATAAAGCAAAAGCAAGCAAAGGAAAGGAAATAATAAAGAAGAGACGTCAACGACACTGAAATCAGAAAATCAATTTTTTAAAAAATATCACTCAACCCAAGAGATGGTTCTTTGAAAACTTCAGTACAATTGATAGGGTTCTAGGACAAATGACTTAAAAAGACACAGAAACACAACTTAACCAATATCAAGAATGAAAAAGAGGGTATCACTAGAGACTGTACCGACATTAAAAACAGAATAAGGAAGGACTTCCCTAGTGCCCAGTGGTTAAAAATCCGCCTGCCAATGCAGGGGACACAGGTTCCATCCCTGGTCCGGGAAGATCCCTCATGCTTCAGAGTGACATGCCCGTGTGCCACAACTACTGAAGCCCACACTCTAAAGCCCAGGCTCTCCAACAAGAGAAGCCAGCACAATGAAAAGCCTAAAACAAAGAGTAGCCCCAACACTCTGCAACTAGGGAAAGACTGCACGCAGCAATGGCAACCCAGCACAGCCAAAACTAACTTTCACCTTCCAATAAAAATGATAAAAATATATAAGTAATATTACAAACAACTCTATGCATATAAACCAGACAAGTTAGATGAAGTAGACCAATTCTTCATAAATCAGACGACCAAAACTCACCCAAGATGAAACTGATAATCTGAACTAGTCCTATAACTATTCGACAAATTGAATGTGTAGTTTAAAATCTCCTGAAAAAAGATATTCAGGCCTGATGCTTTCATTGGTAAAAATCTAACAACTTTAAAAGAATACCAATTCTACACAATCTCTTCCAGAAAACAGCAGAGAACTAATGCGAACAAATTCTGTGAACTTCGGATTACTTAATATTCAGTTCAGTTCAGTTGCTCAGTTGTCTCCAACTCTTTGAGACCCCGTAGACTGCAGCAAGCCAGGTATCCCTGTCCGTCACCAACTCCCAGAGTTTACTTAAACTCATGTCCACTGAGTTGGTGATGCCATCCAACCATCTCATCCTCTGTCGTCCCCTTCTCCTCCCGCCTTCAATCTTTCCCAGTATTAGGGTCTTTCCCAATGAGTCAGTTCTTCCCATCAGGTGGCCAAACAATCTTGCTATGGAGCCAAACAATCTTTGCTATTCCAAAGAACAGCAAGGAGAGATAAGAAAGCCTTCCTCAGTGATCAGTGCAAAGAAATAGAGGAACACGTTAGAATGGGAAAGACTAGAGATCTCTTCAAGAAAACTGGAGATACCAAGGGAACATTTCATCCAAAGATGGGCCCAATAAAGCACAGAAATGGTACGGACCTAACAGAAGCAGAAGACATGAAGAAGAGGTGGCAAGAATACACAGAAGAATTCTTCAATATTAAAGCAAAACAAAAGGGTGTCAGTCGCTCAGTCATATCTGACTCTTTGCAATCTCATGGACTGTAGCCCAACAGTCTCCTCTGTCCATGGAAAGCTCCAGGCAAGAATACTGGAGTGGGATGCCATGCCCTTCTCCAGGGGATCTTCCTGACCCAGGGATTGAACCTGTGTCTCCTGCATTGCAGGCACAGTCTTTACTTTCTGAGTCACCAAGGAAGCCCAACAAAGATAATACAAAAGATGAAAACTGTAGACTAATACCACCCCCTTAAAAAATGCAAAAATCCTTCATAAAATAGTAGGAAATCAAGTCCAAAAATACATTAAAAGCATTATACAACACCACAACTTAGTAGGATTTGTTCCAGAAATCCAAAGCTGGTTCAATATTCCAACAACAATGCAATCCACCAAATCAACAGGCTAACATAACAAAGAGAAAAATCACACGATCATACCAAATGATGCCGAAAATGCATTCATGATTTTAAAAGTTTTCAGCAGACTAGATATAGAACGGAGAAGGCAATGGCAAGCCACTCCAGTACTATTGCCTAGAAAATCCCATGGATGGAGGAGCCTGGTAGGCTGCAGTCCATGGGGTCGCTAAGGGTCGGACACGACTGAGTGACTTCACTTTTACTTTTCACTTTCACACACTGGAGAAGGAAATGGCAACCCACTCCAGTGTTCTTGCCTGGAGAATCCCAGGGACGGGGGAGCCTGGTGGGCTTCCGTCTAGGAGGTCACACAGAGTCGGACACGACTGAAGTGACTGAGCAACAGCAGCAGCAGAAGATATAGAAAGTAACTTCTTCAACTTGACAAAGTATATATACAAAAACCCTATGGTAAACATCATACGTTGTGGTGAAAGGCTGGATTTCTATCTTCAACACTGGAAACAAGGGAAGAATGCCGTGTCCCACCACTCATATTCCGCAGAGTCCTAGAAGTCCCATCAGCACAAAACAAGGAAAGGAAACAACAAGTGTAGAGACTGGAAAAAGAAAACTGTCCCGATTTGCATGTGTCATTACTGCCTACGTAGAACATCCCAAGGAATCTCAAAAAAACATGCTTAAACTAGCCACAACACCAAAAAGCAAATAAAATTTATTAGTCCTAGAATGAGTAAGTTCAACAAGGTTGCAGAATACAAGAAAAACACACCTAAAAAATGAATGTCTGTAAACAACTGTGCTTTTATATCTATTGAACATGCAGAAACAAAATTAAAACAATACGTTTATAATCCCATTTATTTTTTTAAAAAGAAACACCTGGGTATATACTTAACAAAACACATACGGCTTGTGTGCGGAAAGGAAGATATAAATAAATGAACAGATATATGTTTTATTAGTCTGCTAGGGCTGCTGTAACAAAGTCCCTCAAACTGAGTGGCTTAAACAACAGAAATTGATTGTGTCACATTTCTGGAAGCTAAAAGTCTGAGACCAAGGTGCTGGCAGAGCCATACTCCCTCTAAAGGTGATAGGGAAAGATATGCTCCAGGTATCTTTCTCAGCTTCTAGCTGCTCCTTGGCTCGTGGCAGCACACGCCTAAGCTTCACACAGCATTCTCTCCAAGCTTCTACACGCATCGACCCTCTATGCGCACCTCTGTCTAAAATGGCCTTTTCTAAGGACACCTGTCATATTGGAACAGGAGTCCCTCACTACTTCAGTATACATCTGTCTTAACTAATAACACTGAGAATGACCCTATTTTCAGATAAGGTCACATTCTGAGGTACTGGAGGTGAGGGCTTATTAGGGGCACTCAAGGGACTCCCCTGATGGCTCAGACAGCAAAGGATCTGCCTGCAATGCGGGAGACCCAGGTGCAATCCCTGGATCGGGAAGATCCCTTGGACAAGGGAATGGTAACCCACTCCAGTATTCTTCCCTGGAGAGAATTCCATGGAGAGAGGAGCCTGACGGGCTACAGTCCATGGGGTCACAGAGAGTCAGACACGACCAAGCAGCTAACACTTTCACTCTTCAGGGGGACTCAAGTCAATCCACAACAACACTGTTTATGGATTGGCGATTCAACGTCCGACCTCTAGATTTAGTAACACTTCTGTTCACAATCCAGTAACACTTTTAGTAGTTAAAGACAAGCTTATTCGAGATTTTATATGAAAAAAAAAGTAGAATAAATGAAACAATTTTGAAAAAAAAAAAGTGGGAAAAATCTTACTATCCAATTTTAAGATTTACTGTATAGCTAACAAAAATCAAGACACTGTGGTATTGGTGGTGAAACAGAGGCAAAGATCAACAGGACAGAATAGAGAACCCAAATGAAAATCTATACAAGGACAGATAACGGATTTTTGAGGAAGAAGCAAAAGCAGTTCAATAGTGTAAGGACAGACAGCCTCTCCAACAAATAGCGCTGAAGCTAGTGGCAAAAAAATGAAACTTACTTTATACAAATTAACTCAAAATTGATCATAGATTTAGATGTGAGACGTAAAGGTATAAAACTTCAGAGAACTTGCAGACCAACTGAAGAGTTCTTATAAACGACACCAAACATGCACTCTCTGAAAGGAAAAAAAAACTTGGTAAACTGGACTTTGTTAAAATTTAAGACTTCTATTCTCCTAGACTTTGTTAAAAGGATGAAAAAGCAAGCTATAAACGAGAATAAGCTATTTACAAACTACATTTCCAACAAAGGATTTGTATCTAGAATATATAAAGAACTCTCAAAGCTCACAAGTCAAAACCAATTCAACTGAAAATGAACAACAGACATGAACAGACATTTGATCAAAGAAGATATATCAATGGCACATGAAAAGATGTCCAATATTATTAGCCATAAGGGAAATGCAAATTGAAATCACGTACGATACCACATCATCTGAGAAAAGCTGAATAAAAAAGTGCAAATACCAAATGGTGGTAAGAATGCTGAGACCGTATGTCTCTCATACACTGCTGGTAGAATGCAAAACGGTAGAACCTCTATGGAAAATAATTGAGTAGTTTCTTAAAAACTCAAACACATGATTATCATATAACCCAGCAACCACACTCCTGGGCATTTATCTACCCAAAAGGAAAATTTCTCTCTGCACAAAAACCTGTAAATGATTGTTCACAACAGCTTTATCTGTAATAGCAAAAAGCTGGAAACAACTCAGTATCCTTCAGTGGATGATTAAACAAACCGCAGAATATCTCTATACCGGAATAGTACTCAGCAATTAAAAACAGTCACGACTGGTACATGAAACAACCTGGATGGATCTCTAGGGTATTATGCTAAATGAAAACAGTCAATCTCAAAAGATTATATATTGTATGATTCTACTTATATAACATTCTTGAAATGACAAAAAGCATAGGGACAGAGAACAAATCAGTCGTTGCCTGGGAATAGGAAAGGGTGGTAGGGAGAAAGGAAGCACAAGAAAGATGTGGTGATAAACACAGTTCTGTATGGTTTTGGTGTTTTGTTTTCTTTTTGCCACGCTGCGGGTCTTGTGGGATCTCACTTCCCCGACGAGGGATCCGAACTCCTGCCCCCTGCAGTGGAAGCACAGTATCCTAACCACTGGACTGCCAGGGAATTTCCACAGTATCTTAACCAAAGTGATGGCTACATGAACATATACATGTGATAAAAATGCACAGACAATAAAAATACATGTACATGTGCATATACAGACACAAAAATGAGTACATGTAAAAACTGGTGAAATATGATGAAGGGCTAAAGAGTATACCAATGATAACTTTCCTTTTTTTTTTTTTAGATCACCTGTGCCTTTAAATTTTTTATTTATTTATTTGGCTGTGCTGGGTCTTCACTGCTGAGTGCAGGCTTTCTCTAGCTGCAGTGAGTGGGGGCTACTCTCTAGTTGCATTGTGCAGGCTTCTCATTGCAGTGGCTTCTCTTGTTGCAGAACACAGGCTCTTGGGCATAGAGGCTTCAGTAGTTGTGGTACATGGGCTTAGCTGTCCCGAGGCACGTGGGATCATCCTGGATCGGGGATCAAACTGGTGTCCCCTGTACTGCCAAGAGGATTCTTAACCACTTGACCACTAGGGAAGTCCAACGTCCCAGTTTTGATACTAATAGTTACAAAAGATAGCAAGACACCGCCCCCTCCAGGCCCCTGGTGAAACCAGCTGCAGTATATAGAATCTCTACACTACTTTAACTTCCTGAGCTGCTGCTGCTGCTAAGTTGCTTCAGTCGTGTCCGACCGTGTGCGACCCCCATAGATGGCAGCCCACCAGACTCCCCCGTCCCTGGGATTCTCCAGGCAAGAACACTGGAGTGGGTTGCCATTTCCTTCTCCAATGCATGAAAGTGAAAAGGGAAAGTGAAGTCACCCAGCCGTGTCTGACTCTTAGCCACCCCATGGCCTGCAGCCTACCAGGCTCCTCCGTCCATGGGATTTTCCAGGCAAGAGTACTGGAGTAGGTTGCCACTGCCTTCGCCCTGTGAGTCTACAACTATTTTAAAGTTTAGGGATTCCCTGGTGGTCCAGCGGTTAAGAATCCACCTTGAAATGCAAGGGACACCAGTTCAACCCCTGGTCTGGGAAGATCCCACATGCCACAGGGCTACTGAGCCAATGGGCCACAACTAATGAGCCCGAGCTCTGGAGACTGCAAGTTGCAACTATCAAGCCCACGCTCCACGACTACTGAAGCCTATGCACTTTAGAGCCTGTGCCCTGAAACAAGAGAAGCCACTGCATCGGAGAAGCTCTTAATCCACAACTAGAGAAAGACTGTGCACAGCAACGAAGACCCAGTGCCACCAAAAAAAAAAAACAACTTCAAAGCTGAAAACTGCATTATACTCACAGCTGATACGTGTGTAGACATCATGCATGCAAGCATGTGCATGCCCTAAGGCAGCCTCAGACCCGCTCAGTCCCCAACCATACAACACCAACTAAGCTGATACTGACATGTCACCATGGTAGTAAAACCTCCATTTGTGAGCACCATCATGAATTCTAAAATTGACTTGAATCACTATTTTGTGCTGCCAGCACTGAGTATAAGGCTTTAAGTTTATGCTTCTGTCACTCACTAGCTAGAAGTATCTTGTGCTGTGTCTCAGCTAGCATTTATGGACACTTACTACAGGCTGGGCAGTGTTGTAAGTGCTTCACACACCTAACTTAATCTTCTCAACAATCCCATAAGGGAGGTACTATAATCAGTCACACCATTTTATAATAAATGTGAAGAAAAGAAGACATAGAAAGTTAAGTACCTCGCCCAAGATCACATAGCTACAAAGACAGTCCCAAGAGTTAAACCGTGGCATTCTTATCCAGAGCCCTTGAGCTTATTAACCAGTTTGTCCTCTGTAACCTCTCTAAATTTCAGCTTTTCCTCTATAAAATGGTGTTAATATATATAGATGCATTAAGGAGATCAAACCAGTCCAGTCCATCCTAAAGGGAATCAACCCTGAATATTCACCGCAAGGACTGATGCTGAAGCTGAAGCTCCAACACTCTGGCCACCTGATGTGAAGAGCCGACTCACTGGAAAAGACCCTGATGCTGGGAAAGACTGAGGGGAGGAGGAGAAGGAGATGACAGAGGATGAGACGATTGGATGGCATCACAGACTCAGTGCAGATGAGTTTGAGCAAATTCCAGGAGATGGCCAAGGACAGGGAAGCCTGGCATGCTGCAGTCCGTGGGGTTCCAAAGAGTCGGACACAACTTAGCGACCGAACAACAACAATATATACAAATAAGGATATATAAAATAGGATACAGCACCTAGTAAATGACAGCTTAAAAAGAGATTAGGAAAGAGTTACAAATTAAGAAAGCTGCAGAAGGCCTATTGGATGGGCACGAGGAACCCTGCTCGATTCCCTGTGCTCAACTACCAAGTGAAAAAGTCAACTCTCAACTGGAATGGTGTTTTTAAAAAAGCAAAAGAAAACATGCGTTAATCTCTACATCACGACTCTGGGTGAAAGAAACCAGACATAATAAAGTAGATACTACATGCACATTCATATAAAACTCTAGAAAATGAACACTAACCCACAGTGACAGAAAGCAGATCAGTGGTTGCTTACAGCAGGGAGGCAACTCAGAGGGGTGGACTACAATGGGCACAGGGAAGCTTCTGTAGTGTAATACTGTTAGTCGCTCAGTCGTGTCAGACTCTTTGCGACCCCACGGACTGTGCCCACCAGGCTCTGTCCACGGGATTCTCCACGCAACAATACTGGAGTGGATTGCCATTCCCTTCTCCAGAGGATCTTCCCGATCCAGGGATCGAACCTGGGTTCGATTCTGTCTAAGCCACAGGGACGATCCCCAGGAAGCTTTTGAGGTGATGGACATGTATGATATCTTGATAGTGATGATGGTTTCACAGATATATACTTCTGTCAAAACTCAAGCTGAACACTGTTAAATGGGTACAGTTAACTGTATACAAATCATACCTCAACAGAGTTATGCAAAAACAAAAAGCATTCATCTTTTTCAAAGAAGCAAACTGCCCTGATTATAACTCTAACAATTTTTAACTTCAGCAAAGTAAAAATTAAACGAGTTAGCCAGCATACTGCCAAGTTGAGAATATATATCAGGAACACAGACGATCAAAGCTCTATAAAGGAGGAAAAAAGAATCTTCAGCTGATAAAATTTTTAAAAGATTCTTACTGAGTACTCCCTTACGCTGCAGTCCTTTTATTCACTAAATTAAGACCAGGGTATACGACGTTTACAAACTGAAAAATAACTTTCTAAAATTAAACTTCTGGCTTCTTCAACAAAGGTGCAAGACAGGGAACCTTCTATTCTTTGTTCAAATTCAAATCAACCAAGCCTTTGTGCTCCGATTCTCTTTCTTCTTTGAAATTTCCATTCCTACTGACAAGCCTTCAAGCACAGCAACAGCCCAAGCTTAGCAAGGAGTGTGAAAGGGGAACAGAGTCAAAGGCCAAAATTTGATTCATGAGAATCAGAATGCCAATCTCTGTCACTCTACAAAGGGTCTGATAACCATGGAAACTGTATCCTACTGGGTTTGGGAATATTATGACTAAATTCACTAAATGTGAAACCAAATGTGGAAAGGCCTTGAAAATTCAAAAATGGTATTCATTCCATTTTAGATCCAAATTAGAGTAAGAAATTATTTTTAAATAGAATAATTTTAAGTGATGTAAAAGAAGATCTTTAAAAACTTTTTTCTAAGAATAAAATTCTAAAGAGAAAAGGTCTAAAACTTTAAGAATTACTTTATTATATATATATAAAATTCTACGTTTGTAAAATACCTTTAGTCCCATAGATTTGCTTTTCTTTTACAAATTTATTCTGTTAATGTCTTATGACAGCATATTAAATATTTCCCAATATTAGTTCAGTGAGCTAGTTTGCAGATATATGACTTTATCACAGGAGTATATTTATCTTAGGTCAAAGGGGAGCTCCTAAAGCAGCCCATAAAATTTGACTTTTCTTCAGGAAGTAAACTTTTAGCATTTCAAGTATCATGAGTGGTTATGAATTATAGTCTGTCTCAAAAGATAAAACTTTACAAACCAAACTCATCAGAATTAATACTTTAATTTAAAATAAGCATTTTAAGGCATTCTTTTTTTTTCTTTTATTTATTTCAATTGGAGGCTAATTACTTTACATTATTGTATTGGTTTTGCCATACATTGACATGAATCTGCCCCGGGTGTAGTGATCTAAAATGCAAGAAAATCAAACTGTCAAAAAGTTTATTTTTTTCCCTAAAGTCAGAAATAACTAAATGCAATTAATTCTCCACTACGTGTGTATTTTTCACCTTCTTCAATTTAGAAGTTTCCTAGTTCCTGGCTCATTTCCCTGTCACACGATAGGCTCTTCAATCCACTTCACCAGGCTGTTGTTTGCTTAGGGAAAACCACCTTATTAATACTAACCTACATAGAAAATAATAAGTCAGTCTGACTGATAATGCATGTATCCTAAAAATATAAGCCATGAATTTAAAGAATAAATACAATCAAAGAAATTTCGTTTCCTCAAATGCCTATCCACAAAATGTTAATCACTGGTACAAAGGGGTATTAAATTATAGTATCCTCTCAAAAAAAAAACAAAAACAAAACAAATCCCTGCCTTTCAAGGTCAATTCAAACATAATCTGCAACTGATCCTTTCCACACATGATCCTTTCTCTTTTGAATCCTCTGAGCACTATATGCCTATTTATGGCATTTACCAAGTTCTTCCTTAAGTTTCAGTCATTCGCATAAAAACATATTTAATAAATACTGAGACACTGAAACTGGGAGCTAGACAAAAAAGGACAGCTGGGATTTTTAAAAATAAAGTTTCCGTACTAATTTTACTATTTTGTTTCTCACAAAAAAAATCAGAAAACACAAACATTAAATGAAAAACACAGAAAACACAAATAAATCGTGTTAATTCAAGAACAATCACTGCTGGTCTTGACAAAAATCTTTCCAGATCACTTACTCTACATGAACATGAACACACTTCTTTTCTTCAACAAAAACAGGATGATACCACATACATTATTTTATTATCTATTCCTATTTTTTTCCTATTAATTAATGGATCAAATTTGGCTTCCCTGGTGGCTCAGCAGTAAAGAATCTACCTGCCAAGTAGGAGACGCTGGTTCAATCCCTGGGTCGGGGAGGTTCCCTCGAGGAGGAAGTGGCAAACCCACTCCAGTATTCTTGCCTGGGAAATCCCATGGACAGAGAAGCCTGGAGGGATACATCAAGTACAACCATTAGCATTTGACAGGCAAAGATGGAGATGAGATTATTTAGGCAGAAAGAGAATGAGAGGTCTACTTTACTATACTACTTACAAGTGTAAATACATAATGTTGAAAGCTTCAAGTCGCTTTGACCTTTTCCCGCTCCAAAAAAAAAAGGGCAAAGGCAAACACTGGTGTTCACAGGAAAGTGGTATCTTTGGTACTCCTGTCAGGACTACCATTACTAACCCCAACAAATCCACAACTACTGACAATTCCAGGAGATCATGTGCTGAGTACACCTCTGTAACACAACCACGACTGACTACCGCCCCTTCCAGAATTCAGTTTATGAAGTTCATTAACTCACTCAGACATTTATTCAGCAGCTATTATGTGTGAGGTACCACGGTAGCTTCTGGCCCTACAAACATGAATAAGGACCTCAACAGCAAGTTCTGCTTTCAAAAGCAAATGTCCTTCAGCAGGACCTGAACTAAAAAATGAGGACAAGTTGGTACCCAATACAGCGGCTATCACTCCAAAACAAAAACCCAGAAAATAACTAGTGTTGGTGAGGATGGAGAGATACTGGAACCCTTGTGCATCGCTAGCAAAAATGTAAAATGGAGCAGCTGCTATACAAAACAGTTCAGCGGTTCCTCAAAAAATTAAACAGGATTATCGTGCTATCCTAAAATTTCACTTCTGGGAATACCCAAAAAAATACTTAAATCAAAGACTGGAACAAATATTTATATATCTGTACTCAGAGCAGCTATATTCATAATAGCCAAAAGGTGGAAGGAACTCAAGAGTCTGATGAATGAATGATTAAACTAAACGTTGGGCATAAATATACAATGAAATATTATTCAGCCTTAAAAAGGAAGGGAATTCCGACACTTGTTACAACATGGATGAATCCTGAAGACAGTGTGCTAAGTGAAATAAGCCAATCACAAATGGACAAATATTTTATGATTTCACTTAAATGAGGTACTGGAGTCATCAAATTCAGAGAAAAAGCAAAAAAGTAGAACGGTGGCCGCCAAAGGTTGAGGGGAGGGGAGAACAGGGAATTCTTGTTTAGCAGGTATAGTGTTTCAGTTGCAGAGGCTGAAAAAGTGCTCAAGAAGGATAGTGGTAATGACATACCAAGGTGACTGTACTTAACGCCACTGTACTGCACACTTAAAAATGATTGGAATGGGGGAATTCCTTGGTGGTCTCATGGTTAGGACTCCGAACTTCCAGTGCCGGGAACTGGGTTCAATCCCTGGTTGAGGAATTAAGATACCACAAGCTGCACAGTATGCCAAAAAACAAACAAGAAAAGATTCCAGTGGTAAATTTTATGTTATATATATTTTGCGTACATGCATGCTAAGTCACTTCGGTCATCTCCAACTCTTTGCAACACTATGGATTGTAGCCTGTCACACTCCTCTGTCCATTGGATTCTCCAGGCAAGAATACTTGATTGGGAAGCCATGTCCTCCTCCAGGGGATCTCCCCCACCCTAGGATTGAACCCACACCTCTTGCATTGGCAGGCGGTTTCTTTACCACTAGTGCAACATGTATATTTGGCCACAATTAAAAAAAATGCTGACTATAAGTGCTACTATGAAATAGCCAGGGTATATTGTTAAGTAAAAAAACAAGGTAGAGAAAACAAACAGTATGACACTATATCAAAAGAGCGTGAAACAATATATAGCTATATAGAGATATTATACAGACATTTTCTATAATTACTATAATTTTTGATGGAAGGATAAACAAAAAGCTTTAAAAAAAACAACTACCCCCAAGGGAAGGAAAGAAGAAGGTTAGGATTCAGCTGGTAAAGAATCCACCTGCAGGCTCCGGTTCAGTTCCTGGGTCGGGAAGATCCCTTGGAGAAAGGATAGGCTATCCACTCCGGTATTCGTGGGCTTCCCTGGTGGCTCGGATGGTAAATAATTTGCCTGAAATTCGGGAGACCTGAGTTCAATCCCTAGGTTGGGAAGCTCCCTTGAAGGAGGGCATGATTACCCACTCCAGTATTCTTGCCTGGAGAATCCCCATGGACAGAGGAGCCTAACAGGCTATAGTCCATTGGGTCTCAAAGAGCCAGACACGATGAGTGACTGAGCACAAACACAGCCCAGAAACTAGACTCCTCTGAATGTACCTTGTCGTATATATCAAGTTTTTAAACACGATTATAAAATAAATGTAAACAAAAAAAAGTTTAAGTCGTTCCTCAAAATCAAAATGAAACACACACCTAAACTGTGTATTGAGTTAAGCCGAACAGAGGAGTACTTAACTCTAAAACACAGTATAATCTGACTGCACATCCTTGGTGAAATACATCCTAAGGACATAAGAAATACAAAGAAACCTTACAGGGCTCTCAGTAACGATACTGATATGATTCTGAAATTAAGTACTGTCTGTATATCATAAGCTTTCAGCACGAGAAGAAACAAAAATTCCAAAAAACTCTCCAATATTATTTAATTACAAGTTATCAGTATAAACTCATGCTGCACTGTCTTTTTTAAAAAAAAGTTATTTCCTAGCTCCATCTTTGACGAGACCTATAAATTACTAACGCAGTATCAATAAGCATAGCACCCAGATAGCAGTCTGCAAAAATCCGTGAAAATTCTCTCCAACCAAAAGGAACCAGCACTTCCTAAAGAAAGTGATAATTCAAGTTCTGAGGCAGAATTTTATGAAATAAGGTTGGATCATACCAGAAAGCAAGGAAGCTATCAGAAACCACTAGGGAAGTATCACAAACACTTAGGAGCTATCCTGAAGAGGTGCTCACTACCAAAAACAGAACAGACTCAGCCACAACAAAATAACAACTGCAGTGGACTCAAACGCATAAAATATGGTAAAAAATCCATGAGTTCACAATGATACTTGAAAGGAGAACAATGATATTTGAAAGAAGAAAGATCTCATTAGTCACTTTTGAAAGATTCTTGTGAATCAATTTATTAAACTAAAGAGTAACAAAGGAGAACAGTTGCATATTTACTGTCTTTTTTTATATAGACTGAACATAAGAGTAATTCAACAGTCCAATAATCAAAATGAGCAAGTTTCTGTTTAAAGTATTCTAGCTGAGAAATGAAGAATGACAGCATATCACCATTTTGCTGCTGCTGCTAAGTCACGTCAGTCGTGTGCAACTCTGTGCGACCCCATGAACCGCAGCAGGTCAGGCCTCCCTGTCCATCACCAACTCCCGGAGTCCACCCAAATCCATGTCTCATCCTCTGTCGTCCCCTTCTCCTCCTGCCCTCAGTCTTTCCCAGCCTCAGGGTCTTTTCCAATGAGTCATCTCTTCGCATCAGCTGGCCAGAGTACTGGAGTTCCAGCTACAACATCAGTCCGTCCAGTGAACACCCACGACTGATCTCCTTTAGGACGGACTGGTTCCATCTCCTTGCAGTCCAAGGGACTCTCAAGAGCCTTCTCCAACACCACAGGTCAAAAGCATCAATTCTTCTGCGCTCAGCTTTCTTCACAGTCCAACTCTCACATCCATACATGACCACTGGAAAAGCCACAACCTTGACTAGATGGACCTTTGTTGGCAAAGTAACGTCTCTTGCTTTTTAATATGCTGTCGAGGTTGGTCATAACTTTCCTTCCAAGGACTAAACGTCGTTTACTTTCAAGGCTGCAGTCACCATCTGCAGTGATTTTGAAGCCCAGAAAAATAAAGTCAGCCACTGTTTCCACTGTTTCTCCATCTTTTTGCCATGACGTGATGGGACGGGATGCCACGATCTTAGGTTTCTGAATGCTCAGCTTCAAGCCAACTTTTTCACTCTCCTCTTTCACTTTCATCAAGAGGCTCTAGAGTTCCTCTTCACTTTCTGCCATAAGGGTGGTATCATCTGCATATCTGAGGTTATTGATATTTCTCCCGGCAGTCTTGATTCCAGCTTGTGCTTCCTCCAGCCCAGCGTTTCTCATGATGTCCTCTGCACAGAAGTTAAATAAGCAGGGTGACAATATACAGCCTTGAGGTACTCCTTTTCCTATTTGGAAGCAGTCTGTTGTTCCATGTCCAGTTCTAACTGTTGCTTCCTGACCTGCATATAGGTTTCTCAAGAGGCAGGTCGGAGGTCTGGTATTCCTGTCTCTTTCAGAATTTTCCACAGTTTACTGTGGTCCCCACAGTCAAAGGCTTTGGCATAGTCAATAAAGCAGAAATAGAAGTTTTTCTGGAACTCTCTTGCTTTTTCCATGATCCAGCAGATGTTGGCTATTTGATCTCTGGTTCCTCTGCCTTGTCTAAAACCAGCTTGAACATCTGGAAGCTCACAGTTCAAGCATTGCTGAAGCCTGGCTTGGAGAATTTTAAGCATTACTTTACTAGCGTGTGAGATGAGTGCAATTGTGCGGTAGTCTGAGCATTCTTTGGCATTGCCTTTCTTTGGGACTGGAATGAAAACTGACCTTTTCTGGTCCTGTGGCCACTGCTGAGTTTTCCATATTTGCTGGCCTACTGAGTGCAGCACTTTCACAGTGTCTTCTTTCAGGATTTGAAATAGCTCAACTGGAATTCCATCACCTCCACTAGCTTTGTTCGTAGTCATGCTTCCCACGGCCCACCTGACTTCACATTCCAGGATGTCTGGCTCTAGGTGAGTGATCATACCATCGTGATTATCTGGGTCGTGAAGATCTTTTTTGTACAGTTCTTCTGTGTATTCTTGCCACCTCTTCATAACATCCTCTGCTTCTGTTAGGTCCCTACCATTTCTGTCCTTTATTGAGCCCATCTTTGCAAGAAATGTTCCCTTGGTATCTCTAATTTTCTTGAAGAGATCTCTGCTGCTGCTGCTAAGTCACTTCAGTCGTGTCCGACTCTGTGCGACCCCACAGACGGCAGCCCACCAGGCTCCCCCATCCCTGGGATTCTCCAGGCAAGAACACTGGAGTGGGTTGCCATTTCCTTCTCCGATGCAAGAAAGTGAAAAGTCAAAGTGAAGCCGTTCAGTCGTGTCCGACTCCAAGCGACCCCATGGACTGCAGCCTACCAGGCTCCTCCCATGGGATTCTCCAGGCAAGCGTACTGCAGTGGGCCGCCATTCCCTTCTCCAAAGAGATCTCTAGTCTTTCCATTCTATTGTTTTCCTCTATTTCTTTGCACTGATCGCTGAGGAAGGCTTTCTTATCTCTCCTTGCTATTGGTTGGAACTCTGCATTCAAATGGGTATATCTTTCCTTTTCTCCTTTGCTTTTCGCTTCCCGTCTTTTCACAGCTATTTGTAAGGCCTCCTCAGACAGCCATTTTGCTTTTTTGCATTTCTTTTCTTGGGGATGGTCTTGATTCCTGTCTCCTGTACAATGTCAGTTGTACATTGGAGACAACTGTACTGCATCCTGTACTTGGCAATTTAGACAGTTCAAAATGGTGTGGGAAACTCAGGAATGAGCAATCTTGTTTCTATCAAAAGCCACAATACTCGGGGAAAAGACAGACATCAAGTTAAGAACTGAAGAAACATTTAATGTATGTGTTTATGTAGAAACGCACTTTTTGTAAAGTAAGAAAAACATACATACTAACATTCTAACAAGGATCTTTTCTCCAATTTAATAAGTGGACATTCACCCCATTTATTTGAACATGTTCCAATTTCAATCCAAGTATTGAGGAGGAATTCTCAATACACAATGAAAGAACACCCAACTTGTTGACTATGAACAATAATAAGCAACGCTGAAATAACCCACATTCTGCAATTTCTCTCCTGGCACCCTTAGCTCAATACCATATATTATTTCATTCGAAG
Source organism: Moschus berezovskii (assembly GCF_049115385.1). Lineage (NCBI taxonomy): Eukaryota > Metazoa > Chordata > Mammalia > Artiodactyla > Moschidae > Moschus > Moschus berezovskii. Next base: position 78,002,726 of record NC_142477.1, read on the forward strand.
CACTCATTTTGATTTCACCAAACATCAGTACAGGAATGAACCTGAGGTAGGCTTGAAGCCTGGGTCTGCCGAACGATGCTATTACCTAGGAAATGTCTTTCAACTCATCCAGTCCCAAAAAGAACACTCAAGAATGTGCTGGGGTTACCTGCTCCAATTATTTGCTCCCATTAAAAGCTGGCAAGTTGATCCAAAGGTCCTGGGTCAGAGAAAGGAGGGTGTCATCAGCAGACAAGTCCTTGTAAGGATCTAAGAATCCTTACTTCTATTTGCAAGGGTGCTGTGTTGATTGCTGAAATTCCATATCCTTCGCTATTATAGAAACTTTACACTCTCAGACTGTCAGGAGACTGTCAGTGGCATCACTATCCTGATATGATAACCAAGCCAACTATCCCCGACATCACTTCACATCACCAAAGCTTTCTCTTTCTCATCTAGGTGCTCTCCCTAGAATGAGTGAAATTCAAAAAGATGCAGTCTCACTGCCAGCAAAATGTCTAGCCTATATGGGCATGTTTGAAGAGAGGACAGACAGCTCACCATGCCACCATCATGAAAGCCCTCGGAGCCCACAATGAGAGATGCAAACTCATCTGAAACAAATACATCGTCTTTCTCGGACTTTCGCTCTAGTGTCACTTACAAACGAAATTCTGCGTCATGCACTGTGCTAACTACTTAAATCTCTCATTTAATCCTAATAGCCGTTCAAAGTATTTTTGTTATCAGTACCTTTTCACAAATGATTTTCACAAAGATGCTGAAGTGAAGTCAAGTGACTCAGTCGTGTCCCACTCTTTGCAACCCCATACACTGTAGCCTACCGGGCTCCTCCGTCCAAGGGATTTTCCAGGCAAGAGTACTGCAAGTGGGTTGCCGTTTCCTTCTCCAGATCACAGAAATGTTAGGTGACTTAATTTCAAAGTCTGAAAGCTACTACGTGAAAGAGGCAAAAGTTAAACCCAAATCAGTACATAAATCTTCATGACTTATTTCTTACAACCCTATTTGCTGTCCAAAGGAGTTATACTGACTTAAAATGACACCAGAGCCAAAGATATTCCTCCTTCATTTTCCTGGTGAGAGAACTGGGTAGTTTTAATACCCGGCAGGGAATACCATGCCCGAACCAAATTCCTATATGAAACCAATACCCATTTTCATATACTCAATCTCACAGGCTACACCAAATCTCTCCTTACCAGTTAGACTGTGTGTAGTCAGTGGAAGAGCAGAAATATTTCATTCAACCTCTACAATATTTTCAAGTATTTGGACTATACAAGTTGCCCTCTACATTTCAAAATCTATGAATAATAATCTTTCCCAGATTTATGTTCGTTTACTTGGAAGTACTAAACCTTTGAATTTTACTATAAAATGAAGATTCTAAAACACGTAGTATTCAATTTGCTGAAAGCACTGTAACAAAGGATTAAAGACTAAAATTAAAAAAAAAAAACTTTAAATTCTATGTACTATGTAGCTACATTAATATTAGAATATGGGAAAATGGGAAAAGCTATCACTTTCAGAGAACTTACTCCAAAAGCACTGTGCCAAGTACTTTAGAAACACTTCATTTTGTATCTTCCAAAGTGTTAACTCTAGTTTACAAGCCAAGTGACAATGGTAAGAAAACTCAAGTAACTTGCCCAAAGTAATACAGATAGAAAGTGGTAGCTGCTGCTGCAGTTTATACAACTCCAAAGCTTTTACCTCTTACTGTCACAGTTTACTGCCCCCTAATTCCTATCTGGTCAACATATCTTTGTCCACAATTCTAAAACCATTATTGAAACACATACGGAATTATTTAAACCTATTATTAACTATATCCATTAACTGGTCATAGCTTCTAAAGTAAAAGAATTAAAAAGTGCCTAAAGAATGACCATTAGAAAACTTCAAGTAAGGCAACAGATTTTCATGAAGTCCTGAGAGGTCAAGAACAGATAATTCATACAACAAAACCTTTATCACTGCTTGGGAGTTGCTGTTCTTAAATCGATGTGAAGATAGTAAGACCAGGATACCATCTTAATTATTTAAGACAATGTAAATACTGTAAACCCACCAGCCTGAAGGCTGAACCAAAGAACCCATTTTCAAAATCACGTTACCTTCAATATTTACTAAGTGACTCATGAGTATTATCATTAGTATAGTCTGCTCTTTAAAGTCTTATTATCAAATAGCAGAAAAGATGTAACCATAACCTGGACAATTTAAACTTCTGAAAGGCTATTACTTCCCCAGTTCCAAACTTTCAAATTTCTTCATAAAACAATAATACCTGAAAACTAAGATGAGTAACATTCCCCAAACCTGAAATCTTCAATCGATCAGAGTCTGAACCTAAATACATAACTTTTTAATGTACAAGATGCAGTTCAAAATAACATATTAGTTTTTCCTGTTGTTTATCAAACACATTCATTAGACTGATTAAAAGGGCAATACACGAACAATTTTCTACAACATGCCAAATAACAGATGAAGTCTTACCTCCACTGCTAAAGCTGCCGTCTGTTGGTCATAATGATTCAGAAGACTGGGCATGAGGGCAGTGTTACAAGGCAAATCTTGGCACATCCTCAAGGTAACAGGCTCAAAGAAAACAAACTGTGCCCATCTATACGGCCCACAAACATAGTCAAGGGCCACAGATAGAAGACGATCCAACTCATAGCCATGCTTTCTCGACTGAATGAGATTCAGATGATCAGGCCTACTCAATATGTATTTTAGATCTTTGTACACCTGCAGGTCTCAGCTTGAAAGTACTTCTTCTATCTTGCTGTTAAGTTATTCACACAGAGTTACTCTTTGCACCGTCAGAGGTTTGTTAGCTTGGTCTCACGAAAGGCCTTTGTTTTTGGTTTCACAATACGGGAAAATGACATCATCTTGCCTCTTCTTTTGATTTTATTACATCGGGCACCATCTGGCCAACGTGTCAAGTGGATCAACCACATTCCCATCTTAGGAGAAGAGCTCTTTCTGCCTTTGGCTGAAATATCTGAAAAATAATTGTTTTTAAAAAATGGGAGAAATTAGCAATTTCCTCTTGAAATATTACAGGCTTGATATTAAAACTTTGACTAGCTCAGTACAGTTGCAGGATACACAATCAGTATACAAAAATCAGTTGCGTTTCTACACACTAACAATCAGTTCTAGGAAGAGAAATTTTAAAATACTGCCTTTGGGACCTTCCGGTGGTCCAGTGATTAAAGCTGCACACATCCACTACTGGGGCACCAGTGCACTCCCTGGTGGAGAACTAAAGTTCCAAATACCGGGCGTGTGGCTAACAACAACAACAATCACAGACTTTGACCGAGAGACACAATACTGCCTTACAGATAAAACACATGGGTATTTCATAAACAAATCCTATAGCTTTTCTACCTTAGCATTCTTGCTCTAGATATACCAGAGAATCCATAAATAAAGGCACTGTTTCCTCCCTCAGTTGTTTATATACCATACAGTTTAATTTCCCATCTATAATGGTAGTTTTTCATTTGTCACAAGACATAATTGATCCATTGGGAAAAACTTGCATGCTGTTGTCCTAAATTTTATTTAAATATCTGCCACACTTAGTAACAAGTTACTTACATTTTATTATAAATGTTTTAATCATTAAATGATTCAGCTTTTCCCTCCATGGTTTCTCTCTGCTCCCGCGAGTAACTTGGCTCCAGGGCCTCCGCTCGCCTGCCGGCACCCAGGACCGTGCCGTCGGCCTCTGCCTCAAGCAGACCCCTCCCGACGGCCCTCGCTGCGCAGGCTGGGCTGGGACGCCTCTCCCCTCTCCGCGGAAAGTTAAGTTTGAAGAGGGGGGAAGAGAGAGAAACATGGGCATGAAGAGAAGGATCTACCTGGAGCTGAGGAACCGGACCCCGGAAGCTCTTCGAGAACTTGTCCTGGACAATTGCAAATCAAATGATGGGAAAACTGAGGGCTTAACAGCTGAATTTGTGAACTTAAGAGTTCCTCAGTTTAATAAATGTAGGCTTGATTTCAGTTTCAAATCTTCCCAAACTACCTAAATTGAAAAAGCTTGAGCTCGGTGACAATAGAATCTGTGGAGGTCTGGATATGTTAGCAGAAAAACTCCCAAAACTTACACATCTCAACTTAAGTGGAAATAAACTGAAAGATATCAGCACCCTGGAACCTTTGAAAAAGTTGGAATGTCTGAAGAGCCTGGATCTGTTTAACTGTGAGGTTACTAACCTGAACGACTACCGAGACAGTGTCTTCAAGCTCCTGCCCCAGCTGACCTATCTGGATGGCTATAACCGAGAGGATCGTGAAGCCCCAGATTCAGATGCCGAGGTGGATGGTGTGGATGAAGAAGAGGATGATGAAGATGAGGATAAGGAGGAGGATGAAGATGGTGAGGAAGAAGAGTTTGATAATGAAGAGGATGACGATGAAGATGCAGAAGGGGAGGAGGATGAAGATGAAGTCAGTGGGGAGGAAGAAGAATTTGGACATGATGGAGCAGTTGATGAAGATGATGAAGATGAGGATGAAGACAAAGATGAGGATGAAGAAGAGGAAGAAAGCGGGAAAGGTGAAAAGAGGAAGAGAGAAACAGATGACGAAGGAGAAGATGATTAATAAGACCCCAATAACCTGCAAAAAAAGAACTGTTCAGTATTGGCTGGACTGCTGACATGGATTTGGTAGCTGGGTTTTTTTTTTTTTTTTTTAAAGAAAAAAAAAAAAAAAAGGTAGCTGTGATACACACCCCAGGACACCCACCCACCCAAAGAGCCAAAGAATAGTTCCTGTGACATTCCACCTTCCTCCATTTAGTCCCTCTTGGAAATCCACCACCAAGCTTGGGGACTTCACCCCAACAAAACTGTAAGAGTTGTTAGGTTTTTGTGTAAGACTTGCTGTAGTGTGGATAGCTGTGATTGGTGAGTCAACTGTCCGTGGCTACCAGTCACACCAAGATTGTAACAGCATTTTTACTTTCTATACAACACAGAAGTTTTGTAAATAAAATCTTAACATTTAAAAATAAATAAATTCAGCAGATGGTATCTGTGAAAGGTGTAAAATATAAAGAAATCAATAGATATGGATTTAAGCCTCTTCCCAACTATGTGAATCACTTAACTTCTCTGAGCTCAGAATTTTCCTTTCTAAACATTGCACCTCCCTATCAAAGATGGTACATAAGTGAATTATAAAATAATGCACTCTATAAAAGGTAAAGCAACATCAAACTTTAGGTAGTTTCATTACTGAATTACAGCGGATACAAAGACTTACTTCTATCAACCAATACTGAACTGGCAAACAAGATTCTAAGAGTAGTATCAGGACATTTTCCCAACAATGCTTCATCCTTTTAGATAGTACAAAAATTCAGTACATAGAAAACGTCTGACCAACAAATGCTTCATTGCACACAGTCAGGCTGCAGAGAAGAGTCAACCCTAGAAAGTTACAACGTGGGATATGAATGATTTCCAGTTAAGAGTTTCTACCAAGTTTCAGAGTCTGATTTGACACTGCCTTTGCTGGGGGCTTCCCTGGTGGCTCAGACGGTAAAGAATCCGCCTGCAATGCTGGAGACATGCGTTTGATCCCTGGGTTGGGAAGATTCCCTGGAGGAGGAAATGGCAACCCACACCAGTATTCTTGCCTGGAGAATTCCATGGACAGAGGAGCCCGGCAGGCTACAGTCCAAGGGGTCGCAGAGAGTTGGATGCAACTTTCACTTTTTTTCTAGGGACAAAAATATGCATCTCATGGGGTCGCAGAGAGTCGGACACGACTGAGCGACTGAACTGAACTGAACTGGGGGCTGAAAGGGTAGGTAGAGTGGAAGACAGGACTGGTAGGAAAAAAGCATATTCTAAAACTATCATTCTTCCATTTGGTTTTGTAATGAGGTTAAGTCTGCTTTTACTTTATTCGCGTTTCACAGATGGCAAATATTTCTGTTTGAAGTACACAACCTCACTTGGGAAAACATGAGAAAGTCAGGTTCAGAAATTCTCAGAGACCCAGGTTAACAGGACAATTCAAATAGATATTAGGGCCCGTGACAGCTTAGACCTTGAAAACTTTAACTGGCTTGGCTAAAGCAGAGAAAGAAACTGTCCTTTGTGCACTACCAATGACAGGGACCTCTGCATCCCAAGCTTTAAGTACTGGGCAGAAAAAACTATTTGGAGAAAGTAAAGCCATGGCTGAATCTTCCCAATTTTTCCCTCGAGCATATGGTCTTGAGTAGAAGAAGGGAAAAGGAAAGTCTACAACCTTAGGAATTAGGAACACCAAAGTTACAAGCGACATCTGCCCCAAACGTCTAATCTCTCTAATACTGAAATCTCTAAGTCAGAAATATTTGTTAAAGCTTCTTGGCCTGCCATTGTATTGTTTCCTCCTTCAAGCTGGGCCCAGAAATGTGATGCCTGGCTATGGAAAAGTGATATTAAACACAGTCATGTATATGGAAGCTTATCATGCAGCACAGGAACAACTATGCATATCCTTAAATATGTCAAATAAGCCCTGAAAGCTTTATTTCGCTACAGTATCAAAACATCCATATAAGTTCCATGTTTGTAGTTTGCTGCTTATGCAGCATGTTCATCTACTTGCAACTTAAAAAAAAACAACTAAAGGGAACACTGCTGCTTCTGCTGGCAATTCGGTCGTGTCCGACTCTGTGTGACCCCATAGACGGAAGCCCACCAGGCTCCCCCGTCCCTGGGAATCTCCAGGCAAGAACACTGGAGTGGGTTGCCATTTCCTTCTCCAATGTGTGAAAGTGAAAAGTGAAAGTGAAGTCGCTCAGTCGTGTCCGACCTTTAGCAACCCCACGGACTGCAGCCTACCAGGCTCCTCCATCCATGGGATTTTCCAGGCAAGAGTACTGGAGTGGCTTGCCATTGCCTTCTCCGAATTGTGGGCTGAGCAAAAGTAATATATACAATGAATTTATTTAAAAAGCAGATAAAGAATACTACTTTAACAGAATAATGGAAAAAGGACATACATTTACAAAAGAAATACAAAGGGACAACAAACAAATGAAAAGATATTCAACTTCACTAATAAAAACACACAAACATGATATATAACATTTTTCCAATCAGATGAGCAAAAGAATAAAAGAACACAGCATAGGAGAGGGTGCAGAAAAAAGAATATCTTCAACATTCCCACACTTGGAGATACATTTTTCCTTTTTTTTTTTGGCTGTCCTTCACAGCTTGCAGAGTCTTAGTTCCCCAAACAAGGACTGAACCCGGACCAAGGCAGTGAAGTGTCTAACCACTAGACCGCCAGGAAATTCTCCATTTTCAAATACTACTGGAGGAAAAGTAAACTAGTTGGTATTTCAAAAAAATAGCTATGGACATCAAAAGCTCTTAAAATGTATACACTCTGATTCAGCAGACCTATTCTACAATTTATTCTAAGCAAGTAAACACAAGTACACATGATGTATAACTGAAATGTTAGTACAACACTGTTTATAAAATAAAAACCCAGAGACAATCTGAAAGTCTACCAATAAGGAACTGGTTAAACTACAGCACAACCAACACATAACACACTCACTAAAAATGATGAGCAGGATCTGTATATGCTCACTTGAAAAGACAGGAGCAATACAGTAAGTGAAAAATAAAATTTTAAATGGTTTACAAAACAGCATATAGTCTCCCACTTTTGTCAAAAATATACATACATGAAACAGAATAAAACTACCTGAATTGTTTAAAAATACAATATTATAGGGACTTCCCAGGACTCCACACTTCTACTTCAGGGGGCTCGAGTTTGATCCCTGATCCCTGGTCAGAGAATTAAGGTGCCACAAGCTGCACAGCGTGGTCAAAACACAAAAACAAAACAAAAAAGGAGTAAAGTATTATAAATGCTGAAATGTTATTTTTAAATCTGTCACGTGTTATTTGTGTATGGGAAAATTAAATCTGCTAAATCTGTAAATGTGTGGTGACAATACTACTGCTTGAATCAATGTTTACTGACTGTTGCTTAAGTAACAAGCCAAGGGACACAAAACTGCCCTACTACAGGCAGCAAGAAAAGCAAAAAAAAAAAAAATGATGATAAACTCAGAATGGGTCAAAAATTGATTTTCAATACTGAAAAAAAATCAGATCACCTCTCAGCTGAACCAAATATTATGCACAGTTTAAAAAAAAAAGTTGATATATATTCTAAATTGTTTTTCAATAATATAATGAAACAAATGCTTCTAATCAGGATCACGTGAGTATGGATAGCAACAATCCTTTTTCCTAAGAGAACCATCCTTGAAGAAGCTGTAAGTTTCAGACAGCAGGACACAGAAGATTGAGGAAACCAAGAAACACTGACAAAATACAGCAACTGATTACATAAAGGTTAAAAGATTTTTTGCATTCTTTTTGATATTATATCTTTGACTACAGAAATCTGCAGAATCTCAGCTGAATAAGGGAATTGCTGGATTCACTGGAGGGAACAGTCTCAGGCGCCAAGGACCAGTAGAAAATGAGGGGTCTGGAAACAGTTTTCCATGCCCTAACCCTGAGAAAAGAGACATTCACTTCTTTACAGAACAATACAAGATATGTGGGAAAACTAATTTCAGATTAAGTGACCTGATGATTATTTCATCAGAAAACAAAAAGGACTAGATACACTTAACCCTACACTTTAATTTTTATCAATGTGTAACATCAGGAATCTGATATTCCCCAATTTACCAGTTCTCTTGTGAAGATAAAAAGTAAAAGCCCCTAAAATAAGGTGAGTATTTGTCCTGAAGAACAGCAATAAAGGGGATGCAGTCTTGGAACTGTCTTCAGAGGCTGGCTACAAAGCCAGACCCAAAGAACTCAGCTGGGAAAAGCAGGAGATGGCAACTGTGAAGAGGAAAGAAAGCAGGCTGAATCCCAGAAGAGACAATGACAAAAGTGGGCCCTGGGGGCTTGCAGCAAGTGGGCCCTTGTTGCAGCAAGGCCCTGCAACAAAAGATGTTAGCAATTCTATTCCAATTCACACTTCCTGTACAGAAAGTGATTCCTTTCCTCTTTCTCAGCTTAGATTTACTTATCTTGACACACTATAAATGTACGTAACATCTTGCGTTTCCAATTCAGAAATTAAAGGTTGCCTCAAACACACTGGCTACAATGGGAACAGGAGGATATTCTTTTGTCTTCTTTCAGAGTTTTCCAAGACTGCATTATAAGGATTAGCAATCATTACCTCTGAAGCTGCTTCTCTCAAGGAACATAAACAGCAAAGTACACACTGAGAACATATCACTGCTCAAAGTGCTCGATTCCTTTTCCTAAAACTCATGTGGGTTTTGGCCTTTTGTTTTCCATATCTTATTTTTTTTAAATAAATTCACTCTCAGGATACTGTTCTCTGGTTGCTAAAGTTTATATAGCTCCATATTTAATTCTTAGGGCCTAGATTCTTACTAATCTCAAGGTATCACTTTGCTACTTTATCTAATTTTTAAAGTCCATCTAGTCATCTACTGATTACAAAAGATAATCTAATCTTCCAGTGTGCTGAGTGATGGGGCTTAAAAAAATACAGGGAAAACATTCAAGTTCAAGATTAAAATGAACAGTAGGCATCAAAATCCAGTCCATCTTACAAAGTATACATTACTTTTAAGACTAGAGAAAGCAGAAGCAGAAGATCTTTTAAAACGAAAAGCAAAACTGGGAAGTTGAAAGATGGCCAGAATCTGGACTTTAAAATTAAAAAAAAAAAAAAAAAATCTGGTTGAAATTCCATCCTGGTTTCCCTTTTTCATTAAAATGTGTTCAGAAAATGCTCTAATATCAAGCTCCTGATTTTCCCCCCACTTTAGCATGGTTGCATGTTTTGACTATAAAATTAGTTTAATGAGATAAACTTCGGGGACCAAGATTTTTTTAGGCCTACTAGCCTAGTTGTTTTTTCTTAAACTTCATTCACAGTGCATTCCTTGGATCCACCAAAACTGTTGCTAGTTCTCAGCATAACTCAAAGATTGTAACTCAAAGATAGATTCATCATTTCTGATGCAACAGTCAGTTGAAACTGTTTTCTAGTCAAAGAAGAGTTAGTTGTTGCTCTTCAAACATTCATTCCTAACTTCTGGAAATGCCACTATTAAAAACCTTCACTTCTTCCCTCAAGACGCTGTGACCCTTCTCACAAATCTATACTGAACAATTCCTCTCATACATATTTCAAAGTCTTGCTTTTCATTTGCACTACTGCTCTTTTTGTGGCCAACTGCAGCTTTAAACGTCTCTAATTCTAGAGATTTAGGGGTTAAAAAACACTTGAGGCCAACACTGCTCGTCCCTGTGAAAGAAGGGAAAGATGCAGTAAGAACTGTTTCCTATCACAAGTCTCCTGAAGAAAATAAAGTCAACAGCAGTCTAACATCAACAAACTAACAAGCTCAGAGTACGTTTTCAGTATGAAATCTCATAGGTTTACTAACACATACGAAACTTAAGTTGGAGAGAGAGATCCTTTGCCTGTGAAGTGGGCAACAGAGGACTTACAGGGAATTTAAAAGCCCCTCTCTCTGCCCAATGATGAGGCTCTCACAGCACTGTGCTATACAAAGAACGAACGTGCACTTTACTGTTTATCTTCCCCGCAAGGCTCCCTACTTCAAATATCTCAATCATGGCTGGGGATCTCTCTACAAAAATCCACCTCCATGTTCAAAGCACAAAACAAAGTTCAGAGGAACACAGTACCTAAGATGAAAAAGGGATGAAAGAACCTACAGTCCTTTCTTCTTCTATTAATAGGGCACTGGTAGATTCTGGAGAGACGTACAGGCAGGGAATGTCAGTGGACGAGAAAAAAATAAATAACGGAGGAGGAGGAAAGAGAAGGTAGGACGGTAGGCTTTACTAATTACCTTACTTTCCTGACAGTTTCAAAGCATTTGGGGGGAGGGGGGGAGAGGAAGAACCTGTTATTTCACTAAAGAAAACGCAACACTATAAGAAGAATTGCATCTCGATTATCTTTTATTTTCAGCTCTATCTTTGGAAGCCAGGCCACTCAAGCTTTTACATCACTTTCCTACCTTGGTACTTCAAACAAACACTTTTCTGTTCTTTTCCTTCTTCTTCTGGAGGAAAAAGATGGCATTGATTTGCTTAAAAGTACGGATGGGAAAAAAAAAAAAAAAAGTACGGATGGAAAGCATTATCTTGAGGAGTAAATGGTTCTTAATAACAGAACTACGGATTCCTCTATCCCTTTGACTGTCAGCACATCACCAAAGGCTAAAAGAAGACTCAAGAGGGAGGTAACATCCCCCTTGTCAAGTCTGTTTCCTTGCTCCTGCGATATTGGCTTTGCCAAGTAACCCAATTCCCGTAAACAAACATTACAGGTCTCTCCAAACTACTTCTACAAAATAAGATCTTGTTTGACCAACCTTATACAGCAGTCATTTATTTCTATAGCTGCTGAGCTGCTCTGCTGTTCTGTCTGCCTACATTCAGAAGGGAACCAAAATTCAAAATTTCATTTATTCTGGGCCAAAACCCAGACCTTTTGTCCTCCTTCCTAGATATGCTGCAACTTCAAGTTGACTCCTCTGCCTAAATTAGTGGCATATGCTTTTGTTCTTTTAAGAGCGAAAGAAAAAACACCCCTTTTTCTCTTATTGAGGAAGGCACCTAACTCTGATAAAGGCCTCTAGGAAGATGCTACAATGCCTTGACATGTTTGCTGCTGCTGCTGCTGCTGCTAAGTCTCAGAGGCTATGGATGAATCTCTCCGCCCTACCCCAGGGCAAACACACGGAGCGTCCAAGGGGGCAGAGGGGGAAGGCTCGAGGAGGAATATGCAGACTTTGCAAAACTGACGGGAGGGAGGAGAGGGGACAACTTTCAGGACTAGAAACGGGAGGCAGTCCAGATGCTGCGACGCCGCCCGGGCCCCGGGAAGCCCCGACGCCCCCCGCGGGCCCGCGCCCAGCCCTCGGCGCACTGTCCTCCCGCCAGCGGCCGCGGCCTCCCCCCACAGCCCCCAGCGGCCCGGGAGCGCCACACGCCCCCGCGGCGCCGACCGCTCGAGCCCCAGGGCTGGCGCAGGGAGCGCGGCGCGGAGGGAGCGCGGGCCGCCCTCCAACAGGCTGCTCGGCGCGGGCTCGGGACCCAGAGGGTCAACCCCGTCCGCGGGCCTCGGCCCGCCGCGCCGCCCAGCCCCAAACTCGGGCTCCCCCGCGCCGCGCCGGCCCGCCGCCCACCCCGAGAAAGCCCCGACACACCCCTCCACAGCGCGGCGCCCACGGCTTCTGTTTCGGCGGCGACGCGAATAACGCTCCCTGAGGAGGAGGGGCCGCGGCTGCTGGTGCCTCCTGGGCACAGGGGCAGACCGAGGAGCGGGCAGCCGCGGCGGCACCTCCTCAGTCCCCACTCCCCACTCCTTTTCCCGCTGCGCCGGACGGGAAGGGGCCTGCACGACCCGGGGCTCACCTCACACCTCGGGGCCGGGCTCCCGGGAGGCTGCGGCGGCGGCCGGCGGCGGCCGCGGGTCCCTCAGGTAAGCGGCATCAGCGAGGAGCGCCGGCGGGCTTTCGCCACGGCCAGGGCGCGGGGGCGGGCGGGGGCGGGGAGCATGCGCGCGCACGTACGGCGCAGGCGCGCTGCGCTCGCTCGGCTGCGCGCTCGCATTTGGAGCTTCTGGGTAGCCGTCAAATCAGAGAAGGCAGTGGCAACCCACTCCAGTACTCTCGCCTGGAAAATCCCATGGCCGGAGGAGCCCTGTAGGCTGCAGTACATGGTGTTGCGAAGAGTCAGACAGGACTGAGCGACTTTACTTTCCCTTTCCACGTTCATGCACTGGAGAAGGAAATGGCAACCCACTCCAGTGTTCTTGCCTGGAGAATGCCAGGGATGGGGGAGCCTGGCGGGCTGCCGTCCCTGGGGTTGCATAGAGTGGGACACGACTGAAGCGACTTAGCAGCAGCAGCAGCATTTTATACAAAGAAAAGTGGAAGTGTTAGTCCCTCTGTCGTGTCCGACTCTTTGCGATCCAATGGACTGTAGCCCACCAGGCTCCTCTGTCCATGGCCTTCTCCAGGCAAGACTACTGGAGTGGATCGCCATTCCCTTCTCCAGGGAATCGTCCCGACCGACCCAGGGATGGAACCCAGGTCTCCTGCACTGCAGTCAGATTCTTTCCTGTTTGAGCCACTAGTGAAACAATCTTTTTTTAAAGGTGCTCCCTAAATGATAATAAATACTGAGCTTCAGTTCAGTTCAGTTCAGTTCAGGGGCTCAGTCGTGTCCGACCCCTTGCAACCCCATGAATCACAGCACGCCAGGCCTCCCTGTCCATCACCAACTCCTGGAGTTCACTCAAACTCATGTCCATCCAGACATCTCATTCTCTGTCGTCCCCTTCTCCCGCCCCCAATCCTTCCCAGCATCAGGGTCTTTTCCAGCCAGTGGAAAAGACTTTTTCAGTCTTTTCACATGAGGTGGCCAAAGTATTGGAGTTTCAGCTTTAGCATCAGTCCTTCCAATGAACACCCAGGATTGATCTCCTTTAGAATGGACTGGTCGGATCTCCTTGCAGTCCAAGGGACTCTCAAGAGTCTTCTCCAGCACCACAGTTCAAAAGCATCAATTCTTCAGCGATCAGCTTTCTTCACAGTCCTAGGGAGTTGTTCAGTTCAGTTCAGTTCAGTTCAGTCGCTCAGTCGTGTCCGACTCTCCGCCACCCCATGAATCACAGCACGCCAGGCCTCCCTGTCCATCACCAACTCCCGGAGTACACTCAAACTCATGTCCACAGAGTCGGTGATGCCATCCAGCCAAAACTGGTCTTTTTCTGGGTGAACCCGTTTTGACACCATCCATGTTAACTGGTAATACATGGTAACTTAGTATTGCATCTACTTACCTCCCCCAGGCCTCCACCCTTGCAAAAGTCTTTGTTTATTCATTATAGGTACAACCTGATCATAAAACATACAACCATACTTAAAACCACTGGGCTGGAATTCAGACAACATAAGATCTCATTTCAGTTTGGACACTCACTGATCCTTTGTTAACTCTAAAGAAAGCAGCGACCTCTATGAGCTTTACTTTTCATTTTCTTTGTAAATGGGAGATACACAAATGCTGCCTACTTCAAAACAATGAAACAATATAAACATAGGGTTTACATTTATTTACCTTGGAAAAGGTAAATTTATTTATTTTAGGAAACATGAGATAATGAGAAACGTCTTTTCTTTTAATTTGGTTAGCTGCTGCCCATAAGAACTGTTGTACACTTCCCAGATGTCCCTTCTAAAACGTTGTTTTTCTCCAGCATTAGTTTATAGTTCTATCACAGTAGATATTTCTACATTGCCTTTTCAAATCCTCCTCATTAGATTTCTTTTTATATTCTTGCATTCTCACTCTGCCTCTCATTACATGGTAGATGCTTCATAAATTTAATTAACTAAATTAGACCAGATCCTAACATTTCCCCAGTTTGGAGTCATCCTTACTCAGGCATGCCATCTACTGGTTCCCTGGTGTATCTGTTGGTGCTGCTGCTAAGTCACTTCAATCGTGTCAATGCAAAGAGCTAGTGCTTTGATAAGCCCAGAAATAATTATTTGTTGGCTGTTAATTTCATACATACGATACATCTGGTAATCTAACTGCTGCTGCTGCTGCTAAGTCGCTTCAGTCGTGTCCGACCCTTAGCGACCCCACGGACTGCAGCCTACCAGGCTCCTCCATCCATGGGATTTTCTAGGCAAGAGTACTGGAGTGGCTTGCCATTGCCTTCTCCGAATTATGTGCTGAGCAAAAGTAATATATACAATGAATTTTTTTAAAAAGCAGATAAAGAATACTACTTTAACAGAAAAATGGAAAAAGGACATACATTTACAAAAGAAATACAAAGGGACAACAAACATATGAAAAGATATTCAACTTTACTAATAAAAACATACAAACATGATACATAACATTTTTGCCAGTCAGATGAGCAAAAAGAAGAAAAGAACACAGCATAGGAGAGGGTGCAGAAAAAAGAATATCTTCAACATTCCCACACTTGGAGATACATTTTTCTTTTTCTTTTGGCTGTCCTTCACGGCTTGCAGAGTCTTAGTTCCCCAAACAAGGACTGAACCCGGACCAAGGCAGTGAAGTGTCTAACCACTAGACCGCCAGGAAATTCTCCATTTTCAAATACTACTGGAGGAAAAGTAAACTAGTTGGTATTTCAAAAAAATAGCTATGGACATCAAAAGCTCTTAAAATGTATACACTCTGATTCAGCAGACCTATTCTACAATTTATTCTAAGCAAGTAAACACAAGTACACATGATGTATAACTGAAATGTTAGTACAACACTGTTTATAAAATAAAAACCCAGAGACAATCTGAAAGTCTACCAATAAGGAATTGGTTAAACTACAGCACAACCAACACATAACACACTCACTAAAAATGATGAGCAGGATCTGTATATGCTGACTTGAAAAGACAGGAGCAA
Source organism: Moschus berezovskii (assembly GCF_049115385.1). NCBI lineage: Eukaryota > Metazoa > Chordata > Mammalia > Artiodactyla > Moschidae > Moschus > Moschus berezovskii. The sequence goes on from NC_142477.1 coordinate 78,018,289, forward strand.
TACAGTAAGTGAAAAATAAAATTTTAAATGGTTTACAAAACAGCATATAGTCTCCCACTTTTGTCAAAAATATACATACATGAAACAGAATAAAACTACCTGAATTGTTTAAAAATACAATATTATAGGGACTTCCCAGGACTCCACACTTCTACTTCAGGGGGCTCGAGTTTGATCCCTGATCCCTGGTCAGAGAATTAAGGTGCCACAAGCTGCACAGCGTGGTCAAAACACAAAAACAAAACAAAAAAGGAGTAAAGTATTATAAATGCTGAAATGTTATTTTTAAATCTGTCACATGTTATTTGTGTATGGGAAAATTAAGTCTGCTAAATCTGTAAATGTGTGGTGACAATACTACTGCTTGAATCAATGTTTACTGACTGTTGCTTAAGTAACAAGCCAAGGGACACAAAACTGCCCTACTACAGGCAGCAAGAAAAGCAAAAAAAAAAAAAAAAAAAAAATGATGATAAACTCAGAATGGGTCAAAAATTGATTTTCAATACTGAAAAAAAATCAGATCACCTCTCAGCTGAACCAAATATTATGCACAGTTTAAAAAAAAAAGTTGATATATATTCTAAATTGTTTTTCAATAATATAATGAAACAAATGCTTCTAATCAGGATCACGTGAGTATGGATAGCAACAATCCTTTTTCCTAAGAGAACCATCCTTGAAGAAGCTGTAAGTTTCAGACAGCAGGACACAGAAGATTGAGGAAACCAAGAAACACTGACAAAATACAGCAACTGATTACATAAAGGTTAAAAGATTTTTTGCATTCTTTTTGATATTATATCTTTGACTACAGAAATCTGCAGAATCTCAGCTGAATAAGGGAATTGCTGGATTCACTGGAGGGAACAGTCTCAGGCGCCAAGGACCAGTAGAAAATGAGGGGTCTGGAAACAGTTTTCCATGCCCTAACCCTGAGAAAAGAGACATTCACTTCTTTACAGAACAATACAAGATATGTGGGAAAACTAATTTCAGATTAAGTGACCTGATGATTATTTCATCAGAAAACAAAAAGGACTAGATACACTTAACCCTACACTTTAATTTTTATCAATGTGTAACATCAGGAATCTGATATTCCCCAATTTACCAGTTCTCTTGTGAAGATAAAAAGTAAAAGCCCCTAAAATAAGGTGAGTATTTGTCCTGAAGAACAGCAATAAAGGGGATGCAGTCTTGGAACTGTCTTCAGAGGCTGGCTACAAAGCCAGACCCAAAGAACTCAGCTGGGAAAAGCAGGAGATGGCAACTGTGAAGAGGAAAGAAAGCAGGCTGAATCCCAGAAGAGACAACGACAAAAGTGGGCCCTGGGGGCTTGCAGCAAGTGGGCCCTTGTTGCAGCAAGGCCCTGCAACAAAAGATGTTAGCAATTCTATTCCAATTCACACTTCCTGTACAGAAAGTGATTCCTTTCCTCTTTCTCAGCTTAGATTTACTTATCTTGACACACTATAAATGTACGTAACATCTTGCGTTTCCAATTCAGAAATTAAAGGTTGCCTCAAACACACTGGCTACAATGGGAACAGGAGGATATTCTTTTGTCTTCTTTCAGAGTTTTCCAAGACTGCATTATAAGGATTAGCAATCATTACCTCTGAAGCTGCTTCTCTCAAGGAACATAAACAGCAAAGTACACACTGAGAACATATCACTGCTCAAAGTGCTCGATTCCTTTTCCTAAAACTCATGTGGGTTTTGGCCTTTTGTTTTCCATATCTTATTTTTTTTAAATAAATTCACTCTCAGGATACTGTTCTCTGGTTGCTAAAGTTTATATAGCTCCATATTTAATTCTTAGGGCCTAGATTCTTACTAATCTCAAGGTATCACTTTGCTACTTTATCTAATTTTTAAAGTCCATCTAGTCATCTACTGATTACAAAAGATAATCTAATCTTCCAGTGTGCTGAGTGATGGGGCTTAAAAAAATACAGGGAAAACATTCAAGTTCAAGATTAAAATGAACAGTAGGCATCAAAATCCAGTCCATCTTACAAAGTATACATTACTTTTAAGACTAGAGAAAGCAGAAGCAGAAGATCTTTTAAAACGAAAAGCAAAACTGGGAAGTTGAAAGATGGCCAGAATCTGGACTTTAAAATTAAAAAAAAAAAAAAAAAATCTGGTTGAAATTCCATCCTGGTTTCCCTTTTTCATTAAAATGTGTTCAGAAAATGCTCTAATATCAAGCTCCTGATTTTCCCCCCACTTTAGCATGGTTGCATGTTTTGACTATAAAATTAGTTTAATGAGATAAACTTCGGGGACCAAGATTTTTTTAGGCCTACTAGCCTAGTTGTTTTTTCTTAAACTTCATTCACAGTGCATTCCTTGGATCCACCAAAACTGTTGCTAGTTCTCAGCATAACTCAAAGATTGTAACTCAAAGATAGATTCATCATTTCTGATGCAACAGTCAGTTGAAACTGTTTTCTAGTCAAAGAAGAGTTAGTTGTTGCTCTTCAAACATTCATTCCTAACTTCTGGAAATGCCACTATTAAAAACCTTCACTTCTTCCCTCAAGACGCTGTGACCCTTCTCACAAATCTATACTGAACAATTCCTCTCATACATATTTCAAAGTCTTGCTTTTCATTTGCACTACTGCTCTTTTTGTGGCCAACTGCAGCTTTAAACGTCTCTAATTCTAGAGATTTAGGGGTTAAAAAACACTTGAGGCCAACACTGCTCGTCCCTGTGAAAGAAGGGAAAGATGCAGTAAGAACTGTTTCCTATCACAAGTCTCCTGAAGAAAATAAAGTCAACAGCAGTCTAACATCAACAAACTAACAAGCTCAGAGTACGTTTTCAGTATGAAATCTCATAGGTTTACTAACACATACGAAACTTAAGTTGGAGAGAGAGATCCTTTGCCTGTGAAGTGGGCAACAGAGGACTTACAGGGAATTTAAAAGCCCCTCTCTCTGCCCAATGATGAGGCTCTCACAGCACTGTGCTATACAAAGAACGAACGTGCACTTTACTGTTTATCTTCCCCGCAAGGCTCCCTACTTCAAATATCTCAATCATGGCTGGGGATCTCTCTACAAAAATCCACCTCCATGTTCAAAGCACAAAACAAAGTTCAGAGGAACACAGTACCTAAGATGAAAAAGGGATGAAAGAACCTACAGTCCTTTCTTCTTCTATTAATAGGGCACTGGTAGATTCTGGAGAGACGTACAGGCAGGGAATGTCAGTGGACGAGAAAAAAATAAATAACGGAGGAGGAGGAAAGAGAAGGTAGGACGGTAGGCTTTACTAATTACCTTACTTTCCTGACAGTTTCAAAGCATTTGGGGGGAGGGGGGGAGAGGAAGAACCTGTTATTTCACTAAAGAAAACGCAACACTATAAGAAGAATTGCATCTCGATTATCTTTTATTTTCAGCTCTATCTTTGGAAGCCAGGCCACTCAAGCTTTTACATCACTTTCCTACCTTGGTACTTCAAACAAACACTTTTCTGTTCTTTTCCTTCTTCTTCTGGAGGAAAAAGATGGCATTGATTTGCTTAAAAGTACGGATGGGAAAAAAAAAAAAAAAGTACGGATGGAAAGCATTATCTTGAGGAGTAAATGGTTCTTAATAACAGAACTACGGATTCCTCTATCCCTTTGACTGTCAGCACATCACCAAAGGCTAAAAGAAGACTCAAGAGGGAGGTAACATCCCCCTTGTCAAGTCTGTTTCCTTGCTCCTGCGATATTGGCTTTGCCAAGTAACCCAATTCCCGTAAACAAACATTACAGGTCTCTCCAAACTACTTCTACAAAATAAGATCTTGTTTGACCAACCTTATACAGCAGTCATTTATTTCTATAGCTGCTGAGCTGCTCTGCTGTTCTGTCTGCCTACATTCAGAAGGGAACCAAAATTCAAAATTTCATTTATTCTGGGCCAAAACCCAGACCTTTTGTCCTCCTTCCTAGATATGCTGCAACTTCAAGTTGACTCCTCTGCCTAAATTAGTGGCATATGCTTTTGTTCTTTTAAGAGCGAAAGAAAAAACACCCCTTTTTCTCTTATTGAGGAAGGCACCTAACTCTGATAAAGGCCTCTAGGAAGATGCTACAATGCCTTGACATGTTTGCTGCTGCTGCTGCTGCTGCTAAGTCTCAGAGGCTATGGATGAATCTCTCCGCCCTACCCCAGGGCAAACACACGGAGCGTCCAAGGGGGCAGAGGGGGAAGGCTCGAGGAGGAATATGCAGACTTTGCAAAACTGACGGGAGGGAGGAGAGGGGACAACTTTCAGGACTAGAAACGGGAGGCAGTCCAGATGCTGCGACGCCGCCCGGGCCCCGGGAAGCCCCGACGCCCCCCGCGGGCCCGCGCCCAGCCCTCGGCGCACTGTCCTCCCGCCAGCGGCCGCGGCCTCCCCGCACAGCCCCCAGCGGCCCGGGAGCGCCACACGCCCCCGCGGCGCCGACCGCTCGAGCCCCAGGGCTGGCGCAGGGAGCGCGGCGCGGAGGGAGCGCGGGCCGCCCTCCAACAGGCTGCTCGGCGCGGGCTCGGGACCCAGAGGGTCAACCCCGTCCGCGGGCCTCGGCCCGCCGCGCCGCCCAGCCCCAAACTCGGGCTCCCCCGCGCCGCGCCGGCCCGCCGCCCACCCCGAGAAAGCCCCGACACACCCCTCCACAGCGCGGCGCCCACGGCTTCTGTTTCGGCGGCGACGCGAATAACGCTCCCTGAGGAGGAGGGGCCGCGGCTGCTGGTGCCTCCTGGGCACAGGGGCAGACCGAGGAGCGGGCAGCCGCGGCGGCACCTCCTCAGTCCCCACTCCCCACTCCTTTTCCCGCTGCGCCGGACGGGAAGGGGCCTGCACGACCCGGGGCTCACCTCACACCTCGGGGCCGGGCTCCCGGGAGGCTGCGGCGGCGGCCGGCGGCGGCCGCGGGTCCCTCAGGTAAGCGGCATCAGCGAGGAGCGCCGGCGGGCTTTCGCCACGGCCAGGGCGCGGGGGCGGGCGGGGGCGGGGAGCATGCGCGCGCACGTACGGCGCAGGCGCGCTGCGCTCGCTCGGCTGCGCGCTCGCATTTGGAGCTTCTGGGTAGCCGTCAAATCAGAGAAGGCAGTGGCAACCCACTCCAGTACTCTCGCCTGGAAAATCCCATGGCCGGAGGAGCCCTGTAGGCTGCAGTACATGGTGTTGCGAAGAGTCAGACAGGACTGAGCGACTTTACTTTCCCTTTCCACGTTCATGCACTGGAGAAGGAAATGGCAACCCACTCCAGTGTTCTTGCCTGGAGAATGCCAGGGATGGGGGAGCCTGGCGGGCTGCCGTCCCTGGGGTTGCATAGAGTGGGACACGACTGAAGCGACTTAGCAGCAGCAGCAGCATTTTATACAAAGAAAAGTGGAAGTGTTAGTCCCTCTGTCGTGTCCGACTCTTTGCGATCCAATGGACTGTAGCCCACCAGGCTCCTCTGTCCATGGCCTTCTCCAGGCAAGACTACTGGAGTGGATCGCCATTCCCTTCTCCAGGGAATCGTCCCGACCGACCCAGGGATGGAACCCAGGTCTCCTGCACTGCAGTCAGATTCTTTCCTGTTTGAGCCACTAGTGAAACAATCTTTTTTTAAAGGTGCTCCCTAAATGATAATAAATACTGAGCTTCAGTTCAGTTCAGTTCAGTTCAGGGGCTCAGTCGTGTCCGACCCCTTGCAACCCCATGAATCACAGCACGCCAGGCCTCCCTGTCCATCACCAACTCCTGGAGTTCACTCAAACTCATGTCCATCCAGACATCTCATTCTCTGTCGTCCCCTTCTCCCGCCCCCAATCCTTCCCAGCATCAGGGTCTTTTCCAGCCAGTGGAAAAGACTTTTTCAGTCTTTTCACATGAGGTGGCCAAAGTATTGGAGTTTCAGCTTTAGCATCAGTCCTTCCAATGAACACCCAGGATTGATCTCCTTTAGAATGGACTGGTCGGATCTCCTTGCAGTCCAAGGGACTCTCAAGAGTCTTCTCCAGCACCACAGTTCAAAAGCATCAATTCTTCAGCGATCAGCTTTCTTCACAGTCCTAGGGAGTTGTTCAGTTCAGTTCAGTTCAGTTCAGTCGCTCAGTCGTGTCCGACTCTCCGCCACCCCATGAATCACAGCACGCCAGGCCTCCCTGTCCATCACCAACTCCCGGAGTACACTCAAACTCATGTCCACAGAGTCGGTGATGCCATCCAGCCAAAACTGGTCTTTTTCTGGGTGAACCCGTTTTGACACCATCCATGTTAACTGGTAATACATGGTAACTTAGTATTGCATCTACTTACCTCCCCCAGGCCTCCACCCTTGCAAAAGTCTTTGTTTATTCATTATAGGTACAACCTGATCATAAAACATACAACCATACTTAAAACCACTGGGCTGGAATTCAGACAACATAAGATCTCATTTCAGTTTGGACACTCACTGATCCTTTGTTAACTCTAAAGAAAGCAGCGACCTCTATGAGCTTTACTTTTCATTTTCTTTGTAAATGGGAGATACACAAATGCTGCCTACTTCAAAACAATGAAACAATATAAACATAGGGTTTACATTTATTTACCTTGGAAAAGGTAAATTTATTTATTTTAGGAAACATGAGATAATGAGAAACGTCTTTTCTTTTAATTTGGTTAGCTGCTGCCCATAAGAACTGTTGTACACTTCCCAGATGTCCCTTCTAAAACGTTGTTTTTCTCCAGCATTAGTTTATAGTTCTATCACAGTAGATATTTCTACATTGCCTTTTCAAATCCTCCTCATTAGATTTCTTTTTATATTCTTGCATTCTCACTCTGCCTCTCATTACATGGTAGATGCTTCATAAATTTAATTAACTAAATTAGACCAGATCCTAACATTTCCCCAGTTTGGAGTCATCCTTACTCAGGCATGCCATCTACTGGTTCCCTGGTGTATCTGTTGGTGCTGCTGCTAAGTCACTTCAATCGTGTCAATGCAAAGAGCTAGTGCTTTGATAAGCCCAGAAATAATTATTTGTTGGCTGTTAATTTCATACATACGATACATCTGGTAATCTAACTGCTGCTGCTGCTGCTAAGTCGCTTCAGTCGTGTCCGACCCTTAGCGACCCCACGGACTGCAGCCTACCAGGCTCCTCCATCCATGGGATTTTCTAGGCAAGAGTACTGGAGTGGCTTGCCATTGCCTTCTCCGAATTATGTGCTGAGCAAAAGTAATATATACAATGAATTTTTTTAAAAAGCAGATAAAGAATACTACTTTAACAGAAAAATGGAAAAAGGACATACATTTACAAAAGAAATACAAAGGGACAACAAACATATGAAAAGATATTCAACTTTACTAATAAAAACATACAAACATGATACATAACATTTTTGCCAGTCAGATGAGCAAAAAGAAGAAAAGAACACAGCATAGGAGAGGGTGCAGAAAAAAGAATATCTTCAACATTCCCACACTTGGAGATACATTTTTCTTTTTCTTTTGGCTGTCCTTCACGGCTTGCAGAGTCTTAGTTCCCCAAACAAGGACTGAACCCGGACCAAGGCAGTGAAGTGTCTAACCACTAGACCGCCAGGAAATTCTCCATTTTCAAATACTACTGGAGGAAAAGTAAACTAGTTGGTATTTCAAAAAAATAGCTATGGACATCAAAAGCTCTTAAAATGTATACACTCTGATTCAGCAGACCTATTCTACAATTTATTCTAAGCAAGTAAACACAAGTACACATGATGTATAACTGAAATGTTAGTACAACACTGTTTATAAAATAAAAACCCAGAGACAATCTGAAAGTCTACCAATAAGGAATTGGTTAAACTACAGCACAACCAACACATAACACACTCACTAAAAATGATGAGCAGGATCTGTATATGCTGACTTGAAAAGACAGGAGCAATACAGTAAGTGAAAAATAAAATTTTAAATGGTTTACAAAACAGCATATAGTCTCCCACTTTTGTCAAAAATATACATACATGAAACAGAATAAAACTACCTGAATTGTTTAAAAATACAATATTATAGGGACTTCCCAGGACTCCACACTTCTACTTCAGGGGGCTCGAGTTTGATCCCTGATCCCTGGTCAGAGAATTAAGGTGCCACAAGCTGCACAGCGTGGTCAAAACACAAAAACAAAACAAAAAAGGAGTAAAGTATTATAAATGCTGAAATGTTATTTTTAAATCTGTCACATGTTATTTGTGTATGGGAAAATTAAGTCTGCTAAATCTGTAAATGTGTGGTGACAATACTACTGCTTGAATCAATGTTTACTGACTGTTGCTTAAGTAACAAGCCAAGGGACACAAAACTGCCCTACTACAGGCAGCAAGAAAAGCAAAAAAAAAAAAAAAAAAAAAATGATGATAAACTCAGAATGGGTCAAAAATTGATTTTCAATACTGAAAAAAAATCAGATCACCTCTCAGCTGAACCAAATATTATGCACAGTTTAAAAAAAAAAGTTGATATATATTCTAAATTGTTTTTCAATAATATAATGAAACAAATGCTTCTAATCAGGATCACGTGAGTATGGATAGCAACAATCCTTTTTCCTAAGAGAACCATCCTTGAAGAAGCTGTAAGTTTCAGACAGCAGGACACAGAAGATTGAGGAAACCAAGAAACACTGACAAAATACAGCAACTGATTACATAAAGGTTAAAAGATTTTTTGCATTCTTTTTGATATTATATCTTTGACTACAGAAATCTGCAGAATCTCAGCTGAATAAGGGAATTGCTGGATTCACTGGAGGGAACAGTCTCAGGCGCCAAGGACCAGTAGAAAATGAGGGGTCTGGAAACAGTTTTCCATGCCCTAACCCTGAGAAAAGAGACATTCACTTCTTTACAGAACAATACAAGATATGTGGGAAAACTAATTTCAGATTAAGTGACCTGATGATTATTTCATCAGAAAACAAAAAGGACTAGATACACTTAACCCTACACTTTAATTTTTATCAATGTGTAACATCAGGAATCTGATATTCCCCAATTTACCAGTTCTCTTGTGAAGATAAAAAGTAAAAGCCCCTAAAATAAGGTGAGTATTTGTCCTGAAGAACAGCAATAAAGGGGATGCAGTCTTGGAACTGTCTTCAGAGGCTGGCTACAAAGCCAGACCCAAAGAACTCAGCTGGGAAAAGCAGGAGATGGCAACTGTGAAGAGGAAAGAAAGCAGGCTGAATCCCAGAAGAGACAACGACAAAAGTGGGCCCTGGGGGCTTGCAGCAAGTGGGCCCTTGTTGCAGCAAGGCCCTGCAACAAAAGATGTTAGCAATTCTATTCCAATTCACACTTCCTGTACAGAAAGTGATTCCTTTCCTCTTTCTCAGCTTAGATTTACTTATCTTGACACACTATAAATGTACGTAACATCTTGCGTTTCCAATTCAGAAATTAAAGGTTGCCTCAAACACACTGGCTACAATGGGAACAGGAGGATATTCTTTTGTCTTCTTTCAGAGTTTTCCAAGACTGCATTATAAGGATTAGCAATCATTACCTCTGAAGCTGCTTCTCTCAAGGAACATAAACAGCAAAGTACACACTGAGAACATATCACTGCTCAAAGTGCTCGATTCCTTTTCCTAAAACTCATGTGGGTTTTGGCCTTTTGTTTTCCATATCTTATTTTTTTTAAATAAATTCACTCTCAGGATACTGTTCTCTGGTTGCTAAAGTTTATATAGCTCCATATTTAATTCTTAGGGCCTAGATTCTTACTAATCTCAAGGTATCACTTTGCTACTTTATCTAATTTTTAAAGTCCATCTAGTCATCTACTGATTACAAAAGATAATCTAATCTTCCAGTGTGCTGAGTGATGGGGCTTAAAAAAATACAGGGAAAACATTCAAGTTCAAGATTAAAATGAACAGTAGGCATCAAAATCCAGTCCATCTTACAAAGTATACATTACTTTTAAGACTAGAGAAAGCAGAAGCAGAAGATCTTTTAAAACGAAAAGCAAAACTGGGAAGTTGAAAGATGGCCAGAATCTGGACTTTAAAATTAAAAAAAAAAAAAAAAAATCTGGTTGAAATTCCATCCTGGTTTCCCTTTTTCATTAAAATGTGTTCAGAAAATGCTCTAATATCAAGCTCCTGATTTTCCCCCCACTTTAGCATGGTTGCATGTTTTGACTATAAAATTAGTTTAATGAGATAAACTTCGGGGACCAAGATTTTTTTAGGCCTACTAGCCTAGTTGTTTTTTCTTAAACTTCATTCACAGTGCATTCCTTGGATCCACCAAAACTGTTGCTAGTTCTCAGCATAACTCAAAGATTGTAACTCAAAGATAGATTCATCATTTCTGATGCAACAGTCAGTTGAAACTGTTTTCTAGTCAAAGAAGAGTTAGTTGTTGCTCTTCAAACATTCATTCCTAACTTCTGGAAATGCCACTATTAAAAACCTTCACTTCTTCCCTCAAGACGCTGTGACCCTTCTCACAAATCTATACTGAACAATTCCTCTCATACATATTTCAAAGTCTTGCTTTTCATTTGCACTACTGCTCTTTTTGTGGCCAACTGCAGCTTTAAACGTCTCTAATTCTAGAGATTTAGGGGTTAAAAAACACTTGAGGCCAACACTGCTCGTCCCTGTGAAAGAAGGGAAAGATGCAGTAAGAACTGTTTCCTATCACAAGTCTCCTGAAGAAAATAAAGTCAACAGCAGTCTAACATCAACAAACTAACAAGCTCAGAGTACGTTTTCAGTATGAAATCTCATAGGTTTACTAACACATACGAAACTTAAGTTGGAGAGAGAGATCCTTTGCCTGTGAAGTGGGCAACAGAGGACTTACAGGGAATTTAAAAGCCCCTCTCTCTGCCCAATGATGAGGCTCTCACAGCACTGTGCTATACAAAGAACGAACGTGCACTTTACTGTTTATCTTCCCCGCAAGGCTCCCTACTTCAAATATCTCAATCATGGCTGGGGATCTCTCTACAAAAATCCACCTCCATGTTCAAAGCACAAAACAAAGTTCAGAGGAACACAGTACCTAAGATGAAAAAGGGATGAAAGAACCTACAGTCCTTTCTTCTTCTATTAATAGGGCACTGGTAGATTCTGGAGAGACGTACAGGCAGGGAATGTCAGTGGACGAGAAAAAAATAAATAACGGAGGAGGAGGAAAGAGAAGGTAGGACGGTAGGCTTTACTAATTACCTTACTTTCCTGACAGTTTCAAAGCATTTGGGGGGAGGGGGGGAGAGGAAGAACCTGTTATTTCACTAAAGAAAACGCAACACTATAAGAAGAATTGCATCTCGATTATCTTTTATTTTCAGCTCTATCTTTGGAAGCCAGGCCACTCAAGCTTTTACATCACTTTCCTACCTTGGTACTTCAAACAAACACTTTTCTGTTCTTTTCCTTCTTCTTCTGGAGGAAAAAGATGGCATTGATTTGCTTAAAAGTACGGATGGGAAAAAAAAAAAAAAAAGTACGGATGGAAAGCATTATCTTGAGGAGTAAATGGTTCTTAATAACAGAACTACGGATTCCTCTATCCCTTTGACTGTCAGCACATCACCAAAGGCTAAAAGAAGACTCAAGAGGGAGGTAACATCCCCCTTGTCAAGTCTGTTTCCTTGCTCCTGCGATATTGGCTTTGCCAAGTAACCCAATTCCCGTAAACAAACATTACAGGTCTCTCCAAACTACTTCTACAAAATAAGATCTTGTTTGACCAACCTTATACAGCAGTCATTTATTTCTATAGCTGCTGAGCTGCTCTGCTGTTCTGTCTGCCTACATTCAGAAGGGAACCAAAATTCAAAATTTCATTTATTCTGGGCCAAAACCCAGACCTTTTGTCCTCCTTCCTAGATATGCTGCAACTTCAAGTTGACTCCTCTGCCTAAATTAGTGGCATATGCTTTTGTTCTTTTAAGAGCGAAAGAAAAAACACCCCTTTTTCTCTTATTGAGGAAGGCACCTAACTCTGATAAAGGCCTCTAGGAAGATGCTACAATGCCTTGACATGTTTGCTGCTGCTGCTGCTGCTAAGTCTCAGAGGCTATGGATGAATCTCTCCGCCCTACCCCAGGGCAAACACACGGAGCGTCCAAGGGGGCAGAGGGGGAAGGCTCGAGGAGGAATATGCAGACTTTGCAAAACTGACGGGAGGGAGGAGAGGGGACAACTTTCAGGACTAGAAACGGGAGGCAGTCCAGATGCTGCGACGCCGCCCGGGCCCCGGGAAGCCCCGACGCCCCCCGCGGGCCCGCGCCCAGCCCTCGGCGCACTGTCCTCCCGCCAGCGGCCGCGGCCTCCCCCCACAGCCCCCAGCGGCCCGGGAGCGCCACACGCCCCCGCGGCGCCGACCGCTCGAGCCCCAGGGCTGGTGCAGGGAGCGCGGCGCGGAGGGAGCGCGGGCCGCCCTCCAACAGGCTGCTCGGCGCGGGCTCGGGACCCAGAGGGTCAACCCCGTCCGCGGGAATCGGCCCGCCGCGCCGCCCAGCCCCAAACTCGGGCTCCCCCGCGCCGCGCCGGCCCGCCGCCCACCCCGAGAAAGCCCCGACACACCCCTCCACAGCGCGGCGCCCACGGCTTCTGTTTCGGCGGCGACGCGAATAACGTTCCCTGAGGAGGAGGGGCCGCGGCTGCTGGTGCCTCCTGGGCACAGGGTCAGACCGAGGAGCGGGCAGCCGCGGCGGCACCTCCTCAGTCCCCACTCCCCACTCCTTTTCCCGCTGCGCCGGACGGGAAGGGGCCTGCACGACCCGGGGCTCACCTCACACCTCGGGGCCGGGCTCCCGGGAGGCTGCGGCGGCGGCCGGCGGCGGCCGCGGGTCCCTCAGGTAAGCGGCATCAGCGAGGAGCGCCGGCGGGCTTTCGCCACGGCCAGGGCGCGGGGGCGGGCGGGGGCGGGGAGCATGCGCGCGCATGTGCGGGGCAGGCACGCTGCGCACGCTCGGCTGCGCGCTCGCATTTTGAGCCCAGCTCCCGGATAGCCGTCTGCAGGTTTCCTTGTTCTTTACCTCGCGCGGAGGCTGATGCCTGGCCCTGTCCTGCTCTGGCGGAGTCGTTCCAAGCTCTGGAAGCTTTTCTTAAATGCCCTCAGTTGCCTTTGCAAAGCTCTCCCTCCCTTCCCTGCGGAGACAGTGCAGCGACTCTCATCACTCAAGCCTGGAATGCTATTATTGCGAGACCACCAAAACCTGTTTGGAGAACCAGTGTGCCCCCTGGAGACCCGGCGGTTGGAGATGGCTAAGAGGTGAGTGCTAAGAGGTGGGTGCTGTACTGGGTACAGATGGAGGTAGTCAGCTTTCATACTGCAGATCCAGGCTGAAGCAGCAGAGCAGATAGCCTCTTTACCAGCACCCACTTTAGTGAGCAGGTGGGGCTTGAGGTTGTTGGTGGCATTCCACATCTTCTGTTCGTTGGGAAATGTTTCTTCTCTCTTTTTCTTCATAAGTGATTTTATTTTATTTTTTTCTACATAAGCTATTCAGAACTTAAAGATTCCTTAGAAATCATCTAAACCTGACCTCTCGTCATTCAGACACGGAAGAGAACGGCCCAGAAAGGTTTAAAAGAGTTAGCCAAAGCCAGGCAGCCTTTTAAGGGCTGAGTCTGGATTCATTCATTCCATGCCAAAGCTGTTACGTTTGCCTCCATCATTTTACCTACCTTCCTTTCTCTTCCTTTTCCTCCCTTTTCAAGCTAGACTTCACAGGCATCATTTTGTTCTATGGTAGCACATAGGACTTAAGGAAATTCTTTGATCTTGTAGCATAGTGTGCCTGTACGAAACGTTATTCAACTGTACACTTGGTTAAGATGGTGTGTTTTAATATAATCTTCCCTGGTGGCTCAGAGGTTAAAGCTTCTGCCTCCAATGTGGGAGACCCGGGTTCGATCCCTGGGTCGGGAAGATCCCCTGGAGAAGGAAACAGTAACCCACTCCAGTATTCTTGCCTGGAGAATCCCGTGGATGGAGAAGCCTGGTAGGCTACAGTCCATGGGGTCGCATAGAGCCGGACACGACTGAGCGACGGAACAGAACAGAACAGAATCTTTGCCAACCCATGTTAGGAGACTGACCAAAAACAGCTATATAATCTGTGGTTTGTCCAAACCCTTGGGACACATCTCTGTGGCATCTTTAATTATAGGCAACTATTTTATACAACGGAGAAGGCAACAAACGGCACCCCACTCCAGTACTCTTGCCTGGAAAATCCCAAGGATGAAGGAGCCTGGCGGGCCGCAGTCCATGGGGTTGCTAAGAGTCGGACACGACTGAGCGACTTCACTTTCCCTTTTCACTTTCATGCATTGGAGAAGGAAATGGCAACCCACTCCAATGTTCTTGCCTGGAGAATCCCGAGGACGGGGGAGCCTGGCGGGCTGCCGTCTATGGGGTCGCACAGAGTCGGACACGACTGAAGCGACTTAGCAGCAGCAGCAGCAGGGATAGAGGCTTAATTGATGTTTAGCCTTAAGTTACCCTCTAAACACAGTTTGCTGCGTCCCACAAGTTTGAGTAAGCCAGATTTTTTATGGAAAAGTATTTTCTAATTTTCATTGTGTTTTTTAAGATGATTATTCATGAAATTCTTCAAGCAGTATGTCATTTAACTTAATGTTTGGGGATGTTTTCCTAGTGACCCGTTTTTGATTTCTAGCTTAATTCCATGAAGAGCTCCGTCTTAGTCTTTTGGGACTACTGTTATAAATACCATAGACTAGCTGAAAAACAACAGAAAGTTGTTTCTTATAGTACTGGAGGCTGGGAAGTCCCAAGATCACCAGCAGGTGCCACGTCTGGTGAGGCCTGTCTCCTGGTTCCTAGACTGCCTGCAGCTTCTCCCTGTCCTCACAGCACGGGGCGCCCGTTCCCTCCTGCCCTGAGCCCTCCCAGAGTGCCTGCCTCCTGGGCTCATCACCGCGTGCGGGGTGCAGTTTGAGGCACTTAGACCGCCAGCCCACTGCAGTCCCTAAGTGTACCCTGCATTAGTTCATTCCTTTGAAATAGTTTGAGCTTTCCTAGTGGCCCGATATATATTCATTTTGTTATATGTTCCTTGGGCTCTTGAAAATAATATGTATCAGTGAGAATGCAATGTTCCGTGTGTATCAGTTAGATCAGGTTTGTGACTCATGTAGTTCAGATTCTGGTAGCCACGTTTTGTAAAGCAGAAGTAGGTGAAATTACTTGCAATGTATTTTATTTTAACACACCCAAAATATTATCAATTCAGTGTGTAATCAACATGATAAAACCTAATGAAATATTTCACGTTCTTTCGTTCGTAAGTCTTTAAAATCCAGTGTGTGTTTCACGCTTGCAGCACATCTCATCGTAGACCAGCTGCAATTCAGGTACTTCATGGCTGCAGGTGACTACGTACCAAGGAGCCCAGTTCCCTGAGAGATGTGTCTTTAACGTCTCCCACTGTGATTATGAACTTGGCTGTTACTCCTTTTCTATTTCTGTCAGTTTTATGTATTGATATCTTGAGGTTATGTTATTCGGTACATTCAAATGTAGAATCCTCGTCTTCATGCTGGACTCAACTTGTATCAGTATGAGAAGCTCCTTTTTAAGGCTGGTGATGCTTCTTACTTTAGACACTATTTGACAGTGATATTGCCACATCAGTTTTCTGTCCTTGTTTGCCTGGGTATCTTTTACTTTCACCTGTCTAAAAGATCTTCCATCTTAACAGGAACCTCTGTGAATAGTGTATAGTCTTCATTGTCATCAGTTTGACACTTTTTATCTTTTAATGAGAGTGTTTGCTCTATTTATAATGTTGATATTTGAGTGTGTAGATACCGTGTTACTGTTTGTTTTCTGTCTGTCTCACCTATGCTGTGTTCTTTTCTCTTGCTTCTTGTAGAAGTGTGAAGTCTTTTTCTAGTTCTGTACTCCTCTGTCAGGTTGTTGGGTGTCCATTCACAGATAGAGCGTGTGTTTTACATTCAAGTCTAACTTAGTACTTTCACTGCCTCCCTGACACGACTGTTTCCTCCTTGTCACTGTTATACTTTAAATTGTTAGATATATTTTTGACGTTAACATTATTGTTTTGTAGAGTTAATATTTACCCTCACAGTTACCTCATTGTTGGTCTTTACTTGTTTTTTATATTTCTGTCAGAGACGACTTTTCTTTTTCCCAAAGCACTGCCTTAATATTTTCTTAGTTCATGTCTGTGGGTGATGAGTTGTCTCATTTCCAGTTGCCCTAAAAGTCTTTATTTTGCTTTCACTTTGGAAGAGTGTTTCTGTGGGGTATAGAATTCCAGGTGGGTGGGTGGTTGTTTTTCAGCATTTTACAGATGCCAGTCCATTATCTTCTGACTTCCTTGTTCTTGAAAAGTCAGCTCTCAGTGTTGCTGTGCCATTCAAAGCCACACCTTTTTTCCTCTGAGCGCTTGAACATTTTCTTCTTGCCTTAGGCACCCGCAGAGCTGCTGAAACCAATGTGTGGTTTTCATTTTTGAGTCAATGGTCTGATTCTTGAACCAACTCTTGCCACTGTCCCTGTCATTCAGTTCAGTCGCTCAGTGTCTGACCCGTTGCGACCCCATGGACTGCAGCACGCCAGGCTTCTTTGTCCATCACCAACTCCCGGAGCCTGCTCAAGTTCATGCCCATCGAGTTGGTGATACCATCCAACCATCTCATCTTCTGTCATCCCCTTCTCCTCCTGCCTTCAGTCTTCCCCAGCATCAGGTTCTTTTCCAGTGAGTCAGTTCTTTGCATCAGGAAGCCAAAGTATTGGAGCTTCAGCACCAGTCTTTCCAATGAATATTCAGGACTGATTTGCATTAGGATCGACAGGTTGGATCTCCTTGCAGTCCATGGGGCTCTCAAGAGTCTTCTCCAACACCATCGTTCAGAAGCATTGTTTCTTTGACATTCAGCCTTCTTCATGGGCCAGCTCTCACATCCATACATGGCTGCTGGCTTTGACTAAATGAACTAGTACTAAATGAGCTCCTGCATAGCTTTGGCTAAATGAACCTTTGTCGGCAAAGTAACGTCTCTGCTTTTTAATATGCTGTCTAGGTTTGTCATAGCTTTCCTTCCAAGGAGCAAGCATCTTTTAATTTCACTATCTGCAGTAATTTTGGAGCCCAAGAAAATAAAGTCTGTCACTGTTTCCATTGTTTCCCCATTTATTTGCCATGAAGTGATGGGGCCGTATGCCATGATCTTCATTTTTTGAATGTTGAGTTTTATGCCAGCTTTTGCACTCTCCTCTTTCGCTTTCATTAAGAGACTCTTAAGTTTCAACCCCTGTAGGCGTGTCTTATTCCCCTTTCTGTCTTTTCTCCACCATGAGGATCCCCATTTATAGTTTTTAACAACGTAGTTTAACGACGGGCTCCTTCGATAAATTCTATGCTTTTTTCCCCACATATATATGTTTTTTAACCGATCCATCCTTCAGTTCACAGATCCTCTCTTCAGCTATGTCCAATTTGATGTTAAGCCCAGAGACTGAGTTCTTAACTTCAGTTCACTGTTATTGTAAAGTTCTAGAATTGCTTTTGATTCTCAGAAATTTTTCCTTTTTTCAAGTGTATTTTTGAACTGGTGACGTTTGCAACTGATCCCTCTAGCACACCTCTGATATGCTGATATACACTGATACCTCTGGATCTGTTTCGGTTCTTTTTCCCTTGCTCGTATTTGTTGTTACACCCTGTTTTGCTTTTTTGGTTGCATGTTGGACATTCTGTATGGAAAAGCCTAGAGGTTCTGGTGATGCTGTCTTCTCCAGAGTTTCCTCTGATGCAGACCTCTAGTGGACACAGAACTCTCTGTTCACTCAGGGTTTGAGTGACTTGAGGCTGGGGGGTCCTTGTACGCTCAGTCTCAGCAGCCTTCCCCCACCGTCCCCCCTGACCCCAGGGAGGAGCCCTCCAGCGTCTCCGTCTGGAAGCCTGGGGTGCCTCCCAGGGCCCCCCCTTCTCGGCAGGTCCTGAAGCCCACCTTCTGTCTCCTGAGCATCACGAGGTGACTGATACTCAGCACTCAGCCGGCTTAGGCTGTGTTTGGTACGTTTTCTGTGCCTCCCTTTTCTTGGGGAGCTTGGTCTCTGTCATCCGGACTGACTTGTGAGGCCTCCGCCCAAATTTTTGTCTTCCCAGCCCAAGGACCCGTCCAGAGCTGTGTTAGCCAGTCCCCTCTGCTTGACTTTTTCCCTGCCTTTTCTTCGCCGAGTCAGCTTTGTTCAGATGCCCTGAGGAAAGGAGCGGCCCTCTCAGTCTCCAGCTCCCTCACTGGGCTTCCCTTCTGTTTGAAATCTTGGATTGTGGCCGCCTAAGGACCTCTGGCTCAGACCGTAAAGCTTCTGTCTGCAATGCGGGAGACCCGGGTTTGAGCCCTGGGTTGGGAAGATCCCCTGGAGAAGGAAACGGCAATCCACTCCAGTACTGTTGCCTGGAAAATCCCATGGACAGAGGAGCCTGGTAGGCTACAGTCTAAAGGGTCACAAAGAGTCGGACACGACTGAGCGACTTCACGCTCACTTTCAAGGACCTCCTTTAAACTGTGTTTAGCTTTTCTAGCTCTCGGTGGGCTGCCCTACAAGCTGCTTGCGTCTGTAACTGGAAATGGGGACGCCCTGGGGGTCTTCTCTTATCTGAAGCCACATGTAACAGTTACAGTAATTGTATTGATCATCTTTATTTGCTACCGGGGTAAACAAGAACCAGGGGTCCTTGCCTAGTACCCACGGTTGTGTTTCTGATCAGAATCCCCAGCTTTCCTGGGCTGTTTCAGTGCCACGTGACCTTGTGAAGAAGGTGGAGCAAGCGGCCCACGTGGCCTGGGGACAGAGGAGCCGGTCTGATCTCTTCCCCTGCCCCTGCCGGCCCAGGGCAGGCCTTGTGATGACGGGCTGCTGGGGGTGGAGAAGGCTGAGGAGGGAGGGGTTACGTGACCTGTATTCTGTGACATGGTCACATGTGGGTTTTCTTTCTCAGTTTGAAAAAGTGACTGCGTTTAGTCTTCCCTCCAGTTTCATTTTAAGGTTGAAAGTGAAAATTTTATTCTTAAAGTTGAGCACAGTGATTTTACAGTCTTTTGAAAGCAGCAGTTGAGGTATCAAAAAGACATCTCAGAGAACTCCAGTAGATAAAGCCAAAAAAAGAGAACGTGTTCAGGGTGAACTGCGGGCGGGACCCCAAACTGTCCTCTGTCTCTCCCAGAGTGTGTAATTGCTGAGATGGGTGGATATAGGGGACTGAGGTCCTCAAGTGACAGCAGAGGTCTGGGCTGAGCCAGGAGCAGTGTGGCCTGTGCCCTGGCGAGTGGAGGGCCGCGAGGGTGGGAGTGGGGCCAGGAGAGAGGGTGGGAGACTCTGGGGTGGAGGGAGGGGCAGCACCTGGCGGGGGTCTGGGAGGCGCTGGCTGCCGCGGCTCGAGTCAGGGACACCCCAGACCTGCACCGTGCAGCCCCCACGGGGCAGAGTCGTCTGGTAGCCCAGGGTCGAAGTGAAGAGGGCGAGTTCGCAGCAGGTTGAATGAACCCGTGTACCCACTGTGGGTTCATTTTAAGTGCCTGGAGCGAGGTTGGTCAAGCCCTTGCTGAGCTCGAGTGAGGGAGTCAGTCAGGGAGGACTGAGCTCAGGGTGAGAGTGAGGGGCGGCTGGCGCGGTGAGTCCTCCTCAGCTGGGTGGGTTCTGGGGATGCCCTTGAGTTCAGGGGTACCCTTTCAGAAGCCTCACTGAAGGCTTGTTTGGGGGGTGGAGAGGGCAGAAGCCCACTTGGAAGACATGTTCATTCCTAGCAGTGGTGGTTTCTGAAGCAGTTTAAACTGTTCGGTCCAACTGTGACCAGTACCTTGCAGGGTCATGTTTGGTGGTGGGCCTGAGCTGTGGGCACGGCCTTCCTTCTCCCGCACCCCACACTCACCTGCCGTCTTTTTGGCAGCCCCTCCCCCCGCCCTGCACCCTTGATGGTGGGCCTGAGCCCAGCCCCCCTGTTACCACGGAGCCCCTTGTGACTGAGTGGGTTCTGGTTCCGGGCTCCTGGGAGACGTGCTGCGGGCAGAGCCTTCGTGCCATTTCTCCTTGAGACAGTGGTGCTGGTGGTCATAGTGTGAGAGCGGTGTGTGAGAGCGGTGTGTGTGAGAGCGGTGTGTGTGTGAGAGCGGTGTGTGTGTGAGAGCGGTGGTCGTAGTGTGAGAGCGGTGGTGATAGCTCAGGAGCTGAGGTATCCTCCGGTGAAACAGCAGTTGCCCCGCGTGGGGGGCTGCCCCCATCCGCGAGGATGGGTCGCAGAAGGGCCCGCCTGTGGGCGTTATTCCAGTGCTGCAAGCCCAAAGCAAAGGCCAACACAAGGAGGAGCTTGGCCTCGGACCGAGTCCTGGAAGCAGAGTGCCCTGAGGTGAGAGCAGCCGGGGGGCTGGGCCCGTCGGATTGGCCCTCACCCGGCGAAGCGTTGGGGTTGTGTTTCCTTTTGTTAGCTTGGTTGTGGGCCCTGCCGGGCAGGGCGTTTTGACCTTAGTGGGCAGGATCGACCCCAGCAGGTTGACCTGGTAAGAGGTTGTGCAGGTGCTGCGTGGAGGATGGGCGGGGGCCCCACAAGAAGGGAAACACTGGCTGGAGGAGTCTCTGGAGCGTATGGATCGAGCTAGAGAGTCAGTCCTTGAAGCAGAAAGGCTAAGCCCCTTAACGTCCCCTGTCTTACAAAGCACAGACCAGTGTGTCCAGGATTTTAATGACGGGTACCTACTGCTTACGTGTATAACATACACCCTCATGGCTTCACATGTCTACTACATGCCTCTTACAAGTGTAGGGCACTATTCTGGGTGCTGCATACTCAGTATGGCATAGGGGATACGTAGCCCAGGATTTTTGTATCTGTGCCGAGAAAAACAGAAGTATGAATGATGCCGTGTGGTTCAATTTGAGCAAGTTCACCACATGGACGGCCCTGCGTGCACGCAAATTGTGGTAAAATACATATAACGTGAGTTTAACATTTTAACCAGTTCATTGAATGACTGTGTGACTTCAGTGGAGTCAAGCTAACAGGTGGCCTTGGGGTGCCATCAGCCTTTTTCCCAGAGGAACACTCCAAAGCCTGGTGTCCTTGTAGACCTTACCTTTCTTCTTCACTCTCCCCAGTGGTTCTAGGTCACTTGTCTGTGTGTCGTTTAAGAGTCTCTTCATCCACTTTGTTGTTAGGTTTGTGTTTAGGAGCGTTTCTCAGACGTCCCTGGGTCTTGAGAAGGCAGGCTTGGATTCTGGGTTCTCCCTGGCCGCGTGCCGGCCAGGTCGAGGTGGAGGCTGACGGCCGGTCTGAGTTGCGGTGGCGTGTGTGGTCTTGGGGTCGGCAGACCCCCTCTTCTGTGGGGGGACAGGGAGATCCTTTGTGTGGAGCCTGGAGAGACTTGACAGGGTCAGTCTTCATTGTCTCGCTCTCTTTTTAACTTGTGTTTGCATTTAGTGACTCATTTAATTGTTTTCTAGAAGTCTCCAGCTTCTAACGAGGAGGTAAATGTATACAAGAAGCAGCTCCTGGAAAGGGAAGAAGAACTCGCCGAGCTCAGAGCCGAAAGAAACAACACCAGGGTCAGTAGGGGGATTCTCACGTGTTGACATTTGCCCCGCGGGGGTCACCACTGGGCTCCGTGTTAGTGACTTTAAACTCTGTCTGATTTTAAAGTCATTTTTCACATCTTCCCACTGAGCAGACTGGGGTGGATCAGTTCGGGGTTCTCATACCTTGCTTCAAATTTATGATGAGAGCTAATGTAATTTTAGTACATTCGAGGGGGAGTTCTCTTCACTTACATTTTTGTCCACGCTACACGTTTTGTGGGATCTTAGTTCCCCGACCAGGGATTAAAACCCATGACCCTGCAGAAGTGTGGAGTCTTAACTACTGGGCCACCTGGGAAGTCCACTCTAACTTTAGACAAAACTGGCAGGATTCCGATGTGCCTTAGCATGGTTTCGGCTTTAGAGTGAGGCTGAGAGGAGTTACCGACCCTGGATGCAAGCGTGAGGTTGAAGGTGCTCCTTTGGCCCCACCCTGCAGCTGCTGCTGGAGCACCTGGAGTTCCTGGTTTCCCAGAACATGCCATCCCTCCAGATGACGGCGGGCAAGCAGCAGGAGCAGCCCCCAGCCAGCATGACCAGCGAGGTGGAGGTGCTCAGGGCGCTGAAATTTCTTTTTGACCACCACAAGGCCCTGGATGAGAAGGTACCAGCCACCCAAACCTCCTGGATTTGTACACTTGCTGCCTTGTTAGGTGGATGATGCATGTATTTATGTAACTAGTTGACTTTTGAGCTTCTTGAATTCTTGTAAATACATTTTCTCTGTAAGAAGTCAGAGTTTTATATGGCTCAGGCATGTCCGTATCTTTGTGACCCTGTGGACTGTAGCCCACCACGCTCCTCTCTTCATGGGGCTTCCCAGGCAAGAATACTGGAGTGGGTGGCCATCTTCTACTCTAGGGGATCTTCGCGACCCAGGGATTGAACCTGCCCTCTTGCATTGGCAGGCAGATTCTTTACCATTGAGCCACCTGGGAAGCCCCCAGTTAAAAAGTATTAGTTGGCATAAATGTCTCAAGATTTATTATATTCTGTGTATCAATTTGCAGTTAAAAACTGGGTACTAGAATTAATTTAGGATAACATTTTGTTCTCTCAAACTTAGAATTTAAAGCTGTTAACAAGCAGATTTTCTTGATGTTAAGATCAGTGAGAGCCATTAAAGATACTCTGTTACAGTAGCCATGTATTAGGGTGAGCATAGAATGAGGAGTGCACTAACGTGTATACACACATCAACACACAGTGACTCGACCCCTTTTATTTGAGTTGAGAGAGCGATTACGTATAGCACACGAAAGGTGTCATTTGTTAGAAGAAGAATTAGGTGCTACACATAAAGACGTAAGTTTGATCAGTCATCGTGTAATTTCAGTTAAGGGTTTGTCATTTGTATCCTTTCATTTCAAAAAAGTATGAAGGCTGTAGTGGTGGGCATCACATGCCATTTATCTTTCTGATTGAGGACCCACCCACCTGGGGTATTTTAAGGACTAGCAAACTAGACTTGTGGCTCAGAGCTGCAGGATCTCTTAAGCACCCCTTTGTCCAGGAGAAGACAAAGTCTGACTCTAATCACCCGGTTCTAATCGGGATGGACAGCATCACCAACGCACCATGTAGGTCTGAGCAGCCGTGAGGGTCCTGTGAACTCCCAGAGTGCAGAAGGCGGTTTTGACCTCACCGATTTCCCGGAAGTGCTGTGTTCCCTCCCTCCCAAAACAAGGCTCTCTAAGGCTTCCTTTCCCCCTTAGAGATCGTCCGACGGCTCTCTAAGCCACGAGCAAAACCTGGCTAAGATGAGCGAGCTCCAGGAAGTCATAGACAAGCAGTTGCGGGAGCAGAGCCAGATGGAAGAGCACCTGGCAGCCCTCTCTGCCCACATGAGAGAGCTGGAGGAGGACCTGGACACGGCCAGGAGAAAACTCCTCAAGTCCAAGGAAGTGAACAGGAAACTGGAGCGGGATGTCCGCGAAGTGAGTGACGGCGGCCGTGTCTGTTGCCCTGAGGTGGTTGTGGGTCCCTTGTTCTCCCGGTGATCTCAGCCTCGGGATGGCTGCGCGAGTAAGAGCAGAGCTCTGGCGAGACACGACAGGCTGTCTCCCTGCCTCTGTGTCGAGGTCTCGGGGGTAGAAGAGGCCTGATCCAGGCGGTCCGTTGGCAGTGGACCAACATGAGGGTAGCCCTTGCGCTGTGCTGCACCCTGGGTGTGGACTCCTGATTTCTACAAGTTCTAGGGGCCCAGTGTGTTCCTTTGAAAACATTCATGTATCCATTCATTCATTTCGTAGCATGTAGTTGCTTTCCACTGCTGGGTCAATTTCTGCTGTGCAGCAAACTGAATCAGTCATGTATATGTGTAT
Organism: Moschus berezovskii; assembly: GCF_049115385.1. NCBI lineage: Eukaryota > Metazoa > Chordata > Mammalia > Artiodactyla > Moschidae > Moschus > Moschus berezovskii. Next base: position 78,042,229 of record NC_142477.1, read on the forward strand.
ATATATATCTACATATATCCCTGTTGTTTAGATTTCCTACCCATTTCCTTCACCACAGAGCACTGAGGAGCCTTCCCTGTGCTGTACACTAGGTCCTTACTCGCTGTTGACTTGATGCGTAGTATCAGCAGTGTATGTATGCCAGTCCCAGTCGCCCAGTTCATCCCCCACACCTGCCTGTCGAATGTATTCCTGACGATGCTGAGATTTCCTTCTGATTCGCTCAGGCGAGTCTGGTGACGTGTGTGGAGGCCGTTCTCTCGGAGAGATGGGAGCATGCTGTGTGGGCTCTGCCGAGGCAGCTTGCCTGGCCGTCTTCTCTGGTTTGCTGAGGTTCCGCTCCTTGACAGGGATGTGTGACGGTGATCCCGGCGGTCAGACCAGTCGAGTGGCGTTTGCTCACCCTCAGGTCCTCAGGCCCGAGCTGTGTAACCGTGTAGACTCCTGATGTTTCTGGTGGTCGTGTCTGCGGGTGTCATGATTTATGAGAAACTACCTAACGGTCCCTGTGAAAACAGAAGTGTGCTGGGGGTTCAGGCCTCCTGCTGTGAGCCTCACCTCTCCTCTGTACGCAGACAGACAGCGCCCACCCTGCCCCACCCCTCCCCCGTGACACCGTCTCAGACAGAGCCCCTCCAGCATGTGTTCCAGCAGGTGTACTTGTTTAGTAGCTTGGTGTGAGGAATTCTGTGTGAGAACTCAAAACAGAAATATTTGCACATGTTTGTATAACCTTTTCACACTACTCTTTGGCAACAGGAGGAGATTAGGTGGCAGAGTTTAATACGCTGAGAATTCTGGAAAAAGCGTTTTTAAGACCTTTCACTTTTAATATTAGGACTTGGCCCACATTGGTTACTTAGTGACCGCGGAGGGACCCGAAATGGATTTTGAGCTGGCAGACAGGAGTCATACCAGCAGCAAGTTCTGGTCCTGGTTTGAGCATTTCATATATGTGGTTTAACTCTGCTTGAGAAGGCTGCTTCCAGTTGTGTTACACTTTGACTTCTGTTTCCACTCGTTAATAGTCTTACTTTAATTTTGAGGAAATTGCATGAGATTTTTCCAACTTTTACCTGAGGAAACGAGCCTCAGAGCTCCCTCTTGGGTCTGTTGTAGGTCCCTCCCTGTTCTGGGTCAAGTCCGCCTGTATGGTGTAGCAGACAGAGGTCCTGACTTCATGCCAGATACCTTCCCTCCTGGAATTCTTGCAATAACAGGGTAGTTTAGTATACTTTTTGTTTGCTGTTTGGATTTATTATATAGCAAAGAAGCTTGGTAAACCGAGTGGCCAGACAGAACATTCAGACAGATGGCTGCCCATCGTGGCACATGTGACCTTTGAGGTAGGTGCGTTTTTGCTCACGTCCGAGAAAACTGCCACGTTTAGGAGTTTAATTTTGAGGACGCTAACTTTATGTTTGACTTGAAACTTAGGATTTAGTCCAGTTTTGTTACTCTTAAGCGTATCGGTGTGTTCCATGATAACGGCTTACCTTTTCTCCTCTGCAATGCCCGGCGTAGGCCATGGCCCAGATGGAGGACACGGTAAAGAGAATCACTACCCTAGAGAAACGCTCCCTCACTGCACAGCGCGAAGCTGCCTATGTACATGACTTCAATGATAAACTTGAAAATGAAATCGTAAATGAGGATTCTATGCATCGACAGGTAATGGCCTTTACTGAACTGTGTCTGACTTTTATAGTATTGCATTACTGAGGAGGGAAGGTAAAGAAAGACCTTTTCATGTGACTCCCATGTTGAAAATCAAGTCCCCGTGTAAAGTTCTTATGACCCTAAAACATTGCGTTCAAAAGTGTGGATGTCCATCATGGTAAATCAGCTGTACTGGAAGGAAATACATTTTTTAAAAATTGGGGGTGACTGCAACTTCCAGGTTTGAATTATTCGGGACTTGGTTTAACCATTTTGTGAAATTCCTCTCCTGACTCCCTTGTTTTACTTGAGCGTGACTCTGTTGGCTTGTTAGCGTTTTTACTGAAAGAGCAGAGAGCAGCAGGGAACTTCAGGGCAGCGGGCTGCCTGTTGAGAACTGGGTCACTGTGACAAGAGGCAGGGTTAGAGCTCCGGTCTGGTTAGGGATTGTCCTTCCTGTGGTTTGGTGAGCCTTACTCGCTCCTGTTCCCGTGTGGTCTCAGATAATCAGGACTTAACCAGGAAAACCAAATCTGGCTTCTCTCAAACAAAGTGAGTCGGGCCGGTGTGTGCCAAAGTGTATCATTGGCCCCACCACAAAAATAAAGCACTAGAAAGTCATTGAAATGTATGAGGTGGAACGCATTCAGTTCAGTTCAGTTGCTCAGTCGTGTCCGACTCTTTGCGACCCCATGAATCACAGCACGCCAGGCCTCCCTGTCCATCACCAACTCCCGGAGTTCACTCAAACTCATGTCCATCGAGTCGGTGATGCCATCCGGCCATCTCATTCTCTGTCGTCCCCGTCTCCTCCCACCCCCAATCCCTCCCAGCATCAGACTCTTTTCCAGTGAGTCAGCTCGTCGCATGAGGTGGCCAAAGTATTGAAGTTTCAGCTTTAGCATCAGTCCTTCCAATGAACACCCAGGACTGATCTCCTTTAGAATGGACTGGTTGGATCTCCTTGCAGTCCAAGGGACTCTCAAGAGTCTTCTCCAGCACCACAGTTCAAAAGCATCCATTCTTCGGTGCTCAGCTTTCTTCACAGTCCAACTCTCACATCCATACATGACCACGGGAAAAACCATAGCCTTGACTAGATGGACCTTGGTTGGCAAAGTAATGTCTCTGCTTTTCAATGTGCTGTCTAGGTTGGTCATAACTTTCCTTCCAAGGAGTAAGCATCTTTTAATTTCCTGGCTGCAATCAGCATCTGCAGTGATTTTGGAGCCCCAAAAAATAAAGTCTGACACTGTCTCCACTGTTTCCCCATCTATTTCCCATGAAGTGATGGGACCAGATGCCATGATCTTCGTTTTCTGAATGTTGAACTTCTTTTCACTCTCCTCTTTCACTTTCATCAAGAGGCCTTTGAGTTCCTCTTCACTTTCTGCCATAAGGGTGGTGTCATCTGCATATCTGAGGTTATTGATATTTCTCCCGGCTATCTTGATTCCAGCTTGTGCTTCTCCCAGCCCAGCGTTCCTCATGATGTACTCTGCATATAAGTTAAATAAGCAGGGTGACAATATACAGCCTTGACGTACTCCTTTTCATATTTGGAACCAGTCTGTTGTTCCATGTCCAGTTCTAACTGTTGCTTCCTGACCTGCATACAGGTTTCTCAAGAGGCAGGTCAGGTGGTCTGGGATTCCCATCTCTTTCAGAATTTTCCACAGTTTATTGTGATCCACACAGTCAAAGGCTTTGGCATTGGCCCCACCACAAAAATAAAGCACTAGAAAGTCATTGAAATGTATGAGGTGGAACGCATTACGATATACAAAATAGTGGCTCCCAAAGGCAGATCAGAAAATACTACGTACCATATGCTCTTGTTTTCTGAGGGTTTTAAAGCCTCACGTGTCAGTACTGTCCCCAGCATGCCTGTCTTCTTGGGCCTGGACTGCAGAACCTCAGACGTGGGCTCCCAGGGGGCAGTGGTTCTGACTCCCATGGTGAGACCCACGGTGAGGCGCCCTCCCCGCTTAGGCAGAGAGCTCAATGTCTCCCGATCAGGGGTGCACTTCCTTACTTGCAGAACAGCTGCTTAGAGGCTGTTGAGCTCGGGATGCTGTTTATGACTAAGCCAGTTCAAAGTAAACTTTTGTTTTGCTTTAAAAATATTTGAATGCCGATGCCTTACTGTGGAAGCTGTGAGAGGTTTTGTTTCCTTGGGCTCAAAAATCACAGAAGACGGTGACTACAGCCATGAGATTTAAAAATGCTTGCTCCTTGGAAAGCTATGACAAACCTAGACAGCATATTGAGAAGTAGAGATATCACTTTGCGACAAAGGTCCATATAGTCAAAGCTATCGTTTTTCCAGTAGTTACGTATGGGTGTGAGAATTGGACCATAAAGAAGGCTGAGCACTGAAGAATTGATGCTTTCGAACTGTGTGGATGGAGACGACTTTGTTTTAACAGAAAATAACCTGTTTTTTAATTTTTTAAGGTGGAAAATTTCAAACATGCACAAAAGTGGTATAATCATATACCACTTCTATAATATAGTATAATAAATACCCATGACCCAGCAATTAGCCTCAGCAATTTCTAACACAGGGCCAGTCTAAAATAGATCATTCTTTTATCTTCTCTCCATTTTTTTTATACAGTAGGTCCTAAAACAGCTTTTTAAACCAGGAGGTTGATGCTCATTTTATAAAACACAGACTTGCCAACTTTGTTATTACCTTTAAAAATTGCTTGAGGTAATTATTTGCAGTTTTTTAATATGAATTTTCATTTTGGAAAAGACCCTGATGCTGGGAAAGATTGAAGGCAGGAAGAGAGTGGGTGACAGAGGATGAGACTCAATGGACATGAGTTTGAGCAAGTTCTGGGAGTTGGTGATGGACAGGGAAGCCTGGCATGCTGCAGTCCATGGGGTTGCACAGTCAGACATGACTGAGCAAGTGAACTGAACTGAATATGAATTATCATTGGGAGAAAATCTATGACCAACCTAGACAGCATATTAAAAAGCAGAGACATTACTTTGCAGCTATGGTTTTTCCAGTAGTCATGTATGGATGTGAGAGTTGGACCGTAAAGAAGGCTGAGCACCAAAGAATCAATGCTTTTGAACTGAGGTGTTGGAGAAGACTCTTGAGAGTCCCCTGGACTGCAAGGAGATCAAACCGATCAATCCTAAAGGAAATCAGTCCTGAATATGCATTGGAAGGACTGATGCTGAGGCTGAAGGTTCAATACTTTGGCCACCTGATGCGAAGAACTGACAGATTGGAAAAGACCCTGGTGCTAGGAAAGATCGAAGGCAGGAAGAGAAGGTGCGACAGAGGACGAGACGGTTGGATGGCATCACTGACCCGATGGACGTGAGTTTGAGCAACTTCTGGGAGATAGTGAAGGACAGGGAAGCCTGGCATGCTGCAGTCCTTGGGGTCACAAAGAGTCAGACACGACTGAACAACAGCAATCATTACAGAGAATTTAAGTGATGTTGCATGTAAAGAAAAATATGTGAACATCTATCTCCACTGGCTTTTTTCCCAAAATGAATTTTCTCACCTTTTACTTTATAAATTGAATTCATTTTACCCCCTAAACCAGACTCAAGCTTCTGTTTATATACTGGGAATTTCCTCTACCAACGTGTGTGTAAGCTGATCCCCTTTAAAGTCTGCTTGTTTCTGAGTGTAAATCTGCTTGCTCTCCGAGCTCCTCTGACAGGTAATGGCTGGTGACATTAAGGACCCCCAGGTGCTCAGCCAAAGAGAAGCGTTGGGAGTGACTTTTGACAGGTGAAGTCTCTGCCTCCCTCTGCACCTGTCCGTCTGCTCTGGTGATGCTCAAGAGCCCACCAGAAGTGGCCGTGGGAGGGGACCGCCTCGAGAACCAGGGCACAGGCTGCTCACGTCACGGCTCCCCGGTGCTTTTAAAAGAAGGACCGTACTTTGCTCTTGAAGTTTATGAGTTTTTGTTTTTCCTGTTTTAGGCAAGGCAGGGAGAAGACGTGAAGGAAGAACACAATAAACCCTTATCAGATACTGGGGATAAGCCTGTGTCCGAATCAGATGAGAGGCTTCAACTTCATCTGAAGGAGAGAATGGCTGCTCTGGAGGATAAGGTGAGCCAGCCCCAGGGCCCCTTTACAAAGAGGCACATCTGGCGGGGCCTATCCCGGCCTGGTCTGTGTGTGGGGAAAAGCTCCAGGACAGGAGTTGGAAAACTGTTCCCAAGAGGGCCTCAGAGTGAATGTCTTTACTGGTTACGAATAATTGAGTAGCAGCATTTCATGCTAGTCAATAAGCGTGACAGCATCCACAGGCAGTGTGTAAAGGAACAGACGTAGATGTGTGCCCGCAACCCTTACAGAAAGCATCAGTGAGCCGGATCCCCCGATGGCCCCAGTGTTAGCAGCCGCCGTGCTCGAACTTTGTTCTCGGTCCACCCTCACCCCTTCGTTTCTTTCTTAGAAGTTTATTTCTGGGGCTTTGCTGGCAGTCCAGTGGTTGAGAGCCCCCGGGGAGCTGCCCTGCGGGGCGGGGCACACCGCCTGCTTGCAGAGAGCTGGAGACCAGGCAGGGAGGGGGACAGTAGAGGCCGCTCCCAGGGAACTTTCAGAGACCCGCAGCAGGCGCTGCAGGGAGCCCTGGAGGAGGAATCTGCTGGTTCCCGTTGTGCGATTTGAAGGCGCGGGGGTCAATAGGGGTGAACCCATAGGCAGCTGGCTCGCTGGAGCGGAGCAGGAATGATGGCAGGTGGTCCTGGAGCCAGCGAAGGGGGTGGCCCTGCCCTGGGGAGGGGTTGTGACGAAGGCAGGGGGCGAGGGCACTGGCCCCGGGGGACAGGGATCCAGCAAGCCAGCATCTCGAGGCTGCCCCTCAGTTGCTTTGAGGTCATGTCTGGGAAAAGAAGGCAGGACCTGGGTGACAGTGGGGACATTTGCGGAGAGAAGGGTGTGAGGTGTGAGAGCGGGAGGGCGGCACGGGGCCCCGCAGGCACGCTCCCGTGCGTCTCTGATGCCAGAGCCGCCCTTGCAGTGCGAGGGGCCGCCGCCCAGAAGAGCCTAGGGCCTGTGCCCCGAGAGGAGAGCGGCGGCGGGGCTGGCCCTCCTGTCCGCTGGCTGCCCCTGCTCTCTCCTGTCTGTGGGTGTTCAGACCAGCCTGGAAAACGGAGGGCTGGGAACCTGCGAGGACGGCCCTCCTCGGTGAACCAGTACAAGTGATGACAGCCGAGGTGGACCCAGCGGCTGTGGAGCTGAAGGATTGCTTTTCCTTATTTTCCTTCAGCCTGGCTGATGGTGGCATGGATGTATTTTTTTTTTTAATGTTTGCTTTTTGTCCCTGACTCCATCAGCCCTCCCTTGTGAATAACCTCATAGGATTGCCTTCTGTCCACGCTAAGAGCTGAGTGTCACCAGGCCATATGGGAACTGAATTCTCCTCCTGTCCGTTTCTTCAGTACTGCTCGCGTAAGAGATGCCAGTGTCTCCTAAGCATGGCCCATTTATCCTCAGTCAGGGCTTCCATGTAAAATTGTGTTCAGTTCCTGATAGACTTGAGCTGCCCTGAATGTCGCTGACGAGACGTGGTCCTCTCATGCCCAGGTGCAGACCCTGAAGGAACAGGGCTGGGAGCGCTCGCAGCAAGCCAGCGTGCTGGCCAACGTGGCCCAGGCGTTCGAGAGTGACGAGGGCGTGTCTGACGGCGAGGGCGACGGGGTCACCCTCTTCAGCTCGGCCACTCAGCTGTCACCGAGAGGGCAGGACGATGCCGAGACTCTGACTGTGACGCTTCAGGAGCAGCTGTACGCCATCAACGAAGAGAGCTGGTGGGTGCGCCTGATCCTAGCTCCCCGGAAACTCGGTTTCTCTGGGGAGCTGTCTTCTCCTTAGAGAAGTCTGAGTGTTCCATAGTAAGAAAACTGACTTCAGGTCTGCCTCAAGAATTTTCAATTCCAAGATTGCCGTTGATTCTAGAGCTCAGTCAGCCAGGGCGTTCTGTCCACAGTGTGGTGTCAGCACTCTGTGGGGGGGCGTTGTGGGGTGTCCCCCCCTCAGCTCTGAGCCCCAAGTTGGGTGAGGTGCCTAGGCGGTGTCCCCTGCAGCCCGTGCACCCTGCAGCACTGAGGGCGCGCCCTCATGTGTCGCTCAGAGCCTCCCACGTTCTGGTGAAAAGCCTCCTGCATCAGAAAAGCTGGGGTTTGGGGGTTGGCAAATTCCCACTCAGATCTGCATTTTCCTTTTTCACTTAATACAGTGTGAAGATTGGCTTGTGGGAAGACAGTGGTCCAAGGACATGTGTTTGAGTTTTTCTCATCTCATCAGTAGATTTAAGATGTTTTCTTTAGACATCGTCTTGGCAGTTATAGCATTTTACAAAAGGGGACAGAATCCAAAGGCCCGCCTCGTGGGGAGCAGGGGGCCTTGGGTCTGGGTACAGCCGGGTGGCTGGGGGCCCCGAGGCCTGCCTGGTGCCACACCCGCACAGCGGTTCCCCTGTCCCAAGTCCATGTTCAGAGTGGCCGCAGGCCGGCGACCCTGCACAGGACCCGGCAGAGCTGCTGCTCAGATTGTTCTCGTCACGTCAGCTGAGGCCGAGGTGCCCGTCCCTGTCGGCCGAGTGTGGGGGGCCCGGGGGAAAGGCAGGGGTGAACGGCACAGCCAGCAAACGCAGGTGGTGCCGCCTCACTTTTGACGCCATAGACAGACTGCTTTGTAGGCCGTGTTTGAGCACAGACGAGCTCAGAAAGATTGTCTTTCCCCGTCCCCGCAGGAAATATGGAACGGTTATATATTCTTATTTTTATAGCAAGTTGTCAGGTAAAAGTGATTTTTTCCTTATGCAACAAGTTGACTTGATGTAAATGGTAAATTCTGTCCATCAACTTATCAACAGTGAAAACCTTTCAAGATGTATAAGTAGAAGTGAAACTGGAGAGTTTAGTTCCTGTAAGAATCTTGTATTTTAATTTGAAAATCCTTTTATTTGCATAATCGAGTATTTAAACTGCTGTATAACATCCTCCATGACACATTAGGGCAGAAGAGCAGTAACCGTGAATTCTAGGTTAATGCGGCCCATTGACATGAATCCAGAAACTCACACAAAGCTGGGGGAGAACCTCATCAAGTGATGCGTTTGTACATATACAACCTCAAAAAAAAGAAAGATCAACTCAGCACTTCATCTGGTCTGGAGACTTGTGTTTAGAAACTCCAGCTTGTTCGTGCATCGCTGTTTTGATTGTACAGAGTTCCCGACTCCCAGTGGGAAAGACTTGAGGCACTGACGTGCATCTCTGCCCTGAGAGCGGGGAAAAGGTAGAGGTTGTCAACTTCAGGTATCTCCTCACAGGGAGAGAGTCGCCACCCAGGCCCCGTCAGAATGTTAGAGTAAATAAGTGCAATCAAACGTGAATGATCAGGGGCCACTTGGTAAGACTCAGTGCTAAGTTACTCTAAGTTTGAGAATGTTCAAAAGAGGGAACGTTGAACCTTTTTGCTGAGATGTTAATTGCGCAGCTGTTCCTGGAATTTGCTAATCGTGACACAGAATGCCAGCCCAAATGTGTTGTCCAGACACACTCCTCTGCTGACAAAGGTGGGTGACGGGTTTTATTCTGTTTTAGGTTGATTGAAGAGAAGAACACGGAGCAGCCGGCCGAGGAGACTGAGAGCAGGGTGGACAGGGGGAGCTTAGGCAACCTCCATCGTTGTAAAACGATGAGCTCCCTCAGCCTGTATTTCAGCTCCAGCTCGCCCAGCAGTGGGCGCTCCAAGCCCCAAAGGAGGTGGCACAGCCCGCCGCAGGAAGTAGACGAGCTGGGCATCACGACTGGGGTATGTGTCTGCCTCCTCCCTGCCGCGTCCCTCCCCCAGCACACTGGTTTTCTTTTGTTTGTTTGTTTTTTCTCTTTTTACCCAGAAGAAAATCAGGTACATTTGCTATGCTCAGAGGTCTAAGATTTTTAAAACTTCCTAGTCTTTCATCATTCCATAATGGCACAGTGACAAATTCAGTTCAGTTCAGTTCTGGACCACTGGCTTAGCACGTCATCGTGACCTCAGCCAGAGCCTACCTCTGTAACTTGGGCCTGGTCTGTGCTGGGCACAGCAGCTGCAGGGAAGTTTCTGTTCTCAGGGAGCAGACAGCTTTGTGAAAGTAACCATAGGCAGCTCTCATGGCGTGTGAAAACCATGCCGCACATTTTCCCCTGGGGATGTCTGGCTGCAGGGTGCAGGGCCTGCGGTGGGAAGAAAACCCAAGAATCTCAACTGGTCTGCTTGCTGACGGGCCTGGCCGTGCGCTCAGGCCAGCTCTGCGTGTGAAACCAGGTTAAAAGCCGGGGGCCCCAGGGAAGAAGTCGGGCTTCCTCACTCTTCCGAGTCTAAAAACAGGATGACGTCCTAGGGCTTTTGGTGACAGAGTGTGTGGCTCTAAAGCACATGTCCCAGCTTGCTTCCATGTTTAGCTTAGGTTTTGTGAGTGCATTGCTGTTTACCCCATGAAATCACGTGTACAACACTCTGCTTTGTAACTGCACTTGTATTATCACCTTTTTCTGTTACCACCCGTTTCATGTTAGCTATATTGTTAGTCAGCATATAATTAAATTCACTGTGAATCATTTTAGCGGCATGTGAAGTGGTAACTAGTCCATGTTGTGGTCTTTTGACACGCTGTTTTTATCATTTGCATCATTGGCTAAGTAGTTGATATTTAAAATTCTTTGACGATTTCTCTATGGTTTCATGCTTGATTTCTTTCCAAGCATTTGTAAAAGAACAGTTCTGTATGTGTTTTCCTTGTTGTTGTTCTCTGACGGTGGGTCTGCTTTCATCGTTGGTTTTGATTTCCTGTCTCATCCTGCTGTCTGCTTAGTCGTTGTCAGTCAGACAGCGGTCAATCAGTCGTTGTCAATCAGCTGTCGTTTGCCCATCCCCCTCCCCTCCCCCGTCCTCCCACGTGCTCTGGTCATCGCGGTGCTGTGGTCCACAGCGTGTGTCCCCTCAGTCGGGTTTGTGCTTTGTCTTCATGTCTCATTAAATGGTGTGTTTCCCCCACAGCAGTAAGTTTGAGTTAGCGTCTCACTAAGCAGTTACAGGAGAAGGCAATGGCACCCTGCTCCAGTACTCTCGCCTGGAAAATCCCATGGACGGAGGAGCCTGGTAGGCTTCGGTCCATGGGGTCGCGAAGAGTCGGACACGATTGAGCGAATTTACTTTCCCTTTTCACTTTCATGCACTGGAGAAGGAAATGGCAACCCACTCCAGTGTTCTTGCCTGGAGAATCCCAGGGACGGGGGAGCCTGGTGGGCTTCCGTCTATGGGGTCACACAGAGTCGGACACGACTGAAATGACTTAGCAGCAGCAGCAGCAGCAGTTACAGGAGAAGGCAATAGCACCCCGCTCCAGTACTCTCGCCTGGAAAATCCCATGGACGGAGGATCCTGGTAGGCTTCAGTCCATGGGGTCGCGAAGAGTCGGACGCGACTTAGCGACTTCACTTTCCGTTTTCACTTCCATGCATTGGAGAAGGAAATGGCAACCCACTCCAGTGTTCTTGCTTGGAGAATCCCAGGGACGGGGGAGCCTGGTGGGCTGCCATCTGTGGGGTCGCACAGAGGGGACACGACTGAAGCGATTTAGCAGCAGCAGCAGCGGCAGCATGCAGTTATAAGCATAATGTAGATGGATCCTAAACTACATAACATGTGTAATTCATAAATGAGATGATCCTTACATAAAGAAATGACCCTCTTAAGTGTAGATTTAATGGACTTTTGACACAATATCCTTTCTGCGTTGGTGCTTGTATTTAAGACTCTCAATCTCATCAGCTTTTGCACAGTTAATGTCTCTCTTAGACTTTAAAAAAGTATCTTCTATGGCTAATAAAATGTAAAGACTGCACCTGCTACTATGCTAGCTTTCATTCTTACATATTTTCACAGGGAACCTGCTTTAATGAATTTATTTTGAGAAGTTTTAAATCAAATTCTATGTAAGGATTTTACATTAATGTCCAGTAGGTGGTTAGATTCGTTCAATGTTGAAATAGGTATTATGGTAACTTCCTCATCAGTTAAATTACTGATTTAACGTTGAACATGTTTTTTGTTGAGAGAAACTAACTTATAGAGAAGTTTGAGAATAGACAACTGTTAAGGCCCTTTATTGTACAGAATGCTGTGCTTTATTAAATCATGATGTTGTAATGGAATTGTATCTTCTGAGTAATAATTGATAGTGTTTCTCTAGTAAATCTTCAATAGCTTATTTAATTTCTGTGGTCAAAAAAAATGTTCTGTTTCCAGTTCCATGTTCTCTGAATCTTCATCTCACTTATATGTTTGCAGTCTTTTTTGCTTTACTGTCTTTGCCTATACTGATTCTTGAATTTTTAGCTTCAGAGTCGCAATAAATCTGGTTTCTCTTCATTTCTTTGCATGCATCTATCAGCCTAGTGATTTAAGGAAGCATCGTTGAAAGGTAAACTACTTAGAACTTTAGCATGCCTTTGTTTCTCTGTGAAGTGTTGAATAGTCCTTATCGTTTAACGTGAATGAACACTATGTGGTTATGTACTGGTGAATAATTGATGTTTTAATGGAAGTAATGAAACTCACCCACCACGTAAAACATGCTGATGGTTCTGTTGGAAATAGGTCATTCGTTGGGACAATTGTAACAGTTTGCCTTTCTCCCACTTGTTTGCCTTCTAATCATCTCATGCTTATTTATAATAGACATAGTATCATTGGTTATTTTTTAAACTTTCTTTACTTATTCTTTTGGCCATGCTGCACAGCTTATGGGATCTTAGTTCCGCAACCAGGGATCAGACCAGTGTCCCGGCAGTGAAAGTGCCAAGTCCTAACCTCTGGACCACCGTGGAATTTATGCTCAGTGTTTTCTTAAAAGACATGACTGTTAGATTTTCTTAAAAGACATAGATGTTAGATTTGCGGGAAGCCAATTTATTGACGGTGGGTAACAGTGTGCAGGAGACTCTGTGCGCCGGGCACCGTGTCGAGTGCTTTGCGAGTCTTGTCATCTCATCCCGCAGACACCCAGGTGAGGTCCAGGCTGCTGTTATCCCTATTCAGCAGACATGGACACTGAGGCTGAGAGAGGCTGGGCACCGTGCCCAGGCTCGCACACACAGCAGTGTGGTGCGGACTGGTCTGATCAGAGCCTGGACGCGTACCCGTGGTGCTGTCCAGCCCGCTTTCCTCCTGAGGCTCTCGTGTCTATCACGGCATCCCTGATGGAAGGAGCGTCAGGAGGGAGCTCGGTGCCGCTCCCCTCGGGTCACTTGGATGAGCCCCTGTTGTTGGAGTTCAGTGCCCCAAGGGCTGGCCTTCCTTGTCCCTCTCCCGCTCCCAGCCCTCTAACCGAGCACTCCTGGGGCCTTCCTGCAGGACTCGGGCAGCCGCACTCTGGTTCAGGCAGCTCAGTGCCCGGGAGCCCTCCTGCTGGGCACAGCAGGGCAGCGCCGTCACCCTGGGGTTGGTGGCCTGGGTGTGCCGCTCTGTCAAACCTTAACATGGATCAGCCGTAGGCACCCATATGTCCTCTCCCTTTTGAACCTAACTCAAATCTCCCTCCCCATTCCACTGCTCTAGGTTGATACAAGATCATCTCTTAGTGAGACCTAGGGGTGCTTTATGGAAACCACAGTGAGCAAATTACACTCGAACTGTGTGTAAGCACTTCAGGATGTAGCCCCCAGTCTGTGTGTTCCCGAGAAATACAAGCCAGACCCATGGTGTTCGCATGGAGGGGTTAGGTACCTTTTCTGTGTTTCTCTGGTCATGATGGGTTCCAGTAACCTGCATCATCACTACAAATGATCTTGGGTGGTGGCACAAGCGGTGTCCTTTCCTCCTTCAAACAGAAAGGTCTGGACGGCTTTGCCGAGAGGTTTCTTACTCTCGAAACTGGTGCTTCTGAGCAGCGTCTGGCGATGAGCACAGTCCTTTCATCAGGGCAGTTCATGCCATGCAGGGTTCACGGTGCTGGCATCGCTCTGCCCTCCTGCCCGGCAGGGCCATCTGGTTGTTGGATTCCAGGGAGGGCAGAGCCCGGCTGCAGGGAGGCTCTGGTCCAGGGTCTCTGCACTCAGTCGGGTGCTCTCGCTGCCCCACAGCCCTGCCTCTCTTGAACAAGACAGTCCTTTAAGATGGCATTAAGCTATAACAAGGGTTTATTTTGTACTTGGGGGAAAGCATAGCTGATAGATTTCCAAAAAAGTTTCTGGTTATAATGTAAAGCCTGTGAGATTGCCTTTTACGACAGTCTTTTGTTACCCAATTTTACACTTACCTCATTCCCTCAGCCGCCAGCTATCTGGGAAGAGGTAGGAGGCGTCGAAGGCAAAACCTGGACCCCTGCCTCGCCGCAGTCCCTTCGGCTGGACCGGCTGCACACGGGGGCGCAGCGCACAGCCAGCCACGAGGCCATCAGGGACACCTGCAAGTAAGGAGCCTGCGCGCCTCGGCATCAGTTTCAGGAGCCCTGCGCCTCTTGTCTTGAAAGAGTTGCAAGGATGATTTTACAGGAATCCCACTGGGTTCGGTGCCTGTGTTTAGTGGTGGACTTCAGGTACTGGGGGAGGAGAGCTTAGTGACCTCAGTGATTTTAGGAAACGTCCGTCTCAACGGATTGACTCCAGTGGGAGCTTTCTTCCTGCTCTTGCTAGAGGTCTGCCCGGCCCGGGGCACGTTCCTGACGGTGGCGGCCCCTTGCCTCTCCGGTTCACTCTTGAGGGTCCCTCCCTTTTCCTCAAGGGTCTCCTCTCAGGAGACTCTGTCCACTCCCGTGACTGACACTGTCCTCATTCAGGCGACCACCTGCTGAACTCCCGTCCTGAGCCAGGCAGCGCTCGATGGAGGGCACGTGTGGTCACCTGACTAGCAGCCCTGCACGGTGACCGTCGCTCTCCTGCCACTGCCAGGGGCAGTCACCATGCGGGAGGCAGGGGGACTGCCCAGAGCGGGGGAGCTTGCCTTCCCTGGGAGTGTCGTCACCTGCCGAGCAGCGACCCTGAGGGAAGGTTGGAGTGCCCTCTGCACCAGCTGGCCTGGGGTCAAGCCCTCCTTGGGGGAGAGCTAGAGGCAGGGAATCACAGCTTCCCCGGCTGGTTGTCTGTGGCCGGGAGCCTGCATTGCTCGTGTGGAGTGTGCTTGGTGAAGGAGACTCCACGGTCTGCTGTGAGGTTGAGGCGCGGGGGTTGCTGGGTGCCCAGTTCTATCAGTAGGTCCTGTGGACGGGTGTATGTTTGCACGAGGGTGCTGGATAACGGTCGTTTTCTCTCCCTGAAGCTCAACAGGCTCCCAGGACAGCCCCGGGAGCAAGCCCAGCAGCAGCAGCAGCAGCCAGGACTCGCCGCACAAAGCGGCAAAAAACAAAAGCATCAGGTACTCCATCACCCGCATATTTCAAAAGAAGTAAGAGGGCCGGCCTGGACACCCCGGCAATGAGGCATTCGGACCAGGTGGGTGCTTCACCGTTCAGAGTTAGGGGGCCTGCAGGCATGTCCCTTCTGCGTCTCCCCCGTCATCCCCACGAGGCAGCTGTCACTCACTCTGGGGGTCCTCCTGGGAGCAGGAGCGGAGGAGGCGTCTGTCTTCTCGGTGGGTCTGAGATGATCTGATGAGTTAATGAGTGGTTGGGTGGATGGATGGATGAATTCGTCAGTGGATGGGTGGATAGATTAGTGAGTGGATGGATGGATGAACAGATGGCTGGCTGGATGGGTGGACAAAGGGAGCATGGAATGAATAAAGCAGATGTTTATACTCCAATGCTAGAAACATATTCTCCGAAATTGCTTGAGTAGGAGCTGGACAATGGTTGTTTCCTCCAGAACAGTGACAGGTGTTTGGAAACGGCTAAGTGCTCATCAGTGAGGGGTGAGGTACAATCTGTGGACAGCCCACAAGGAACAGCCCTTTCCTTCCTGCCACCATCCCCACCCCCAGGAGCCCATCAGGGGCTCTGCCCACGGCCCCCGCCCCACCCCACAGCCGCGCAGGTGCTCCTGGGGGCTCCTCAGCACACAGTGTCATCACCAGGCCCCGACCTCGCTCGGCGCCATCTCCTGGAGGACAGGGTGTGTTCCTGCCTCTCCAGCCAGATATTTGCTGAGTGTCTTGTTTGTGCTGGGTGTGGGATGTACAGGGGTAAGTAACGCAGATGTGGTCTGGAGCACAGTTTAGGGACAAGAGGGGGAAAGGGAGCAGGTTATTACATCTCTCCCTGTTATTCAGAAATACAGCGCTGCGAGGGATGCTGCATTGATTGTGTACCAGATGCTGCGCGTGCCCCTCACCAAGCAGGGGCTGCCACCTCCCGATTTACAGAGGAGACATGGCCCCGCGGTTAGGGAGTGGTGAGGCAGGTTCACACCCACGCAGCGGGACCGGGCACTTTGCCGAACCCCAGCCGCCTCTCCAGTGGATGCAGCAGGAATGAGATGGTTCTGTGGCATCACTGATTCAGTGGACGTGCGTTTAAGCAAACTCCAGGAAATAGTGAAGGACAGGAAAGCCTGGAGTGCTGCCGTCCATGGAGCGGCAAAGAGTCGGGCACAACTGAGCGACTGAACTAAAACCTGAGTGTGTGCTAAACTGCTTCAGTCATGTCCGACACTCTGCAAGCCCAGGGACTGTAGCCCAGTAGCTCCTCTGTCTAGGGGATTCTCCAGGCAAGAATACTGGAGTGGGTTGTCATGCCCTCCTCCAGGGCATCTTCTTGACCCAAGGATCGAACCCACGTCTCTTGTTATCTCTTGCATTGGCAGGCAGGATCTTTACTACGAGTGCCACCTGGAAAGCCCCAGTGAATGCTGACAACTAGGAAATGCAGAAAATAAGGGCTGCTCCTAAGTTAAACCAGAAGAGCAGCAAGCACAGGTTGTAAAGAGGGAAACGCAGGATGAGCGACAGCAGTGCTGACGGAAACAAGCAGGGATGCGCTCACCCACATAAAGAGAATACCTGTGCCATTCGGAAGAGGAGCCCGTCAGCCCTCGGAGGGACAGTAGAACCAGAACGGAAACCGAGGCCATGGTCAGCAGTGCCCACCCACACGGCCCAAGTGGAGTAGTGTCACTCACCAGGCTTTCTGCGTCCCCAGAGCTGCCGGCGGTAACATCTCTTGAGTTCTAGGCCGGGCAGCATACCCGAGTGAGCTAAGACATCACTGCTCTCCTTCCAGTGCTGCTGCGGGGCCCTCTTTGGGCGGCCACGCTCATCCCCTGCCCTGCCACCCCCTGGGGCCCGGCTGTCCCCCGGGATCTTTTCAGCCCTTGATCTTGGGTGTTCCCAGCCCTCTGCCATGCAGAACTGGACGCAACTCAGGACTTGGGCTTGAGACATCAAGGAGACCGTGAATCTGGAAGGACACCGCCCTGGGGCCCGTGAGAGAGCAGGAAAGCAAAGCCCCTAGTCCAGCATCAGGCCCTCCCCCACCCTCGGGGAGGAAGCAGAGCTGGGGAACGTGCCCTCAGCCACCACTGCCTCCTGCACAAGTGCCTCCTCTTCGCCTGTCCTTGACCTGAAAGAAACCCCAGGTGCTGCTGCTCCGCAGGTGATTCGTAAAAAGGCACCTCCTGCAAGAGCTATTGTCCTGCTGCACTGGGGCTGCCTGAGTGTGCTAAGGAGTGTCAGAAAAGTGGGGATGCCACACCTCATACTGGAGGTGGAGGGCCTGATACTGGGAAGGGTCTGATGCCTGGGGAGGGTCTGAGGGTGGGGGTGGGCCTGATGTCTCATGCTGGGGGAGGGCCTGTGACGGGGGGTGCCTGACACTGTGGGATGGTCTGATTCTGGGGGAAGGTCTGATGCTGGACTAGGGCCTGATTTTGGGAACTTCTGATGCTGGGGGGAACGTCTTATGCAAGACTAGGGTCGGAAGCTGGGGAGGGCCTGTTGCTGGGCGAGTGTCTGATGCTGGACTAGGGTCTGATGCTTGGGGAGGGCCTGATACTGGAATAGGGCCTGATGCTGGGGGAGGGTTTCTGTTGGACTAGGGCCTGATATTTTGGGTAACCTCTGATGCTGGACTAAGGTCGGATGCTGGGGGAGTGCCTGACGCTGGGGCAGGGTCTAATGCCCCAGAAGGTCTGATTCTGGACTAGGTCCTGAAGCTGGGAGGGAAGGTCTGATGCTGGGGGGGAGGGAGTCTGATGCTGGGGGGGAGCTTCTGATGCTGGACTACGGTCTGATGATGGGGGAGGGCGTGATGCTGGACTAGGATCTGATGCTCGGGGAGGGCATGATGTTGGACTAAGGGCTGATGCTGGACTAGGATCTGATGCTGGGGGAGGGTCTGATGCAGGGGGAATGTCAGATGCTGGACTAGGGCCTGATGCTAGGGGATGGCCTGATGCTGGACTAGGATCTGATGCTGGGAGAGGACCTGTCCCCGGCAGATGCTGAAGTGATGGAGTCTCTTGGCTCCGGAGCCAAGGGCATGAACACCCCGTCGGTCGTCCTTTGGGGACACCTATGTCTTCGCCTTCTGGCCTTTCCATTGTATCCATCGACTCCTAACAGAATGCCCGTGTGATGACACAGGCTCCCATTACCAGCTCTGGTCTGTTCTCAGGGAGAGGACAGCTTACCCTCGGC
This sequence comes from Moschus berezovskii, assembly GCF_049115385.1. NCBI lineage: Eukaryota > Metazoa > Chordata > Mammalia > Artiodactyla > Moschidae > Moschus > Moschus berezovskii. The sequence continues at coordinate 78,060,499 of NC_142477.1, forward strand.
ACTCTTGATTGGCAGTGGGAAATTTTGCTTCAGTACTTTATTGAAAGAAAGCAATAAATAATACTGCAATAAAAAAAGTTCCAAAGTAGACTGTACGTACTTTGTCACATATTCAGAAAGTTCACAAAAGATTAATAGGAAAACAGAACAGTAAGAATGAATTGTACGAGTAAATTAAAGGCAGAACCCACATGTAAAGAGACATGCTATCTCTGTCTACCGAGATCCAGCTGCATAATAAATATCACACCGTGATCTGAACGCATCTCTTGCTGGCTTTTTTAATGTGCCGCTGAAAAAGTAAAAGTTACATTTGCTACTTATACAATCCAGAATGGCTATGTCATTGCAATCTAAAAATGTATGCCTAGGTCGATTCTTTAAACATGTTTAGAAACAGATGTAAAAAGATGATTTACATACAAATAAGGCCTTTGTCAGAGCTGCACTACACTGTCTGTCTGGGAAGTGGCACCTTCGCTGTCCAGCTGGATGGCTCCGCAGCAGGTGCAGGGCATCACGATTGGTCCCCGAAGAGTCTCACCGGAGAGGAGGGATCCGAGTCCAGAGACTAGGTTACCAGAGAGATTTTCATAGTCGTCTTCTAGTCATCCTTTCAGCCCAAATTTCATCAGAAGCTCACATTTAACACCCAGTACTTTTAAATCGCTTCATGCTGCAGACAAAAAGCATTTCTTGCTAGAAAAAGTACGGTTTAGGTCAGTCGTTAAAATCCAACAACCATTGGTTGGAATTAAGTTTGCTGATTTCAGAGTGATTGTTGGAGAGCTCGGTTACATTCTGGAAGGAGAATGCACACCGTGTCATGATGATTTTACAATCGCAGGAAAAGCCCTTCTCTCATGGTTTAACTTGTAAAAATTAAACAAGAATAATTACAATAAATGCATCATTTACAAAAGCCCTATATTTGTTCATAGGATTGATACAGACAAGCACTACAGTACATTCATTTGAAAGACTAAAATCGGGTATCAGAACACGAATTGATCTGAAAGGATATTTATAGCCTGAATATACAAGTAAGTAATTATATAAATGAAGTCATAAGTTTACATAAACATAAGAAACATGAAATTCTAAAATATTTTCTCTATGGTATCCATGAGCTTTTCACTAATTAAAAACCCTGTCATAAAATATCTTCGGGTCCATATAACAAGTATCAACAGATTAAAGATTGCATCGAGTTGAAAATGTAGTCTCTGTCGTATCCTGGACGCTGTCTAATCACCTGTAGAAGTAGTGTGGGTAAACTGGAAACACACAGACGAGTCAGTCCTGGGACGGCGGCTGGTGCCCGAGCCCCTGCCCCTCCAGACACCCCCCCACCCCATTCAGGGCTTCAGGGACTTTGAGAATTCAGAGAAACACGGAGGACCAAGCAGATGAAGGAGAGAACTCTGTGGCGGACTTTATTCCGACGTATAGCTAAAAGCGGCTGGTAACAATCCCCAAAACCCAATCCAGCTTTCTAGCTGAGAGGGGAACAGGACAGAGCAGACAGCCTCCTGCCCTCAGAGCGGCTCGAGCAGAGCTGGGCCCCCGGGCCGGCCCCACCACTGCCGGTGCACCTCCGTGAGAAACGCTGGCAGGGCAGCCTCGAGAACCCTGACGCCCTGGGCCCTGCTCCCTCCGAGACCGTGCACGCAACGCAGGGCATGGCCAGCAGCACTGCCGCTGTGGGAGGGACGCCCGTGCGCACAGACGCGCGGGAGCCTCCAGCCGTGCTCTGACCAGTCCGGCGCCAGCCGGGAGCCAAGGTCACGTTCTCTGCTGCTGAGGGCTCTCGCGGGCCGACCTCCGGAGACCCGCTGACCCTCCACTCCCAGGGCGTGGCCTCCGTGCCCCCGCGGGACCAGGCCGGCCAGTACTCACCCCGAAGCTCAGCAGGAGCAAGTCCTGACTGCAGCGGAATCCAGTCTCTGCGTTCCCGCCACGCCTACCGATCCCAGGAGCGCGGGAGGAAGCGTGCAAACACAGAGTGCGGCTAGCCGTGCAACGTCACACGGGGCACGAGGACACGCTCACAACCGCAGCAGCGCCCACTCCTACTGCGGGTCTGGGGAACCTTCTAGAGGGAGGATGAGCCGGGGAGAGCGAGCCTGGCGGCTGCCATCTAGAAACCCCTGCCACCCGGGGGCGGGCGGTCACACTAGAGCAGCAACGGCACATTCGATGACAGAAACGCCGACATGGGGACAGCTACTCCACGTGAGCAGCTGCCACTGTTTCTCCCTGGTCTTTCATCCCCTCCTTTCCCTAATTAACAACTGCCTGAATCTGCCCAGTGGAACTCAGGAAAGGTCATGGAGGCTGAATGAAGGCCGTTAATCAAAGAAACGGGGACACAGGAAGCCCTGTGCTCAGGAGTCCCAGGGGGCCCAGCTGCGGTTTGCTCATCCTGTCTTCCTATTCTGGGCCGCTCTTCCCTTTTCCATCCCCTGGTACATTTCACTGTCAGGGCACCGACCATGACACCCGTTCTCCGGGTTCAACCACAGCAGGGTCGAAGGGCTGCAGCTTCTCAGCCTCCCCTCTGCTGGCTCCTTCACCACACAGGACAGGGGCTGTGTGCACCCTGCTTGTTTACTGCGGCTGGAGACCACAGGTGGTGTGTTTGCTCGTGTGCTCACCCCTTTCGCTTCGGGGCAGGTTTGGGGGGGTACTGGAGGAGCCCACCACAAGGCGCCCTGGAGGTGGGGCATCAAGGCCCGGACAGAAGGATCAGTTCTTCCAAAATTGCTGGGGGTGGGGGATGGAGCAATTTCAGGGCCTCCTCCTCCTGACACTTGGGAGTCTGTTCTTGGTTTTACTTTGTGTGTTTGTTGCAGGCTTCCCCTTTCTCTATGAGCACTTTCTGAGCCCCCTTCCGCTGTCCCTAGACCCTAGGAGAAAGCCTGGCGAAGGCGGGGACAAACAGATCATTTACTCTCTGTATATCTTTGGTCGAGTTATTAACTCGTCTACACTTCGGTTTCCTTTCTAGGAACAGGCCAGAAACTCCTAGCTCCTGGGACATCCCAGAGGATGAAAGGAGGCAACCAGTTGACCGCCCATCGCCAATCCTGGCACCAGCACATAAAGAAAACAATGCCTTCTCTCCGTTCTCCCAAATGTCAGGCCCCAGAGTTTCCTCCCTTATGATACTCGGCCCCCGCCCCTACCCCCGCCCAGGAGAGGTATTCAGCTCAGCTCAGCATCAGGAGACATGGGGGCAGGCGAGGGAAATTGACGGTGATTTTCCACTAGCTGTTCAGCACTGTGCTGGATATTTTAGGCATTGCTAGATCTTTCAGGCGTTATTTCGTTATTAGGCAGAAAGCACACAAGAAAATGGTAATGACTCAGGCCTGCCTTGAACTTTCCTGCCTTCTGTGTGGCAGATTTCAGAGACTCAGGCCCTGGATTTCTCGTTCTGTGAGCCTGGCCACTGGGTGAGACCTGGTCCCCACTTCCCCTTTCCTGGCTGGCCCTGCAGGCCAGCACACAGACCCCTTTTTCAAAGTTTCACAGACAAACTGACAAAGGAAGTAACACAAGTTTCAGAATCTCACAGGGCTCTGTGACTGCAGTCTGGATTCTGCCCCCTTTTAAGAGCTGGTTCTGAGACACCCCTTGACCTCTTGCCTGTTGCAGCCATGCCTGGGGCTGGGGGTCTGCAGTCTCCTGTTTCTTTTCCAACCTGCCCCCAACTCACCCCTGGCTGCAGAGTGTTCAGGCCACAGAGAGAGGGACCTTAGGACCTCCTGAGGCATTCGCGAGGAAATCCCCTTGGGGAATTTTCTCAAAATGGGATTTGGAAATTCTGTACCTTAGTCACTCCTGACAGAGGCAGCTCTGGGCAGTGACAAGATGGGGGGACAGGGATTTAGATCTGGGCTCTGGCCCCAGTTCAGCTCCAGTCCTCTTTGTGAGATGGTGGCAGCCCTCTGCCCTTTGAGGCCCTCCATTTCCTCATCTAGGAAGTGGAGGTTTGACAGTAGTGTTCCTGAGGCTGTTCTCGGTTGAAAGGTTGAAAGATACAAAACTAGAGGATTTGTGGTATTCTGGAGGAGAGTTGGGGGTACGTGTGCTATTGTCCCTAAAATCGATTCACATCACTTCTCCTGCAGCTAAGGCTGAGGGGTTAACTTATCATCTCTCCTTCCTTCCCGTCCAAGGGAAGGGACTCACCAAGGCCCGGGACTCACGTTACTCCCTAGCTCATGAAGTCCTTGTGTGGGCAGTACTGGTCGGTCCTTTCACCTCACTCCCTCCGTCACTCCTTCCCTTTCTCCACCCCCTGCCGCCCCCCCCGCCCCCGCCACCTTTCCATTCATTTCTACGTCTGTGACGTGTAAAATTCTTCGGGGCTTCCCTGGTGGCTCAGTGGTTAAGAATCCACCTGCCAATGCAGGAAACACGGGTTCGATCCCTGGTCCAGGAAGATCCCACATGCTGTGTGACTACTAAGCCTTTGCGCCACAACTACTGAGCCTGTGCCCTACAGCCCAGGAGCCACAACTACTGACCCCACGTGCCACAACTATTGAAGCCCGCGCGCCCTAGAGCCCGTGCTCCACAAGGGAAGCCACCGCAATGAGAAGCCTGTGCACTGCACCTTGAGGGCAGCCCCCGCCTGTGCAACCAGAGAATAAAAGCCCTCACGGCAGTGAAAATCCAGCACAGCCAAATATAAATAAAATAATAAAAAATAGAATTCTTTGTTTATTAATGTAGAAAACAACTTAAGCAGGAGGGCATTGTACTGGGGGCCATGCTGAGTAGTTCACAGAGTGGACAGAGCATTGGAGAACCTGACTTGGAAAAAGGGCAAGTGAGAAACCAGGGCATCTGGGCGGCAGTGCTACTGGACGGTCTCACTAGGGTACCACTCTTGAACCAAATATACCCCAGCCATGTTTCCTATCCACGTCTCAATCTATTAAAGATTCATAGTCCTAGAAGAGGGAGGGTAAACAGCCAAGCTGGTGTCACTTGCTTGCTTCTTCGCTGGGAGAGGATAGAACTCTGGACTTCGCAGTACCCCTGAGACTGTATGCCCTGGAGGAGAAATAAGTCCACAAAAGGATATCAAGATGATATTTGGAAGGGAGAATGGATACTGTGTAAGGAAGTTAAAAAAACAACCACAGAAACATATCAAACCCATACTCCACCCAACCATCTACCCATTCGTCTCTCCATCTGTCCATTTATCTATCTATACTTTCGGCCAACCCAGAAACACACTTAAAAAAAAAAAAAGCCAAAACCTTTTATTTTGTGTTGGGGTATAGCTGATTAACAATGTTGTAACAGTTTCTGGTGAACGGTGAAGGGACTAGGCATACATATACATGTATCCCTTCTCCCTCAAACTCCCCTCCCATCCAGGCTGCCACAAAACAGTGAGCAGAGTTCCCTGTGCTAGATCTGTAGGTCCTTGTTGGTTATCTATTTTAAATATAGCAGAAGAAACACACTGAAAAAGCCTTTTTTTTTTTTTTTTGGTCTGTGTGGCATGTAGGATCCTAGTTCCCTGACCAGGGATGGAACCTGTGCCCTCTGCATTGGAAGAGTGGAGTCTTAACCACTGGATCACCAGGGAAGTCCCTGAAGAAACATTTTTTATTCAGCACCGCTGGCTCAGTCGGTAAAGCGTCTGCCTGCGATGAGGGAGACCCAGGTTCGATCCCTGGGTTGGGAAGATCCCCTGGAGAAGGAAATGGCAACCCACTCCAGTACTCTTGCCTGCAAAATTCCACGGACTGAGGAGCCTGGTAGGCTATAGTCCATGGGGTCGCAAAGAGTCGGACACGACTGAGAGACTTCACTTTCCCTTTCGTGTTCCAGAGGCCATACCAGGCACTTGATAGAGTGAAAATGTATCCCTCAGAAATATCCCAAGAGTCTTCTTGGATGTACATACAAAGGATGTATTTATGGAGCTGAAACAAAGATGAGGACCTAGAGAAAGGAATTCATGTCTATCCACGCACTGGAGGGCCTCTAACAACATTTCTAGGGACAGAGTGACTCGCTTTGCATGCGGGCAGACAAGGGATGGTTTTTGTGGACGTGTATTGCAGGAGATTGGTCACCACAAGTGCACGACAGGATGTGGCCAGGATTTAACCTCTGAATCCTAGGCTCTGCCTCTAGTCTCTTTACCTCTCTAGCAGTAGGGAAGTCATAGTTCCTTTTTAACAGCTCTCAAACGGGGACTGTGAATATAAGAATCCCTGCCCGGCAGTGTTCTTGCCTGGAGAATCCCAGGGACGGGGGAGCCTGGTGGGCTTCCGTCTATGGGGTCACACAGAGTCGGACACGACTGAAGTGACTTAGCAGCAGCAGCAGCAGCCCAGTATAACTCAGAGAAGTTCTGTGAAGTGGGGTGAGTTAGTAGGTGTGAAGTACTTTCCAAGTACAAAGACAGAGAACTATTTTTGCCGTGCTTATTTCTGTCTCCAGAATGAGACACTCCTGGCTCACGTGTCCCTCTCACTTCTTTCCAGTCCTCACTGCCCTCCACCTAGCGGTCACCACGGAGAGGGTCTGGTGAGATTTTTGGTTCTTTAGGCTGGTGGATGAATGTCCAGGATAATCACTGCTGCTCACCTTGGATCTGTGAATGGTCAGGGCTCTGTGGGCCCCATGCTGGTTGGAAACAGTCCCTGGGTGAGTGTGTGTGTGTGTGTGAGCAGATCCTGGTTTCTTGTAGAGGTGAATTCAGTGACTCAGAAAGCCCTGAAATACGTGGGTGGCTCAGCTTTCAGTTCACAGTAGAAAGGAGCTGGTTCTCCAAGTTTTTGCTAAGTCAGCGCAAGAGATCAGAGCTGAGATCAGAGGGTGAAACAGATATTGTCTGGAAATTGCCCCATGCTTACAGGGACCCAGGCCATGACCCTGGGTGAAGCTTGTCAATTCCCAGTGCCTGTTTTGTCATCTGTAAAACAGGTGGCTTGCCTGTTGGTGGTGTTGCCTAATCTTTGTCACTTGTCCTGGGATGAATGTCTGTCCAGGCACAGGCCCCCAGCTCATCTCTTGCAGCTAATGGTCACTCCTCACATGGAAAGCACTCTCTGCGCTGCCTTTCGTTGCTGGTGGTCTACACACACTGCCACCTCTCTGGAGGGTTGCTTGGCAAAATTCAGTCGAATTTTTAAAGCGCATATTGTATTTAATAAGCACTAGCAATTCTACTTCTAGGAATTGATCTTACGTTCATATGCACACGTGCACAAACTAATATCTACAAGATAGACATGGTCTGTAACAATGAACGCTGCAGACAGCCTCATTGTCCATCAGGAAGGGGCTGACTGGGGCTTCCCCCATGACCCAGTGGTAAAGAATCTGCCTATTGACATGCAGGAGCTGCAGGAGATGTTTGTTCGATTCCTGGGTCAACAAGAACCCCTGGAAGAGGGCATGGCAATCCACTCCGGTATTCTTGCCTGGAGAATTCCATGGACAGAAGAGCCTGGTGGGCTACAGTCCATAGGGTTGCAAAGAGTTGAAAACAACTGAAGGGCCTGAGCATGCAAGGGGCTGATTAATCTGGTGCTTCCATATAACGGAATTTTAGGCCGCTACTAAAAAGAATGATGTCGTTCTTTATGTGCAGTTATGAAATGATCTCTAAGATACAAGAGGTAAGAAACAGAGTAGCTTTTGAAGTGTGCTTCATGTGTGTGACAAAAGAAAACTCATCCATGCTTGTAAATATACAGATTCTCTTCTGGAGGATCGTGGGAAACTAGTAATAATTACCTTCCCTTCCTATCAGAAAGGGCAATGCAAAGGAAGCCTGGGGGCATGGGTAAGAGGGGCAGTGCTTTTTTTCTTTTAAGCTTTCAGACACTTAGAACATGAGTTTAGGGACTTCCCTGGCAGTCCAGTGGTTAAGACTCCAAGCTCTTAATGCAGGGGGTACAGGGTTCAATCCATGGTAGGGGAACTAAGACCCTACATACTGCATGGCAGAGCCCAAAAGAAAAAGGGGAGTTTATTTAGGACAAAAGTACACTTTGAAACATTGACATGAGTCCTTCTTTTTTAATTTATTATTATTATTATTATTTTTACTTTTTGGCCACGCTGCACAGCATGTGGGCTCTTAACTCCCTGACCAGGGGTTGAACCCAGGCTCCTGGCATTGGAAACACGGAGTATTAACCACTGGAGCACCAGGGAAGCCCCAACATATATCATTTTAAACAGTTCAGTTCAATTCAGTTCAGTCGCTTAGTCGTGTCCGACTCTTTGCGACCCCATGAACCATAGCACGCCAGGCCTCCCTGTCCATCACCAACTCCCGGAGTTCACTCAGACTCATGTCCATCGAGTCGGTGATGCCATCCAGCCATCTCATCCTCTGTCGTCCCTTCTCCTCCCGCCCCCAATCCCTCCTAGCATCAGACTCTTTTCCAGTGAGTCAACTCGTCGCATGAGGTGGCCAAAGTACAGTATAACCATTCAAAATTATTATAGTATTTATTTTCAGTTTCTGGTAAAAAAAAAAAAATAACCTTTTTTACATGACTCCTTCGCCCAACTTGCTTGATCTTTTTTCTAAAATTTTAATTTTATATTGGGGTACCACTTTGCTGACAAACGTCTGTATAGTCAAAGCGATGGTTTCTCCAGTAGTTATTTATGGATTTGAGAGTTGTACCATAAAGAAGGCTGAATGCCTAAGAATTGATGCTTTTGAACTGTGGTGTTGGAGAAGACTCTTGAGAGTCCCTTGGATTGCAAGGAAATCAAACTAGTCAATCCTAACGAAAAGCAGCCCTGAATATTCACTGGAAGGACTGACGCTGAAGCTGAAGCTCCAATACTTTGGCAAACTGATGCGAAGAACTGACTCATTGGGAAAGACCCTGATGCTGGGAAAGATTGAAGGCAGGAGGAGAAGGGGACGACAGAGGATGAGATGGTTGCATGGCATCAATGGACATGAGTTTGAGCAAGCTCCAGGAGAGAGTGAAGGACAGGGAAGCCTACTGTGCTGCAGTCGCAAAGAGAAGGACATGACTTAGCGACTGAACGACAACAGTTGATTAACGATGTTGTGTTTCACGTGTTCAAGAAAGTGATTCAGTTAAACATATACATGTATCTGTTCTTTTTCAAAATCTTTTCCCATTTAGGTTATTACAGAATATAGAGCGGAGTTCCCTGTCCTTGTTGATTATCTATTTTAAACGTAATAGTGTGTATATGTCAATCCTAAACTCCCAACTTATTCCTCCCCACCAGAGGGATGCTGTTTTTGTATCTTCAGAATTTAGTATCATGTGCATTGTCTGTCAGTTTATAAAGAGTCATCTGGCAGGAGGTGCCCAGGAGTCCCTTGGCATTTCAGGCTCGGTCTTCGAGTCTCTTTGATCTCTAAGTCCAATGAGGGACCCCGGTCTCACGGGGGTGGGACGACTCACCCAGAGGCTCATCCTTGCTGCAGTCTTTCACCCAATCCCTCGTCCCACCAGTTGCGTTGGCTTTTGGAATCATGCTTTGACCCCAAAAACACAGCCTTCTGTGCCTTCCCCTAGAAGAAGAATGATGTCTGAACCCTGGGAAAGGAGGGACGGATTACTATCCCCTCCAATAGAGGGTGTTGTGTAGTGGAAACTGCACCGGCTTTGCAGCTGCACAAGCTTAGTTTCCAATTCCAGCTTCTGCTGCCGAAGCTGGGAAAGTTCAAGAAACTGCCGTGATCTTGCTAGATGATCTGCTCATCTGTAAAACGGGCTGACTGCTACTGAGTCCTGGGGCTGGAAAGACGAGAGGAGGTCATTGTGTACACTGCCTGGCACACAGCAGCTGCTCCGCGAATAGCTGCAGCTGCGCCCATGGTCACTGAAGTCGGGGTGGCCTCTTCTCACGAGGGAGGGAAGAAACAGTGGTGGGTGGAATTGAGGGCCCCCTGAGCTTGGCCCCTTGCTGGGTAGAGGTGAAAGGGCATGGTGCCTGCCTGCCAGGAATGCTCGGTGATTAAGTAGTCTGAGAGAGCCTCAAGTCTGCAGCCGCCTCTCTGTAGCTCTGACGTCTGGAGATGGTGTGGTCGGCCCCAAGGTGACTGTTTGCAGGACGGGTGTTCATGGTGGTGACTCTGGTCAAGGAAGAGCCTGACTCAGGAAGAAGCAGGAGTGCTGGAAGCTGCTCTGGGAGGCTGGCATGACCCCGGCATCAGGGGTTCTTATTTCCTGGCTCCACACGTGACTCTGCAGCACACTGGCCTTTCCTGCCACTTGGGAATTGTTTTCAAAATGGGGTTTTCCTCCCAGCGACAGAAACATCCACGCCTTCAAGGCGGGGGCAGTGGTGGAGGGCACAGAGTTTCGAGTAAGGCCCGCCTGGCTTGGAGTTCCTGCCTGGACGTTGATTCACTCATTGGCTGTGTTCTTTAACTTTTCAGAGCCTCAGTTTCCTTGTCTGTGAAATGGGGATAATAACGCTGCCTACTTTTCACTGTGAGGATTCACAGAGATGTGTGAGGCAGTACAAAAATGTTGTCTCAGGAGAGCTGGTTAAAGCTGAGCTGATTGGTCAAAATGAGGGCAAAAATCTTCTGAGCGAGGGAATTACTTTTGGGTTTGGGGAAAAGGTGCATAATGGGCATGTCTGATTAAAAAGGGGAGACTCCCTGCCTTACCCCACCCTTCCTCTGTTGTCTAGAGAGGGCTCATTTTTCTGCAAAAGAAAGAAACAGGTTTGAGAGTTTTCATGGTCAGTGTGAGAGCTGGTGTGGAGTCGTGAGGGAGAAGAGGGGAGATGCCCAAGGGTCCCAGGTCTCGGGAAGAAAGTCAGGCCAGGAAGAGATTAATTTTTTTCTGTCAGGAAATCGCCAGTGGATTTTAAAAATGAATTTATCTATCTATCTAGCTAGCTAGCTATTTTTGGCTGTGTTGGGTCTTTATTGCTGTACCCGGGCTTTCTCTAGCTGAGGTGAGCAGGGGCCACTCTTCATTGCGGTGCGGGGGCTTCAGTAGTTGGGCCTTAGTTGCCCCATGGTGTTTAGTTGCCCGTGGCACGTGACGTTTTCTGGGACCAGGGATCAAACACGTGTTCCCTACATCGGCAGGCAGATTCTTAACCGGTGGACTACCAGAGAAGTCTCTGGCCAGTGGATTTTTAAAGCAGGGATTTTTGTGGCTAATATCTCATTTTATTATTTATTTATTTATTTTTAAATTTAATTATTTGGCTGTGCTGAGTCTTAGTTACAGCACGCAGGCTCTTCAATCTTTATTGCAGCATATGGGATCTGTAGTTGCGGCAATGAAACTCTTAGTTGCAGCATTTGAACTCTTAGTTGTGGCATGTGGAATCTAGTTCCCTGAACAGGGATTGAACCAGGATCAGACACCCTGTATTGGGAGCACAGAGTCCTAGCCACTGAACTACCAGGGAAGTCCCTAATACCTAATTTTAAGTTCTCACCCGAATTATTCTGTGCTACATTCAGAACCTATCTTATGCCCAAATTTCCAGTAAGCATCTGTTAACACCCAATAACTCACAGAGGGGTTACTTTGGGGAGATGAGGGCCCTACGTGTGAAGGAAGAGAGAATTCAGTGGAAGCTGGAACTGGAGAGGAGAGGTGGCAGGACCCAGCCCCAGCCTTCAGTTCTCACGAGGGCATGTGGATGGGCTGAGCTTCCTGACACCTTGCAGACGCTGAGATGCCGGAGAGAACCAGTTTTGGGGATATTTTGCTGAGGCTCCGGATGACCCCAGAGCAGAACCTGCCAGGTGGGTGGCTTAAAAAGGAGGGAGGACACGCTGAGACTCAGGTCCAGGAGAACGGGGTAGGGCAGAGGCTGCAAGTGAGGGACCAGGGGCTCCGGCCACCACGCCCGTGAGTGGACCACGGGTCCCCAGAGCTCGGAGCAAGGTGAGAGGACACCTCCGCAGGCAGAAACCGGAACCCGCAGGGTGAGAGCCTCGCCCCTCACCCCCAGCCAGGGCCTCCAGGCCACTTCAGTGCTCCCTGCATCCCCAGGCCCTCATGGAGAGGCTTTCCCATCGTCCATCCTTGGAGGGAATGGGTCTTCCAGTGTGGGGTCAGTTCCCGAGAACAAAGAGAACATCCGTCTTCGGGAGTGTAGCTAAGTGGTAGCATGTCCGTTTTGACACTGCCGCGTGATGCACGGTAAAGGGTCACCCCGCTGTCGCAGACGAGCACCACTCTCCAGCCACAAAACCACCCTCCTGGGTTGCAGACACACAGGCTGCTCTCCGGCCTCAGTGCTGCAGCTACTCAGAGCAGCTGTCTCTGCAAATGGCAGACTCTGCTGGTGCGGCTGAGAGCACAAGGGACCCTCCCTTTTCTGCCATGTAGCTGTCCTGTGACTTGTAGCTTCAGTCTCTTAAAAAAACACACAAACAACGTTTTATTTATTTGACTGTGCCAAGTCTTACTTGGGGCACACGGGATCTTCGATCTTTGCTGTGGCGTGTGGGGTCTAGTTCCCTGCTGCTGCTGCTGCTGCTAAGTCACTTCAGTCGTGTCCGACTCTGTGTGACCCCATAAATGGCAGCCCACCAGGCTCCCCCGTCCCTGGGATTCTCCAGGCAAGAACACTGGAGTGGGTTGCCATTTCCTTCTCCAATGTGTGAAAGTGAAAAGTGAAAGTGAAGTCGCCCAGTCATGTCTGACTCGTAGCGACCCCATGGACTGCAGCCTACCAGGCTCCTCCATGAATTCTTCGGCGATCAGCTTTCTTCACAACCCAACTCTCACATCCATACATGACCACTGGAAAAACCATAGGCTTGACTAGACAGACCTTGTTTGGCAAAGTAATGTCTCTGCTTTTTAATATGCTGTCTAGGTTTGTCATAACTTTCCTTCCAATGACTAAGCATCTTTTAGTGTCATGGCTGCAATCAGCATCTGCAGTGATTTTGGAGCCCAAAAAAATAAAGTCTGACACTGTTTCCACTGTTTCCTCATCTATTTCCCATGAAGTGATGGGACCAGATGCCCTGATCTTAGGTTTCTGAATGTTGAGCTTCAAGTCAACTTTTTTACTCTCCTCTTTCACTTTCATCAAGAGGCTTTTTATTGCCTCTTCACTTTCTGCCATAAAGGTGTTGTCATCTGCATATCTGAGGTTATTGATATTTCTCCTGGCAATCTTGATTCCAGCTTGTGCTTCCTCCAGCCCAGCGTTTCTCATGATGTACTGTGCATAGAAGTTAAATAAGCAGGGTGACAATATACAGCCTTGACGTACTCCTTTTCCTATTTGGAACCAGTATGTTGTTCCATGTCCAGTTCTAACTGTTGCTTCCTGACCTGCATACAGGTTTCTCAAGAGGCAGGTCAGGTGGTCTGGTATTCCCATCTCTTTCAGAATTTTCCACACTTTATTGTGAGCCACACAGTCAAAGGCTTTGGCATAGTCAATAAAGCGGAAATAGATGTTCACCCTGAGGTCCCGCCTTCTACTCTTCTGCAACTCTTGGAGTAGAAGGGGCAGCGTTTCCAGGTTCTCCAGCTGTCTCTTACTTTATGCCTTCCTCCTTCCAAGGAGGCACTGGCCCTGCCTTCTTTCTTGAGCTGGGAGAGCAACTGGTTTGCCAAGGAGGACATTCAATACGACAGGACCTGCTGCTGGACCTGTGTGGGATTCCCGATAGGGGAGGGCAGTTGGAGAAGGAGAAAAGGGGCCAAAGGAATAGAGGGATATGTCGGGGGTGGAGTCTGGATTTCCGCAAGGCTGTGGCATTCAGGTTGCACCAAGTTTAATCAGGTATCCCAGAGGCAGAGAACCTCGAACTGGAGTCTTGGTTTCATACAAGGATGCCCAAGATCAGAGGTCATCTTGGTTCCTAGCCTAGTGCAAAGCAGGGCAAGCTGGATTGACTCAGATAGGACTTGGAAAAGGCTGGCTGGACTGAGCTGGGGAAGCTGGCTGTGGCTGTTTGGGAGGACAGACCTTCACCTGGGAGGTCCCTCTCCCCAGGAGGCCTTAGCTAAAGGCTAGGATGGCCTTCTGGGGGCATCAGATGGCTTCTGAGCAGACGACTATTTCTGGACCCCACTGAGGAGTAGGGCACATCACACTGATACCCCACAGGCCTGTGTCACCCCAATGCAGGTGACACAGGCTTGATTCCTGATCTGGGAGATTCTACATGCAGCGGAGCAATGAAGCCCGTGTGCCACAACTACTGCGCCTGTGTTGACCCCACACACCACAGCTGAAATAAGGCTCCAGAGTCCATGCTCTGCAACAAGAGAAGCCGTGGCAATGAGGAGCTCGCACAGCACGACTAGATAAAAGCCTGCACAGCAAGGAAGACCCAACGTGGCCATGAATAAAGGAAAATTTAAAACAACCCGCATCCTTACTTCTCTCCTTCCTTTTTTTATTGAAAATGTATTCCTTATGCTATCAATCTGTTATGTTGTTCATAAAACACACAGACAAATAAAGCCTAAAACATAAAATGGAGACAGAAAACTGAATAAAAATAAACTGGAAATATCCCCTTCAAAGTTAATTCATGTGGCTTTCATGGAGGTATAAAGAAAGATTACCATATGATCTAGTGAATTTATGGAATAAGTTTGTTGTTGAGCAAAAGAGAAAAAGCAGTGAGTACCACTGATTCATTTAGAAAATATTTATTAAATGCCTGATAGCATCAAGCAATGTACAACAAGGAGCATGGTAAAACCATGCCTGACCCTGTAGTCTGGCTGATTGGAGTACAGAGATAATTAGTGATCTTTGCAAATATCAGTGACTTTGGAAATATATGCTTCTATTAGTTATGGTAAAAGAAAAGAATTAACAAGATCTTTTTAAAAGTTTGAAGACCTTGAATTTCATCCAGGGTGATATTAAAAATGTTTAACAACTGGCAATGCTACCAACCAATCAAAATAGACAGAGGCTGGTCAGCCATACCAATGAATTCTGCCTGAACATTAGCCCCAGTGATATTAATTTAGGGATTTCCATTCATAATAAGTAGAATGAAAATGCAAATATAGTCATTTATTTACATATCTCTTTCTATTTTATTTCCTTTTTTTTTTATAAGTCTCTTTTTTAAGTTGTTGGTAACAAAGTTAGTTTAAAAACACAAATACAAGAAAAACTTAGCTAGATTTTAAATTTTGGTATTTTTCATTTTGCCATTTTTAATGAATTTATTTTATAAAATTTTATTATTATTTTGAATAGCTATTACCTTCACATGATTAAAAACATTTGAAGTGAAGTCACTCAGTCGTGTCCGACTCTTTGTGATCCCATGGACTGGAATCTACCAGGCTTCTCTGTCCATGGGATTTTCCAGACAAGAGTACTGGAGTGTATTGGCATTTCCTCCTCCAGGGGATCTTCCTGACCCAGGGATTGAACCCAGGTCTCCTGCTTTGCAGGCAGATGCTTTACCCTCTGAGCCAAAAACTCTTTGTGACCCAACGGACTGTAACCGGCCAGGCTCCTCTGTCCATGGGGTTTTCCAGGCAAGAATACTGGAATGGGTTGCCATTTCTTTCTCCAGGGGATATGTAAAGTCTTCCAGAAATACTGTGTACATGACTTTTTTTCTTCTTCTTTAGGTTAGTAAACATCCTTAGACTGGAGCTTGTAGACCAGCACAGAAAAGAAGTGGTGACTAAATCAGACAAACAAGAACAGTAAGATACAGAGCTTTATCTTCGTCCTAGTGGGATGGATTGAATGTCTGCTGCTGCTGCTGCTGCTAAGTCGCTTCAGTCGTGTCCGACTCTGTACGACCCCATAGACGGCAGCCCACCAGGCTCCCCGCTCCCTGGGATTCTCCAGGCAAGAACATTGGAATGGGTTGCCATTTCCTTCTCCAATGCATGAGAGTGAAAAGTGAAAGTAAAGTCGCTCAGTCGTGTCCGACTCTTCGCAACCCCATGGACTGCAGCCTACCAGGCTCCTCCGTCCATGGGATTTTCCAGGCAAGAATACTGGAGTGGGTTGCCACTTCCTACTCCAGGGGATCTTGCTGACCCAGAGGGCGAACCAGAGTTTCCTGATTGGCAGGCAGATTCTTTACCACTGAGCCACCAGGGAAGCCCTCATGAATGGGTTTAGTGTCCTTTGTTAAAGAGACTACAGAGTGACCTGTTATCCCTTTCGTCGTGTGAAGACACGTGGAGAGTCTCTGAGCAGAAAGAGGTTCCCAGCAGACACCGAGTCTGTTCTCACCTTGACCTTGGACTTTCCAGCCTCTAGAAGTACGAGAAATAAATTTTCTGCTGTTTATAAGCCCCCGCTGCCACCAGTGTTTTGTTATAGCACCTGGAATGGACTAAGACATACGGGAAAATGAATCTCAGTAACTCACAGGGTAGGATATTCTGTCTACTGCTATATTCTGGGGGCAAAGATGCTCCCTTCAAAGGAAACAAGGCTTTGACTGTAAAGATGGACTATTTCAAGTTCAGTATATACCTCTAGAGTTAAAGAAATCCAATAATAATTTTTAAAAAGGATCCTGATTTTTTTTTAATTAAGGTACAATTCATACACCACAGCACCCAGCATTTTAGTATATTCCAAGGCTGTAAAGCCATCACTACTGTCTAATTTCAGAATGCTTTCATTACCCCCCAAATAAATTCCATACCCATTACAGTCAGTGACTCCTCCCCTGCTCTCTGGCCCCTAGAAACCACTCATCTCTCTTCTGTCTGTATGGGTTTGTCTATTTTGAATATTTCATAGAAATGGAATCATATACTAGGTGGCTTCGGTGTCTGGTTTCTTTCACTCAGCACCCTATGTTCAAAGTTTATCTATGTTGGAGCATATATCAGTACTTCATTCTTTTTTCTTGCCCTTGCTTTTTAAAATTTAACCATTTTTAAGTGTACAGTTCAGTGGCATGAAGCACACTCACATTGTTGTGCAACATCCCCACCATCCGTCTGCAGAACTGTTTTTAAAACTCAAGCTGAAACTCTACCCATTAAATAACGTCCCTATTTCTCCGTAACCTCTATTTTACTTTCTTTCTCTGTGAATTTGCCTATTCTAAGAACTTCATTTCACGTAGCACAAGGTCTTCACAGTTCAGTCATGTGAGTAGATTGAAACAGAGCTGCCTTTCAGTTTAAGGCTGAACACTACTCCATTGTTTGCATAGACCCCATTTTGTTTATCCACTTCTCACCAAATGGACGTGTGGGTGTTTACATTTTGACGATTATGAACAATGCCACTATGAACATTAGTGTATACATTTTTGTATGACCATGTTTCCAGTTCTCTTGGGTGAAAGAGACTCTCAATGAGACTGTAGAGGAATTTGATGAGTAATACGCATTAGTCAGAGAAGGACAGAGTAAGTCCCCTCATACAAACATTTGAGTTTCTAACTTTCAAAGATGCGAATGTGTGTTCGCAGGTCCAGTCACATTAGTTCATGTGTCTGGTGTGCACGGTCACGTGTGTCCATCCTCTACAAGTGGCTGTGCTTCTGTGTACTCTACAGGACAGTAGGGCAGTTTTTAAATTTCAAGCCCAAGATATCTAGAAGCAAGCTTACAAATGGCAGGATGTAGCCAGTTGTGTTAGTTGGGTACCGAGGCTAACTTTGTTGGATTTACGATCAAAGTGGACCTACGAATTCACTTTTGGAACAGAACTCATTCATACATAGTGGAGTTGCTGTACTTTGTTCATGGACAATAGTCATTGAGACTGTGTTTCCTTTGAGGAAGTGTGAAAGTAACTTAGATATGGATATACAGATATATAGATTTATATACATTCCTTTGTTAATGTTCATTTTCATTATGGTTTATTCCAGGATACTAGATATAGCTCCCTGTGCTATACAGTAGGACCTTGTTGCTGAGCCGCTCTAAATGGAACAGCTTGCATCTACCAACCCCAAACTCCCGGTTCATCCTGCTCCCTCCTCTCCTCCCGCTTGGCAACCACAAGTCTGATCTCTACGTCTGTGAATCTGTTTCTGTTTCGAGGGTAGGTTCATTGGTGCCACAGTTTAGATTCCACATATAAGTGATATTCATATGGTGTTTGTCTTTCCGACATAGCATCAAGTATACTTTAAATAGTTACCCATTTTCCAGGCAGAGCTCTTCTTTCTTCAAATACCTAAAATTAAAAAAAAAAAAAAAAGATGGAATGATTTCATAGTTCGTGGTTCAAAATACCCATTAAAAAGACATCATTAGGACTTCCCTGATGGTCCAGTGGTTAAGCATCTGCCTGCCAATGCAGGGGACATGGGCTCAATCCTTGGTTCCAAAAGATTCCACATGCCTCGGTGCAACTAAGCACATGTGCTACAAGTACTGAAGCCTGCATGCCCTAGAGCCCCTGAGCCCCAACATGAGAAGCCATCATAATGAGAAGCCTGCTCACTGCAGCCAGAGAGTGGCCCCTGCTTGCCGAGACTAAAGAAAGCCCGTGCACAGCAATGAAAACCCAGCACAGTCAAAAATAAAATAAATAAATTTTTAAAAGACATCATTAAAGGATCAATCACTAAATATTGACAGTCTTTTCCATTTTATCAACTGAGTATAAAGAGACAGATTTTATACCTGATAGGGTAACTTTATTTATAACTTGGGCAAACTTTCTTTTTTCTCAGTTTCTACATGTGAGACAATTCATCTTAAAGAATAAATAACTTTTTAAAGGCAAGAAATAAGAAAAGAATGGAACTATAAAGTGAAATCATTTTTGGAATTTGAAAGGCAATGACAAAACTGACAAAGGAAAAATAAGAAAACAGACAACCTCCCTCCAAATATTTCAGCATTCCTAGTATTAGAACTTGTGCAATTTATGAATGAGCAGCTCTGTTTTTCTATTTCATGAGTTCACATGTCAGTGGGTGTGCATTCCATATATGTGTGCATGTGTGTGCCTCTGGGCTTATAGTTCAGTGTTTATCTGTATAGGTTTGTTGTTATATACCATTGAGGACCGGAATTATGTCTTATTCACCTTGATGTCTCCACTACAGAGTGCTGTGCGTGGCATATTACAGGTGCTCAAGCTTGCTGGAAGGAATGAATGAATATGCTGTGACAAATGAATGTCCTTTGGATGTGTCGCTACCATGTGAGTGTATTTACATATCAGTGGAGAGGTGTTTTCCTGAGCTCCAGTCATTTGTGTATCTATCTGGATGGGTGAGGAAGGGACTTCTAGAGTGAGAAGCTTTGGCAGAGGAGGGCGGCCTGGAGCCAGGAAGCAGGAGGCAGCAGGAAACAGGCGTGGCTGCCTCTCTCACGTCCACACTGCGCTCTCTGCCGGCTTCAAAACTGGGCTCCGTGTTTCCCCTTCCTCTTGGCACTTTCTAAACTCTCTCGCACTGTCAGAACATGCCTGTTTAGAAACTAGCTCAGGCCTATTTCTTCCCTTTTGAGGAGGAGGAGGAGCAGGAGCTGGTTTCATGCTTCCAACAGGTGTGTTTTCCTTCCTTATTTTAGAATCTCAAATTCTGCTTTCAAAGGGCAGGCAAAATGGAGACTGAAATAATTGATTCAACAACAACCTCAAGGCCTGTAAAATGCCATCTTTGCTACTAACCAGGGAATATCATATATCACAGATAGACACTTTTATACTTTAGAGAAGAAAAAGAATACCATTTTCTCCTCCCTCCTAACTAACTGCCCCCTGGGCTACTAGGACCCTCAAATAACAGTGACAGATACTCTCAGAATTTCTAGATGAGAACAGAAGAGGGGATTTCCCTGGTGGTCCAGTGGTTAAGACTCTGTGTTTCCGCTGCAGAAAGCAAGGGTTCAATCCCTGGTTGGGCAATTAAGGTCCCACAGGCCAATGGAGTGGTCAAAACAAGCAAACAAAGAAAAAGAAAAGAGAAGAGAGCCTATTAAAAAAAAAAAACCTATAGAATTTTTCAGAAGACTGAAAAATCAGGATTCAGGGCTTTCATGGTGGTGCAGGGGTTAAGAATCTGCCTGCCAATGCAGGACATACAGGTTCCATTCCTGGTCGGGGAAGATTCCACATGCCTTGGGGCAACTAAGCCAGTGATCCACAGCTATTGATCCCGCACGTCCTAGAGTCCACGGACTGCAACTAGAAAGTAGCCCCCACTCGCTGCAACCAGAGATAGCCCTCGTGCACCAACGAAGACTCAGTGCAGCCAAGAAAAAATAAAGAATAACAAAAAAACAAGAGAAAAATCAGGATTCACACATTTCCTGAACCCTTCTCTTGTGTCTAACAAAATCCTATCAAGCATCTAATTCCCCTCCCAAGTGTCGGGTACCAGCATTTTTCTGGCACCCACTGCTCTCACTCTTCCCAACTCCTCCTCCACTTGCAGCCCAAGCTCCACCTGGCCTTTCTAGGATTCGCTATTGCCCACCAGGTGATTCAGTTCATTTTCTCTTCCCAGGTAGATTACAGCTGCTGCTACTGCTGCTAAATCACTTCAGTCGTGTCCGACTCTGTGCGACCCCATAGACGGCAGCCCACCAGGCTCCCCCGTCCCTGGGATTTTCCAGGCAAGCACACTGGAGTGGGTTGCCATTTCCTTCTCCAATGCATGAAAGTGAAAAGGGAAAGTGAAGTCCTCAGTCATATCTGACTCTTTGCGACCCCATGGACTGCAGCCTACCAGGCTCCTCCATCCATGGGATTTTCCAGGCAGGAGGACTGAAGTGGGGTGCCATTGCCCTCTCCAAGATTACAGCTACTTTCCCTTATATGATCCACAGGTTCCAGGGGAAGCTGTCAACAAAACACCTGCTGACTGAACAACAACAAGAGATTCAGATGTCATAGAATTTTAGATTCCTAAAAGGAATCTTAGGATCTTTTTGTTCAATTTTTCTGTTTTAGAGAGGATAAGCAGAGGCCCAAAGGGTTACCTTTGTAGATTTTAAAGAAAAATCATTGGCTCCAGACTGTATGTTCAGCTGAATAAATATACTTGGTTCCTCACTAGAAAGCCATGTGGTGCAAGCGTGCTTAGTCATGTCCAAGTCTTGGAGACCCCATGGACTGTAGCCCGCCAGGCTCCTCTGTCCATGGGATTTCCCAGGCAAGAATACTGGACTATAGGGGAATCTTCCTGACCCAGGGATCACACCCACATCTCTTGCATGTCCTGCATTGACAGGCAGATTCTTTATCACTAACACCTAGGAAACCCTGTCTTTCTATTCTGATCCCCAACCTTGATCTTCCCTATTCTGACCTCAAGCCCTATATTCTCAATGAATTGCTGCCCATGGTTTGACCTGACAGTGGGGAAAAAACAAACAAACAATTAGGTCCCAGGATGACAACCTCCTTTCCAAAGGAGGTTGGGAGGACCATCGTGGTGTCCAATGACAACAGAAGGCATCAGAAAGAAAGGGGCACTGACTTGAAGGTGTATGGAGAGTCAGCAAGAAAGTGGAGGAGGAACTTCCCTGGTGGTCTAGTGGCTAAGACTCCAAACTCCCTATGTAGGGGGCCCGAGTTCCATCTCTGGTCAGGGAACTAGATTCCACATGCTGCAACTAAAAAGATTCCACACGCCGCATCTAGAGATCCTGCATGCCGTAATGAAGACCCAGTGCAGTCAAATAAATAAATAAAATTAATATTTAGATAAGTTAATAAATAAAGTCAGTCATTGATAATAAAGAGGGTAGGAGGTAGGGTCTTTAGAGGGTCAATGACCAAGTCTAAGCAGAGTCCAAGCAAATCCAGTTCTTTACCAAAAGACGATTAGAGTCAGGTAGGAACTGATAGGCAAGAGGGGCAGACAGAGAAACATTAGACAAACTCAGATCTGGTTCTGACTCTACCCTTGACAAGAAGTATAATTTGGAACAAATTATTTAACTGTCAGGTTCTCAGGAAGACTCAGAATCTTATAGTCTGGTTGGGAGCTAGTCTTCATTCTAAGGATTTGCAATCAGATTTTTTATCTTAAAAAGCTGGAAGAGGGTTGGAAGGATAAATTGGGAGTTTGGGATTAACATATACAAACTGCTATATATAAAATAAATAACCAACAAGGACCTACTTATAGTGCATACACTACTCAATACTGTGTAATCACCCATAAGGGAAAGAACATGAAAAAGAATAGATATATATATGCATAACAGTTACTTTGCTGTACACTTGAAACTGGTTGCTCAGAGGGTAAAGGGTCTGCCTGCAATGCAGGAGAGCTGGGTTCTATCCCTGGGTCTGGAATATCCCCCGGAGAAGGAAATGGCAACCCACTCCAGTACTGTTGCCTGGGAAATCCCATGGACAGAGAAGCCTGGTAGACTACAGTCCATGGGATCGCAAAGAGTTGGACACGACTGAGTGACTTCACGACTTCACTTTGAAACTAACACAACATTGTCAATCAGCCATACTTCAATTAAAATAAAAAAAGAGCCTGGAAACAGTATCACTTCAAGTGGAAAACATTAGAGAGAACCGTCTTTCCTTGCAGAATGCTGCAGTTTGTTTACATCACAGTTGACTCAGAGCCTGCTGTTAAGTCAAAATCCCATCGTTGTTATTTTAGTCTGTTGACACTGTGGTTGCATATTTCACCATGTGACATCATTACCATGGAGGCATAAGACATTTTGGCGCTCCTAAATTATGACCAATGGATGGTGGTTATGTGCTTTTTCTCAGAATATCCTTTTAACTACAGGTGTACTGTAGAGAAGGAAATGGCAACCCACTCCAGTGTTCTTGCCTGGAGAATCCCAGGGACGGGGGAGCCTGGTGGGCTGCCGTCTGTGGGGTCGCACAGAGTTGGACACGACTGAAGCAACTTAGCAGCAGCAGCAGCAGTACTGTACTTCATGTGTGAACCATACTTAAATAAAAAAGAAACGTTGATCACTTTCAATTAAAACACTAGATGGAAAAAAAAAACCTACACTAGACAGCAAAGAAATACATACTTATAAAACATTCCTCCTCTCAGAATTTTCACAAGGCCTGAATTATCTTGTAATCTGATGATGCTATAATTCTGGCATCTGCATTTGAATTCAATCTCTCTGCTTAAAGCCTCTTGTGAAGTTAAACTCCTATGAGATTTATTTTAGACTGAAACAGTTTCATATTTTTCACTGTACTACAGAATAGAAAAAAGGCAAAATTAAAACACCACCAGGGACTTCCCTAGTGGTACAGTGTTGAAGACTCTGCGCTTGCAATGCAGGGTGCATGGCTTCTACCCCTGGCCAGCAAACTGAAATCCCATCTGCTGTGCAGTGTGGGCCAAAATAAAAAAAGAGGACCGAAAAATCATGCTGATCATTGGCAAGGGTCCTGTTGCAGAAAAGCCCTTGAAGTCATCGTATGGCACACGGTCTTCCCAGCTGTAAACCTGGGCATCTATTTTTAACCCCTTTCACACAGTCTGAATGTTAGACCTGGAAGGGACCGTTGAGGTCATCTGATCCAAGTCACTCAATTTCCAAAGGCAGGTAGTAAAGATCAGAGGCATAAGAGACTCGCTGAAGTCAAGCAGGAGATTATTTAGTGCAGCTGATCTGGAACCTGTGTTTTTTCAATTCTCAGCATTATTGTTCTTTGCTCGCTTTTACTTATATTTGTTTTTTAAATTGTTAAATATCATTGCACTGTATACGGTAAAGAACAAAAACTCTCTCTTCTAACAGACTTCCCTCCCAGTCTTCCATGTCGTCCAACTTTTTAGGGGAAACCACTATTGATAGTTGGGCTTCTCTGGTGGCTCAACCGGTAAAGAACCCACGTGCCAATACAGGAGACATAAAGAGACGTGGGTTTAATCCCTGGGATGGGAAGATTCCCTGGAGGAGGGCATGGCAACCCACTCGAATATTCTTGCCTGGAAAATTCCATGGACAGAGGAGCCTGGAGGGCTACAGTCTGCGGAGTTGCAAAGAGTCGGACAAGACTGAGCACATGTGCACACACTATTAACAGTTTGCTGTATACACATGCACATTCCATGTCTGTGTCTAAGTACTGACACATTCATTCACATACATATGGGTATATACACGGGCCAAGACTTTTTGTATTTGTATTATATTTAATTTTTATTGAATTATAATTGACATATAATGTTAGTTTCAGGTGTACAACATAGTGATTTGACAGTTTTTTTATTTTAAATTTTTTTTTAATGAAGGATTTTGCTTTACAGAATTTTGTTGTTTTCTGTCAAACCTTAACATGAATCAGCCATAAGTATGCATATATGCTCTCCCTTTTGAACCTCTCTCCCCTCTCCCTCCCCACCCCACCCCTCTAGGTTGATACAGTGCCCCTGTTTGAGTTTCCTGAGCCATACAGCAAATTGCCGTTGCCTATCTATTTTACACAGGGCAGGCTAAGATTTTTGAAACTACTTTTACTCCAAACTAGAACCTAACTAAACCAAAATAAAAATGGGGGGGGGGGCGGATAACATGGGAGTTCTGAACAACAAAATAAATATCATTTCTAATAGAAATTGTTATTTCTCTTATCATTGCTCGTCTAGAAATTATGAAATTTTTAAACATTTTTATTTGACTGCACTGGGTCTTAGTTGTGCCATGTGGGTTCTTTAGCTGCAGCATGCAAACTGTTGCAGCATGTGGGATCTAGTTTCCTGAACACAGGTGGAACCCAGGCCCCCTGCATTGGGAGCACAGACTCTGAGCTACTGGGCCACCAGGGAATTCCCTAGAAATTCTCATAAAATTTGACAAAAGCTTTCAGGCTTCCCAGGTGGCGCCAGTGTTAAAGAACTCACCTGCTGGGACTTCCCTGGTGGTCCAGGGGCTAAGACTCCATGCTCCCAATGCAGGGGGCCTGGGTTTGAGTTCTGGTCAGGGAACTAGATCCCACATGCTGCAACTAAGGGTTCACATGCTTCAACAAAAATTGCAGCCAAATAAATTAAAAAAAGAAAACTCACCTGCTAATGCAGGTGATATAAAGGACACTGGGTTTGATCCGTGGGTCATGAAGATGCCTTGGAGGAGGTGATGGCAACCTACTCCAGTATTCTTGCCTGGAGAATCCCACAGAGAGGAGCCTGGTGGGCTATAGTCCATGGGGTCTCCAAGAGTCAGACACGACTCAGTGACTGACACACATGAAGGGTCCTCAGTGCTATGCATGGGGGGTAGGGTGGAATTTATGCTTGGGAGCAGTCTGTTACTGGTTTTGCTTCATAGGATTAGCTTGGTATTTTAGAAAGATCGTTCTGGGACCAGAATAGAGGATGGATTAGAGACAGCGAAACCAGTTGAGGGGTTACTGCAATGTGCCAGGGCACCCCCGAGTGTGTGAACTGAGAACGTGGAGCTGGATGCGCACAAGTCACAGGGGAAGAGGGGTCTGGATGCAGAGACACGGGAGGAGACGCACAGAGCCTGAGAGCCCGGAGGAGACGCACAGAGCCTGAGAGCCCGCTGGATATGGAGGGGAAGGGGAGCTGGCAGACACTCCGCCTTCTCATCTCCTGAATCTTTGAAAAATATTTATTAATTTATTTGGCTGCGCTGGTCTTAGTTGCAGCGCACAAGGTCTTCAGTTGCAGTATGTGGGACTGAATTCCCTGGCCAGTGATGGAACCCGGACCCCAGCCCTGGAAGCAGAGAGTCTTAGCCACTGGGCCACCAGGGAAGTCCCTAAGATCTTTCTTTCTAAGCAGGAACTCTGTATCTCTTGCCAACTCTGGCCATGTAATTGAGGCTCAATTAAAGTTTTCTTTCTTTTTGTTCTAAATTTATTTCAATTTTTTTCAATTAAAATTTTTGAAGAAATCCTTCATTTTTTTTTTTTTTTTGTATCGACTACACAATCCTAAGCAATTCCTGTTCATGTTTTGATCACCAAATCTTTAATGCTTTTTCCCTTTAAAGCATGATTTCAACCAATAAAATAGTTCTTATTGCTTACCCCGTCATTCAAAAGCTGAAGGTTTAGGGGTGTCCAGGTGCTTATCTTTGTCTGCATTTTGGGACCATCTGTGTTTTTAGGAGGTGCAAATGCCATCATCAAATAACTGGATATTCTTCTGTAAGAAAAACTACACCTGCGGAAGAAATGAATCATACAATCTTCAGAATACTAAAAAGACTAACACCATATAATCTTTTTTAGTACACTGGGACAGGGACTAGGGAGAGAGTAACATGTACTGAGAGCATTTTATATGTCAGGCACTTAATAGGTTTGCTCAATTAAAACCCATAACAATATGGTAAGGTGGTGGATTTTAGCTTATTTTACAGATGAAGAAAATGAGGCTCACTGAAGTTCCATGCTTTGCCCAGAGTTACACAGACAGTAGGTGGTGAAACAGGGAACCAGACCCAGGTCTGTTTAACTCAGTTTGATTTTCACTGGACCAAGGGGAAAAGATCAGAATCACTCGTAGCTAAGAACATACCATACGGGTCAGAAAGAAGTATTTATAGAATCACCGTGCAATCTGAACTACTCCATCTTTGTCCCTTGTGACCTCCTCCTTCCTCTGTTAACTTTCTGATATCTAGCTAACAAGGGCTCTAGCTTGCTACCATATTTAAGATGTAGAATAGTACAATGGACAAGGCCAAGAATTTACATATAGACAGATTTGGGTTTATTGGGGAAAATACACTGGTTTTAGATGCCCAGTACTGTCTATGTCTGCTTTCATTTTTGTGGTCTCCCGGCATGTGGGATCTCAGTTCCCCAACCGGAGATGGAACTCACATCCCTTGTATTGGAAACGCTGAGTCTTAACCATGACAGCTGTTGTTCAGTCACTAAGTTGTGTCTAACTCTTCGAAACTCCATGGACTGAAGTACACCAGGCTTCCCTGTCCTTCACTATCTCCTAGAGTTTGCTCAGACTCATGTCCATTGAGTTGGTGATGTCATCCAACCATCTCAACCTCTGTTGCCTCCCTTCTCCTCCTGCCTTCAATCTTTCCCAGCATCAGGGTCTTTTTTAAGGAGTTGGCTCTTCGCATCAGGTGGCCAAAGTTTTAGAGCTTCAGCTACAGCATCAGTCCTTCCAGTGAATATTCAGGACTGATTTCCTTTAGGATTGACTTGGACAGGTACACACTGCTATATTTAAAATGGATAACCAACAGGGACCCACGATATAGCACAGGGAACTGTGCTCAGTGGCAGCCTGGGTGGGAGGGGAGTCTGGGGGAGAAGGGATACATGTATATGTATGGGTGAGACCCTTCATTGTTCATGTGAAACTACTACAACACTCTTAATTGGTTATACTCCAATACAAAATAAAAAGTAAAAAAAATAATAAATAGCTTCACCACAGACTTTCTTAGAACTTCCTGTTATTTACAGAGTTCTTCAAAGCCTGTCCTGGAAGGGGGCACAACAAAATATTTCAAGGTAAAAAATATTTCAAGCAGATTGATGGCATTTTCAGTATATATCCTCAGTGTTTCTGTTTGTTTGTGCCTTCTTCCTCTCTGAAGGTCTGTTTCATATCCAAAGCAGTGGTGCTGAGTTGGGGACTGCACAGGATTTGCCTGCCTGACCCAGGGCTCCAAAAATTACAGCAGCAAATATAAGATGGTTAAAAAAATATTTATTTTTATTTATTTATCTGGCTGAGCCAGGTCTTCTTTAGGGCATGTGGGATCTAGTTCCCTGACCACGGGTAGAACCCAGGTCCCCTGGACCACCAGGGAATTCACCTGGACAATTTTTTGATCCACACGCCACAACTAAGACCTGGCACAGCCAAATAAATAAATAAATAAAAATAAATAAATAT
Organism: Moschus berezovskii; assembly: GCF_049115385.1. NCBI lineage: Eukaryota > Metazoa > Chordata > Mammalia > Artiodactyla > Moschidae > Moschus > Moschus berezovskii. Next base: position 78,088,268 of record NC_142477.1, read on the forward strand.
TTTTTAAATTAAAAAACCATAAGTTTTTGACTTAGAGAGGATTCCCCCAAATGCTAGATCTGAAATTTTGTGACTCTCACTTGACATGTAATATTCCCACTCAGGTTTAAATTAGAGCTGAAGATAAAGCCAATGTTTTAAAACCTCAGGGTTTTAAACCATAGATAATATCTTCCTGCAGTTGCCTGCTGATACCACTCCACTGGAATAAGGAGAAATTAAGGAAGTTCAGATGAGCCCTCACATTCTTAGCTCCTAACAGCTAAGTTGCAAAGGTGTAAGAAATGATTTCATTACAGTGTTATTAATTGTCTGCTATAAAAATACACATGAGCAGGCAAATATAGAAAGCACGGTCACTGAGTCTACATCTGCTCAGTTAAAAATCACATATTTCCTTTTTTATTGCTATTTATTCATGTTTGATGTTTCTTCTATTTAAACTGATTGAAGTTGTGTGTGTGTGTGAGTGAGAGTGTTTAATTTTTATTTATCTGTTTAGGCCAAGCCACTTGGCTTGCAGAATCTTAGTCCCCAACCAGGGATTGACCCTGGCCCTCTGCAATGAAAATACAGAGTCCTAACCACTGGACCGCCAGAGAATTCCTTAAACCAATTGTTTGTAATGTTTTATTTTACTTTTTTCAGGGCCATAAAACTCTTTGAGGATATGATGAAAACTATGAATCTTCTCCCTAGAAAAATGCATATTAACCTTACATCTTGCTTATACCAGGTTAAAACTTCTGTTGTAAGCTGAGAAACTCTCTTTTCCCAGTTTGAGTAGAAAACAATCGGACTGATTCTAAGCATGACTTCTGATTAGGACAAAGTAGTTTTTCCAGGGCCTCCCGAAGGTTTTGCTTTTTTTTTTTTTCTTTCTGGTTCTTCAGAGCTAGAAATTATTTGAATTAGGCTTTTTTCAAATCAACTTAAATAAAGTTTGGTTTTCAGGAGGTGGGCCTGGCTGAGACACAGAGCCCTCTTGGTAACAGTCTCACTGAAGCAGGCAAGTGAAGGCATCCTGCCCTGGTTTCTGTCATCATCCTTTTACAGTTTTCTCCTCCGTCCATTCTAGAAGACGGGCAGTGTGCATATCTGCATGCCCACACTGGTTCACAGCATAGACCACTCAGACTCTTTCATACAACATACAAAAAAATACAAGACAAAGCAAGTTGCCTTCCCTCTTTCTACATACAAAGCTTGCTGTTGTTTTTTCATGACCTCTTTCCCCCTTAATGGCTGTCCTAGCATGTTCCCCTTTAATTTTTCCTTGGAAAAGGGGAAGAAAAAGGGCTTATGGCCCTTACCCCAATGTGTGCTTCTAGTGCCATGTTTGAAGGCAAGGATAGGTCCTCTGGTAAAGTTCCAGTGGTTACACACCTCCAATCCCATCTTCAAAGCCATTCTCCACACTGTCCCCATTGCACAACTTCACTAAAGACCTATGAGGTCTGTATTAGAGGCATACAGACAGTCTGGACTATAATGGAGGTTACAGTCTACTACAAGAGGGCATTGTTTAACAAATAAAAATGTATATGTTTAAGGTGATGCTTTAATATATGTACACATTGTGGAAGGCTTACCACAATCAAACTATGTAACATATCCATCACCTGCCATAGTCACTGTGTGTGTGTGCATGTGTGCGTGTGTGTGCATGTGTGAGCTTCTGTGTGTGTGATTACCCTTGAGATCTACTCTTCTAGCAAATTTCAAGTATATAATATATTAATATTCACTGTAGTCGCCATGATCCCTGAGCAGGAAGATCCCCTGAAGAAGTAGATGGCAACCCACTCCAGTATTCTTGCCTGGAGAATGCCATGGACAGAGGAACCTGGTGGGCTACAGTCCATGGGGTTGTAGGAGTGGGACACAATTTAGCGACTTAACTACCACCACCATCGCCACATAGTCACTATGCAGGACATAATTTTATACCTGAAGGTTTGTACCCTTTGATCAATATCTCCACGTTTCCCTACTCCCCAGCTTTGGCTAACCACTACTCTATTCCGGGAAGTAGTTTTTAAAAGGTCTGTTAGTCATTTTTCAGCTCAGAAACCTTCAGAGACTCGATAATGGCTACAGAATCCTTAGCACGCTAATCTAGGTACACCATGCATTTACCTTTTTTGGTTCGTCCTCCTGTCTCTCCCTTCATGCACTATCTGTACAGACACACTGAACTTCAGATCAGAGAATGTGGTGCAAAATCAGTGCTTCTTTGCTAATGTGGTTTTCCGAATGTGCTCACTTGAATCCTAAGCTCAGTAGTACACAGTAGGTGCTCAATAAAAACTTGCCTAAACCAGCTGAATGAATGAGCACAATAGTGGAGGTGAGGTGGTTTAAGGATTGAAGCTGGTGGCAAAGAAGGTAAAACTCAACATTAGGAACTGAGCATTGGGGTTAGACTCAGGATAATCGTTTTCTTATTTGGCGTTTGCAGAGCAGAACACGGTTGAGTTTCTCCACTAACACACAGCTCACCCATTGTACACTGCAGTATCATCAGAGAAGGAAATAGAGCTTACCAGGAAATGATCAGGAAATAGGGTACGGTTCGATTTAAATATGAATTCATCTTATACTCAACTAGGTGGAAACAAAGAGAAACTATAAGACAATGCAAAGAGCTAGTGCTTCGATAAGCACAGAAATAATTATTTGTTGGCTGTTAATTTCATACATAGGATACATCTGGTAATCTAACTGCTGCTGCTGCTAAGTCGCTTCAGTCGTGTCCGACTCTGTGCGACCCCACGGACGGCAGCCCACCAGGCTCCCCCGTCGCTGGGATTCTCCAGGCAAGCACACTGGAGTGGGTTGCCATTTCCTTCTCCAATGCATGAAAGTGAAAAGTGAAAGTGAAGTCGCTCAGTCGTGTCCGACTCTTAGCGACCCCACGGACTGCAGCCCACCAGGCTCCTCCATCCATGGGATTTTCCAGGCAAGGATACTGGAGCGTGTTGCCATTGCCTTCTCCAATTTAACTGCTAACACAGAGCAAAACGTAATTCCCGGGGTCACTGCCAAGGCTCGTGAGAAGCCCAGGAGGACCTGAGAGAAGCGCTCTCAAAAGAATCTCCGTCTTTTTCATGCTGTGATCACTGCTCTCACCTCTTGAAGTCTTTGTCTTCAAGTGTTTCTCCTCAAGCCTCTAGCGCTGGTGTTGCCTTCGCTCCAGTTTGTGTGACTCCGTCCAGCCCCCACCCCTTCCAGTAGTCCAGTCACTACCTATAGGTCTTTTCGCTGGCATCCGGGGTCTCTTAGGCAACAATGTGTGGCCTCTTGATTGGCCGGGAGATCCTACAGGGCTGGCTCCAAAATTGGGCCCAAGGACAAAATGGAAAAGTGTGAGCGCCCAGAGGGTGGGAAAGGCTGCCATCTCTCAATATAATGCTAGGACGAAGATGCTGAAACAAACAGCATTAAGTTAAATGCCCTCATTCAAGCCATAAGTATGTTCCAAATCAGGCCAAGCTACTGAGCATGCCCAGTTACATCGTTCTGGTCACTCCAGGGTTCTGAAACGTAAACTCGGTTTCTCCGGGTTTTTAGACTGGCCAACAGGTAAAAGAAGGTTGCAGGAAAAACAGTTCTGGAGAGGTTCAATGAAAGAATAGCACCTGCACACAGGAAGTGGAAGAACGTGGGAAAATTGCCCAACACACAAACTCAGCAATGCCTCAACATGAATTGCAGTGTATTGAATTAAGGAATTCAGGCCGACTAACAGATACACCGGGAGAAGTCAATGGCACCCCACTCCAGTACTCTTGCCTGGAAAATCCCATGGATGGAGGAGCCTGGTAGGCTGCAGTCCATGGGGTCGCGAAGAGTCGGACACGACTGAGTGACTTCACTTTCACTTTCATGCCTTGGAGAAGGAAATGGCAACCCACTCCAGTGTGCTTGCCTGGAGAATCCCAGGGATGGGGGATCCTGGTGGGCTTCCGTCTACGGGGTCGCACAGAGTCGGACACGACTGAAGCGACTTAGCAGCAGCAGCAGCAGTTAGATTACCAGATGTATCATATGTATGAAATTAACAGCCAACAAATAATTATTTCTGGGCTTATCAAAGCACTAGCTCTTTGCATTGACACGATTGAAGTGACTTAGCAGCAGCACCAACAGATACACCAGGGAACCAGTAGATGGCATGCCTGAGTAAGGATGACTCCAAACTGGGGAAATGTTAGGATCTGGTCTAATTTAGTTAATTAAATTTATGAAGCATCTACCATGTAATGAGAGGCAGAGTGAGAATGCAAGAATATAAAAAGAAATCTAATGAGGAGGATTTGAAAAGGCAATGTAGAAATATCTACTGTGATAGAACTATAAACTAATGCTGGAGAAAAACAACGTTTTAGAAGGGACATCTGGGAAGTGTACAACAGTTCTTATGGGCAGCAGCTAACCAAATTAAAAGAAAAGACGTTTCTCATTATCTCATGTTTCCTAAAATAAATAAATTTACCTTTTCCAAGGTAAATAAATGTAAACCCTATGTTTATATTGTTTCATTGTTTTGAAGTAGGCAGCATTTGTGTATCTCCCATTTACAAAGAAAATGAAAAGTAAAGCTCATAGAGGTCGCTGCTTTCTTTAGAGTTAACAAAGGATCAGTGAGTGTCCAAACTGAAATGAGATCTTATGTTGTCTGAATTCCAGCCCAGTGGTTTTAAGTATGGTTGTATGTTTTATGATCAGGTTGTACCTATAATGAATAAACAAAGACTTTTGCAAGGGTGGAGGCCTGGGGGAGGTAAGTAGATGCAATACTAAGTTACCATGTATTACCAGTTAACATGGATGGTGTCAAAACGGGTTCACCCAGAAAAAGACCAGTTTTGGCTGGATGGCATCACCGACTCTGTGGACATGAGTTTGAGTGTACTCCGGGAGTTGGTGATGGACAGGGAGGCCTGGCGTGCTGTGATTCATGGGGTGGCGGAGAGTCGGACACGACTGAGCGACTGAACTGAACTGAACAACTCCCTAGGACTGTGAAGAAAGCTGATCGCTGAAGAATTGATGCTTTTGAACTGTGGTGCTGGAGAAGACTCTTGAGAGTCCCTTGGACTGCAAGGAGATCCGACCAGTCCATTCTAAAGGAGATCAATCCTGGGTGTTCATTGGAAGGACTGATGCTAAAGCTGAAACTCCAATACTTTGGCCACCTCATGTGAAAAGACTGAAAAAGTCTTTTCCACTGGCTGGAAAAGACCCTGATGCTGGGAAGGATTGGGGGCGGGAGAAGGGGACGACAGAGAATGAGATGTCTGGATGGACATGAGTTTGAGTGAACTCCAGGAGTTGGTGATGGACAGGGAGGCCTGGCGTGCTGTGATTCATGGGGTTGCAAGGGGTCGGACACGACTGAGCCCCTGAACTGAACTGAACTGAACTGAAGCTCAGTATTTATTATCATTTAGGGAGCACCTTTAAAAAAAGATTGTTTCACTAGTGGCTCAAACAGGAAAGAATCTGACTGCAGTGCAGGAGACCTGGGTTCCATCCCTGGGTCGGTCGGGACGATTCCCTGGAGAAGGGAATGGCGATCCACTCCAGTAGTCTTGCCTGGAGAAGGCCATGGACAGAGGAGCCTGGTGGGCTACAGTCCATTGGATCGCAAAGAGTCGGACACGACAGAGGGACTAACACTTCCACTTTTCTTTGTATAAAATGCTGCTGCTGCTGCTAAGTCGCTTCAGTCGTGTCCCACTCTATGCAACCCCAGGGACGGCAGCCCGCCAGGCTCCCCCATCCCTGGCATTCTCCAGGCAAGAACACTGGAGTGGGTTGCCATTTCCTTCTCCAGTGCATGAACGTGGAAAGGGAAAGTAAAGTCGCTCAGTCCTGTCTGACTCTTCGCAACACCATGTACTGCAGCCTACAGGGCTCCTCCGGCCATGGGATTTTCCAGGCGAGAGTACTGGAGTGGGTTGCCACTGCCTTCTCTGATTTGACGGCTACCCAGAAGCTCCAAATGCGAGCGCGCAGCCGAGCGAGCGCAGCGCGCCTGCGCCGTACGTGCGCGCGCATGCTCCCCGCCCCCGCCCGCCCCCGCGCCCTGGCCGTGGCGAAAGCCCGCCGGCGCTCCTCGCTGATGCCGCTTACCTGAGGGACCCGCGGCCGCCGCCGGCCGCCGCCGCAGCCTCCCGGGAGCCCGGCCCCGAGGTGTGAGGTGAGCCCCGGGTCGTGCAGGCCCCTTCCCGTCCGGCGCAGCGGGAAAAGGAGTGGGGAGTGGGGACTGAGGAGGTGCCGCCGCGGCTGCCCGCTCCTCGGTCTGCCCCTGTGCCCAGGAGGCACCAGCAGCCGCGGCCCCTCCTCCTCAGGGAGCGTTATTCGCGTCGCCGCCGAAACAGAAGCCGTGGGCGCCGCGCTGTGGAGGGGTGTGTCGGGGCTTTCTCGGGGTGGGCGGCGGGCCGGCGCGGCGCGGGGGAGCCCGAGTTTGGGGCTGGGCGGCGCGGCGGGCCGAGGCCCGCGGACGGGGTTGACCCTCTGGGTCCCGAGCCCGCGCCGAGCAGCCTGTTGGAGGGCGGCCCGCGCTCCCTCCGCGCCGCGCTCCCTGCGCCAGCCCTGGGGCTCGAGCGGTCGGCGCCGCGGGGGCGTGTGGCGCTCCCGGGCCGCTGGGGGCTGTGCGGGGAGGCCGCGGCCGCTGGCGGGAGGACAGTGCGCCGAGGGCTGGGCGCGGGCCCGCGGGGGGCGTCGGGGCTTCCCGGGGCCCGGGCGGCGTCGCAGCATCTGGACTGCCTCCCGTTTCTAGTCCTGAAAGTTGTCCCCTCTCCTCCCTCCCGTCAGTTTTGCAAAGTCTGCATATTCCTCCTCGAGCCTTCCCCCTCTGCCCCCTTGGACGCTCCGTGTGTTTGCCCTGGGGTAGGGCGGAGAGATTCATCCATAGCCTCTGAGACTTAGCAGCAGCAGCAGCAGCAGCAAACATGTCAAGGCATTGTAGCATCTTCCTAGAGGCCTTTATCAGAGTTAGGTGCCTTCCTCAATAAGAGAAAAAGGGGTGTTTTTTCTTTCGCTCTTAAAAGAACAAAAGCATATGCCACTAATTTAGGCAGAGGAGTCAACTTGAAGTTGCAGCATATCTAGGAAGGAGGACAAAAGGTCTGGGTTTTGGCCCAGAATAAATGAAATTTTGAATTTTGGTTCCCTTCTGAATGTAGGCAGACAGAACAGCAGAGCAGCTCAGCAGCTATAGAAATAAATGACTGCTGTATAAGGTTGGTCAAACAAGATCTTATTTTGTAGAAGTAGTTTGGAGAGACCTGTAATGTTTGTTTACGGGAATTGGGTTACTTGGCAAAGCCAATATCGCAGGAGCAAGGAAACAGACTTGACAAGGGGGATGTTACCTCCCTCTTGAGCCTTCTTTTAGCCTTTGGTGATGTGCTGACAGTCAAAGGGATAGAGGAATCCGTAGTTCTGTTATTAAGAACCATTTACTCCTCAAGATAATGCTTTCCATCCGTACTTTTTTTTTTTTTTTCCCATCCGTACTTTTAAGCAAATCAATGCCATCTTTTTCCTCCAGAAGAAGAAGGAAAAGAACAGAAAAGTGTTTGTTTGAAGTACCAAGATAGGAAAGTGATGTAAAAGCTTGAGTGGCCTGGCTTCCAAAGATAGAGCTGAAAATAAAAGATAATCGAGATGCAATTCTTCTTATAGTGTTGCGTTTTCTTTAGTGAAATAACAGGTTCTTCCTCTCCCCCCCTCCCCCCAAATGCTTTGAAACTGTCAGGAAAGTAAGGTAATTAGTAAAGCCTACCGTCCTACCTTCTCTTTCCTCCTCCTCCGTTATTTATTTTTTTCTCGTCCACTGACATTCCCTGCCTGTACGTCTCTCCAGAATCTACCAGTGCCCTATTAATAGAAGAAGAAAGGACTGTAGGTTCTTTCATCCCTTTTTCATCTTAGGTACTGTGTTCCTCTGAACTTTGTTTTGTGCTTTGAACATGGAGGTGGATTTTTGTAGAGAGATCCCCAGCCATGATTGAGATATTTGAAGTAGGGAGCCTTGCGGGGAAGATAAACAGTAAAGTGCACGTTCGTTCTTTGTATAGCACAGTGCTGTGAGAGCGTCATCATTGGGCAGAGAGAGGGGCTTTTAAATTCCCTGTAAGTCCTCTGTTGCCCACTTCACAGGCAAAGGATCTCTCTCTCCAACTTAAGTTTCGTATGTGTTAGTAAACCTATGAGATTTCATACTGAAAACGTACTCTGAGCTTGTTAGTTTGTTGATGTTAGACTGCTGTTGACTTTATTTTCTTCAGGAGACTTGTGATAGGAAACAGTTCTTACTGCATCTTTCCCTTCTTTCACAGGGACGAGCAGTGTTGGCCTCAAGTGTTTTTTAACCCCTAAATCTCTAGAATTAGAGACGTTTAAAGCTGCAGTTGGCCACAAAAAGAGCAGTAGTGCAAATGAAAAGCAAGACTTTGAAATATGTATGAGAGGAATTGTTCAGTATAGATTTGTGAGAAGGGTCACAGCGTCTTGAGGAAAGAAGTGAAGGTTTTTAATAGTGGCATTTCCAGAAGTTAGGAATGAATGTTTGAAGAGCAACAACTAACTCTTCTTTGACTAGAAAACACTTTCAACTGACTGTTGCATCAGAAATGATGAATCTATCTTTGAGTTACAATCTTTGAGTTATGCTGAGAACTAGCAACAGTTTTGGTGGATCCAAGGAATGCACTGTGAATGAAGTTTAAGAAAAAACAACTAGGCTAGTAGGCCTAAAAAAATCTTGGTCCCCGAAGTTTATCTCATTAAACTAATTTTATAGTCAAAACATGCAACCATGCTAAAGTGGGGGGAAAATCAGGAGCTTGATATTAGAGCATTTTCTGAACACATTTTAATGAAAAAGGGAAACCAGGATGGAATTTCAACCAGATTTTTTTTTTTTTTTTTTAATTTTAAAGTCCAGATTCTGGCCATCTTTCAACTTTCCAGTTTTGCTTTTCGTTTTAAAAGATCTTCTGCTTCTGCTTTCTCTAGTCTTAAAAGTAATGTATACTTTGTAAGATGGACTGGATTTTGATGCCTACTGTTCATTTTAATCTTGAACTTGAATGTTTTCCCTGTATTTTTTTAAGCCCCATCACTCAGCACACTGGAAGATTAGATTATCTTTTGTAATCAGTAGATGACTAGATGGACTTTAAAAATTAGATAAAGTAGCAAAGTGATACCTTGAGATTAGTAAGAATCTAGGCCCTAAGAATTAAATATGGAGCTATATAAACTTTAGCAACCAGAGAACAGTATCCTGAGAGTGAATTTATTTAAAAAAAATAAGATATGGAAAACAAAAGGCCAAAACCCACATGAGTTTTAGGAAAAGGAATCGAGCACTTTGAGCAGTGATATGTTCTCAGTGTGTACTTTGCTGTTTATGTTCCTTGAGAGAAGCAGCTTCAGAGGTAATGATTGCTAATCCTTATAATGCAGTCTTGGAAAACTCTGAAAGAAGACAAAAGAATATCCTCCTGTTCCCATTGTAGCCAGTGTGTTTGAGGCAACCTTTAATTTCTGAATTGGAAACGCAAGATGTTACGTACATTTATAGTGTGTCAAGATAAGTAAATCTAAGCTGAGAAAGAGGAAAGGAATCACTTTCTGTACAGGAAGTGTGAATTGGAATAGAATTGCTAACATCTTTTGTTGCAGGGCCTTGCTGCAACAAGGGCCCACTTGCTGCAAGCCCCCAGGGCCCACTTTTGTCATTGTCTCTTCTGGGATTCAGCCTGCTTTCTTTCCTCTTCACAGTTGCCATCTCCTGCTTTTCCCAGCTGAGTTCTTTGGGTCTGGCTTTGTAGCCAGCCTCTGAAGACAGTTCCAAGACTGCATCCCCTTTATTGCTGTTCTTCAGGACAAATACTCACCTTATTTTAGGGGCTTTTACTTTTTATCTTCACAAGAGAACTGGTAAATTGGGGAATATCAGATTCCTGATGTTACACATTGATAAAAATTAAAGTGTAGGGTTAAGTGTATCTAGTCCTTTTTGTTTTCTGATGAAATAATCATCAGGTCACTTAATCTGAAATTAGTTTTCCCACATATCTTGTATTGTTCTGTAAAGAAGTGAATGTCTCTTTTCTCAGGGTTAGGGCATGGAAAACTGTTTCCAGACCCCTCATTTTCTACTGGTCCTTGGCGCCTGAGACTGTTCCCTCCAGTGAATCCAGCAATTCCCTTATTCAGCTGAGATTCTGCAGATTTCTGTAGTCAAAGATATAATATCAAAAAGAATGCAAAAAATCTTTTAACCTTTATGTAATCAGTTGCTGTATTTTGTCAGTGTTTCTTGGTTTCCTCAATCTTCTGTGTCCTGCTGTCTGAAACTTACAGCTTCTTCAAGGATGGTTCTCTTAGGAAAAAGGATTGTTGCTATCCATACTCACGTGATCCTGATTAGAAGCATTTGTTTCATTATATTATTGAAAAACAATTTAGAATATATATCAACTTTTTTTTTTAAACTGTGCATAATATTTGGTTCAGCTGAGAGGTGATCTGATTTTTTTTCAGTATTGAAAATCAATTTTTGACCCATTCTGAGTTTATCATCATTTTTTTTTTTTTTTTTGCTTTTCTTGCTGCCTGTAGTAGGGCAGTTTTGTGTCCCTTGGCTTGTTACTTAAGCAACAGTCAGTAAACATTGATTCAAGCAGTAGTATTGTCACCACACATTTACAGATTTAGCAGACTTAATTTTCCCATACACAAATAACATGTGACAGATTTAAAAATAACATTTCAGCATTTATAATACTTTACTCCTTTTTTGTTTTGTTTTTGTGTTTTGACCACGCTGTGCAGCTTGTGGCACCTTAATTCTCTGACCAGGGATCAGGGATCAAACTCGAGCCCCCTGAAGTAGAAGTGTGGAGTCCTGGGAAGTCCCTATAATATTGTATTTTTAAACAATTCAGGTAGTTTTATTCTGTTTCATGTATGTATCTTTTTGACAAAAGTGGGAGACTATATGCTGCTTTGTAAACCATTTAAAATTTTATTTTTCACTTACTGTATTGCTCCTGTCTTTTCAAGTCAGCATATACAGATCCTGCTCATCATTTTTAGTGAGTGTGTTATGTGTTGGTTGTGCTGTAGTTTAACCAATTCCTTATTGGTAGACTTTCAGATTGTCTCTGGGTTTTTATTTTATAAACAGTGTTGTACTAACATTTCAGTTATACATCATGTGTACTTGTGTTTACTTGCTTAGAATAAATTGTAGAATAGGTCTGCTGAATCAGAGTGTATACATTTTAAGAGCTTTTGATGTCCATAGCTATTTTTTTGAAATACCAACTAGTTTACTTTTCCTCCAGTAGTATTTGAAAATGGAGAATTTCCTGGCGGTCTAGTGGTTAGACACTTCACTGCCTTGGTCCGGGTTCAGTCCTTGTTTGGGGAACTAAGACTCTGCAAGCCGTGAAGGACAGCCAAAAGAAAAAGAAAAATGTATCTCCAAGTGTGGGAATGTTGAAGATATTCTTTTTTCTGCACCCTCTCCTATGCTGTGTTCTTTTCTTCTTTTTGCTCATCTGACTGGCAAAAATGTTATGTATCATGTTTGTATGTTTTTATTAGTAAAGTTGAATATCTTTTCATATGTTTGTTGTCCCTTTGTATTTCTTTTGTAAATGTATGTCCTTTTTCCATTTTTCTGTTAAAGTAGTATTCTTTATCTGCTTTTTAAAAAAATTCATTGTATATATTACTTTTGCTCAGCACATAATTCGGAGAAGGCAATGGCAAGCCACTCCAGTACTCTTGCCTAGAAAATCCCATGGATGGAGGAGCCTGGTAGGCTGCAGTCCGTGGGGTCGCTAAGGGTCGGACACGACTGAAGCGACTTAGCAGCAGCAGCAGCAGTTAGATTACCAGATGTATCGTATGTATGAAATTAACAGCCAACAAATAATTATTTCTGGGCTTATCAAAGCACTAGCTCTTTGCATTGACACGATTGAAGTGACTTAGCAGCAGCACCAACAGATACACCAGGGAACCAGTAGATGGCATGCCTGAGTAAGGATGACTCCAAACTGGGGAAATGTTAGGATCTGGTCTAATTTAGTTAATTAAATTTATGAAGCATCTACCATGTAATGAGAGGCAGAGTGAGAATGCAAGAATATAAAAAGAAATCTAATGAGGAGGATTTGAAAAGGCAATGTAGAAATATCTACTGTGATAGAACTATAAACTAATGCTGGAGAAAAACAACGTTTTAGAAGGGACATCTGGGAAGTGTACAACAGTTCTTATGGGCAGCAGCTAACCAAATTAAAAGAAAAGACGTTTCTCATTATCTCATGTTTCCTAAAATAAATAAATTTACCTTTTCCAAGGTAAATAAATGTAAACCCTATGTTTATATTGTTTCATTGTTTTGAAGTAGGCAGCATTTGTGTATCTCCCATTTACAAAGAAAATGAAAAGTAAAGCTCATAGAGGTCGCTGCTTTCTTTAGAGTTAACAAAGGATCAGTGAGTGTCCAAACTGAAATGAGATCTTATGTTGTCCGAATTCCAGCCCAGTGGTTTTAAGTATGGTTGTATGTTTTATGATCAGGTTGTACCTATAATGAATAAACAAAGACTTTTGCAAGGGTGGAGGCCTGGGGGAGGTAAGTAGATGCAATACTAAGTTACCATGTATTACCAGTTAACATGGATGGTGTCAAAACGGGTTCACCCAGAAAAAGACCAGTTTTGGCTGGATGGCATCACCGACTCTGTGGACATGAGTTTGAGTGTACTCCGGGAGTTGGTGATGGACAGGGAGGCCTGGCGTGCTGTGATTCATGGGGTGGCGGAGAGTCGGACACGACTGAGCGACTGAACTGAACTGAACTGAACTGAACTGAACAACTCCCTAGGACTGTGAAGAAAGCTGATCGCTGAAGAATTGATGCTTTTGAACTGTGGTGCTGGAGAAGACTCTTGAGAGTCCCTTGGACTGCAAGGAGATCCGACCAGTCCATTCTAAAGGAGATCAATCCTGGGTGTTCATTGGAAGGACTGATGCTAAAGCTGAAACTCCAATACTTTGGCCACCTCATGTGAAAAGACTGAAAAAGTCTTTTCCACTGGCTGGAAAAGACCCTGATGCTGGGAAGGATTGGGGGCGGGAGAAGGGGACGACAGAGAATGAGATGTCTGGATGGACATGAGTTTGAGTGAACTCCAGGAGTTGGTGATGGACAGGGAGGCCTGGCGTGCTGTGATTCATGGGGTTGCAAGGGGTCGGACACGACTGAGCCCCTGAACTGAACTGAACTGAACTGAAGCTCAGTATTTATTATCATTTAGGGAGCACCTTTAAAAAAAGATTGTTTCACTAGTGGCTCAAACAGGAAAGAATCTGACTGCAGTGCAGGAGACCTGGGTTCCATCCCTGGGTCGGTCGGGACGATTCCCTGGAGAAGGGAATGGCGATCCACTCCAGTAGTCTTGCCTGGAGAAGGCCATGGACAGAGGAGCCTGGTGGGCTACAGTCCATTGGATCGCAAAGAGTCGGACACGACAGAGGGACTAACACTTCCACTTTTCTTTGTATAAAATGCTGCTGCTGCTGCTAAGTCGCTTCAGTCGTGTCCCACTCTATGCAACCCCAGGGACGGCAGCCCGCCAGGCTCCCCCATCCCTGGCATTCTCCAGGCAAGAACACTGGAGTGGGTTGCCATTTCCTTCTCCAGTGCATGAACGTGGAAAGGGAAAGTAAAGTCGCTCAGTCCTGTCTGACTCTTCGCAACACCATGTACTGCAGCCTACAGGGCTCCTCCGGCCATGGGATTTTCCAGGCGAGAGTACTGGAGTGGGTTGCCACTGCCTTCTCTGATTTGACGGCTACCCAGAAGCTCCAAATGCGAGCGCGCAGCCGAGCGAGCGCAGCGCGCCTGCGCCGTACGTGCGCGCGCATGCTCCCCGCCCCCGCCCGCCCCCGCGCCCTGGCCGTGGCGAAAGCCCGCCGGCGCTCCTCGCTGATGCCGCTTACCTGAGGGACCCGCGGCCGCCGCCGGCCGCCGCCGGCCGCCGCCGCAGCCTCCCGGGAGCCCGGCCCCGAGGTGTGAGGTGAGCCCCGGGTCGTGCAGGCCCCTTCCCGTCCGGCGCAGCGGGAAAAGGAGTGGGGAGTGGGGACTGAGGAGGTGCCGCCGCGGCTGCCCGCTCCTCGGTCTGACCCTGTGCCCAGGAGGCACCAGCAGCCGCGGCCCCTCCTCCTCAGGGAGCGTTATTCGCGTCGCCGCCGAAACAGAAGCCGTGGGCGCCGCGCTGTGGAGGGGTGTGTCGGGGCTTTCTCGGGGTGGGCGGCGGGCCGGCGCGGCGCGGGGGAGCCCGAGTTTGGGGCTGGGCGGCGCGGCGGGCCGATGCCCGCGGACGGGGTTGACCCTCTGGGTCCCGAGCCCGCGCCGAGCAGCCTGTTGGAGGGCGGCCCGCGCTCCCTCCGCGCCGCGCTCCCTGCGCCAGCCCTGGGGCTCGAGCGGTCGGCGCCGCGGGGGCGTGTGGCGCTCCCGGGCCGCTGGGGGCTGTGCGGGGAGGCCGCGGCCGCTGGCGGGAGGACAGTGCGCCGAGGGCTGGGCGCGGGCCCGCGGGGGGCGTCGGGGCTTCCCGGGGCCCGGGCGGCGTCGCAGCATCTGGACTGCCTCCCGTTTCTAGTCCTGAAAGCTGTCCCCTCTCCTCCCTCCCGTCAGTTTTGCAAAGTCTGCATATTCCTCCTCGAGCCTTCCCCCTCTGCCCCCTTGGACGCTCCGTGTGTTTGCCCTGGGGTAGGGCGGAGAGATTCATCCATAGCCTCTGAGACTTAGCAGCAGCAGCAGCAGCAGCAAACATGTCAAGGCATTGTAGCATCTTCCTAGAGGCCTTTATCAGAGTTAGGTGCCTTCCTCAATAAGAGAAAAAGGGGTGTTTTTTCTTTCGCTCTTAAAAGAACAAAAGCATATGCCACTAATTTAGGCAGAGGAGTCAACTTGAAGTTGCAGCATATCTAGGAAGGAGGACAAAAGGTCTGGGTTTTGGCCCAGAATAAATGAAATTTTGAATTTTGGTTCCCTTCTGAATGTAGGCAGACAGAACAGCAGAGCAGCTCAGCAGCTATAGAAATAAATGACTGCTGTATAAGGTTGGTCAAACAAGATCTTATTTTGTAGAAGTAGTTTGGAGAGACCTGTAATGTTTGTTTACGGGAATTGGGTTACTTGGCAAAGCCAATATCGCAGGAGCAAGGAAACAGACTTGACAAGGGGGATGTTACCTCCCTCTTGAGCCTTCTTTTAGCCTTTGGTGATGTGCTGACAGTCAAAGGGATAGAGGAATCCGTAGTTCTGTTATTAAGAACCATTTACTCCTCAAGATAATGCTTTCCATCCGTACTTTTTTTTTTTTTTTCCCATCCGTACTTTTAAGCAAATCAATGCCATCTTTTTCCTCCAGAAGAAGAAGGAAAAGAACAGAAAAGTGTTTGTTTGAAGTACCAAGATAGGAAAGTGATGTAAAAGCTTGAGTGGCCTGGCTTCCAAAGATAGAGCTGAAAATAAAAGATAATCGAGATGCAATTCTTCTTATAGTGTTGCGTTTTCTTTAGTGAAATAACAGGTTCTTCCTCTCCCCCCCTCCCCCCAAATGCTTTGAAACTGTCAGGAAAGTAAGGTAATTAGTAAAGCCTACCGTCCTACCTTCTCTTTCCTCCTCCTCCGTTATTTATTTTTTTCTCGTCCACTGACATTCCCTGCCTGTACGTCTCTCCAGAATCTACCAGTGCCCTATTAATAGAAGAAGAAAGGACTGTAGGTTCTTTCATCCCTTTTTCATCTTAGGTACTGTGTTCCTCTGAACTTTGTTTTGTGCTTTGAACATGGAGGTGGATTTTTGTAGAGAGATCCCCAGCCATGATTGAGATATTTGAAGTAGGGAGCCTTGCGGGGAAGATAAACAGTAAAGTGCACGTTCGTTCTTTGTATAGCACAGTGCTGTGAGAGCCTCATCATTGGGCAGAGAGAGGGGCTTTTAAATTCCCTGTAAGTCCTCTGTTGCCCACTTCACAGGCAAAGGATCTCTCTCTCCAACTTAAGTTTCGTATGTGTTAGTAAACCTATGAGATTTCATACTGAAAACGTACTCTGAGCTTGTTAGTTTGTTGATGTTAGACTGCTGTTGACTTTATTTTCTTCAGGAGACTTGTGATAGGAAACAGTTCTTACTGCATCTTTCCCTTCTTTCACAGGGACGAGCAGTGTTGGCCTCAAGTGTTTTTTAACCCCTAAATCTCTAGAATTAGAGACGTTTAAAGCTGCAGTTGGCCACAAAAAGAGCAGTAGTGCAAATGAAAAGCAAGACTTTGAAATATGTATGAGAGGAATTGTTCAGTATAGATTTGTGAGAAGGGTCACAGCGTCTTGAGGGAAGAAGTGAAGGTTTTTAATAGTGGCATTTCCAGAAGTTAGGAATGAATGTTTGAAGAGCAACAACTAACTCTTCTTTGACTAGAAAACACTTTCAACTGACTGTTGCATCAGAAATGATGAATCTATCTTTGAGTTACAATCTTTGAGTTATGCTGAGAACTAGCAACAGTTTTGGTGGATCCAAGGAATGCACTGTGAATGAAGTTTAAGAAAAAACAACTAGGCTAGTAGGCCTAAAAAAATCTTGGTCCCCGAAGTTTATCTCATTAAACTAATTTTATAGTCAAAACATGCAACCATGCTAAAGTGGGGGGAAAATCAGGAGCTTGATATTAGAGCATTTTCTGAACACATTTTAATGAAAAAGGGAAACCAGGATGGAATTTCAACCAGATTTTTTTTTTTTTTTTTTTAATTTTAAAGTCCAGATTCTGGCCATCTTTCAACTTTCCAGTTTTGCTTTTCGTTTTAAAAGATCTTCTGCTTCTGCTTTCTCTAGTCTTAAAAGTAATGTATACTTTGTAAGATGGACTGGATTTTGATGCCTACTGTTCATTTTAATCTTGAACTTGAATGTTTTCCCTGTATTTTTTTAAGCCCCATCACTCAGCACACTGGAAGATTAGATTATCTTTTGTAATCAGTAGATGACTAGATGGACTTTAAAAATTAGATAAAGTAGCAAAGTGATACCTTGAGATTAGTAAGAATCTAGGCCCTAAGAATTAAATATGGAGCTATATAAACTTTAGCAACCAGAGAACAGTATCCTGAGAGTGAATTTATTTAAAAAAAATAAGATATGGAAAACAAAAGGCCAAAACCCACATGAGTTTTAGGAAAAGGAATCGAGCACTTTGAGCAGTGATATGTTCTCAGTGTGTACTTTGCTGTTTATGTTCCTTGAGAGAAGCAGCTTCAGAGGTAATGATTGCTAATCCTTATAATGCAGTCTTGGAAAACTCTGAAAGAAGACAAAAGAATATCCTCCTGTTCCCATTGTAGCCAGTGTGTTTGAGGCAACCTTTAATTTCTGAATTGGAAACGCAAGATGTTACGTACATTTATAGTGTGTCAAGATAAGTAAATCTAAGCTGAGAAAGAGGAAAGGAATCACTTTCTGTACAGGAAGTGTGAATTGGAATAGAATTGCTAACATCTTTTGTTGCAGGGCCTTGCTGCAACAAGGGCCCACTTGCTGCAAGCCCCCAGGGCCCACTTTTGTCATTGTCTCTTCTGGGATTCAGCCTGCTTTCTTTCCTCTTCACAGTTGCCATCTCCTGCTTTTCCCAGCTGAGTTCTTTGGGTCTGGCTTTGTAGCCAGCCTCTGAAGACAGTTCCAAGACTGCATCCCCTTTATTGCTGTTCTTCAGGACAAATACTCACCTTATTTTAGGGGCTTTTACTTTTTATCTTCACAAGAGAACTGGTAAATTGGGGAATATCAGATTCCTGATGTTACACATTGATAAAAATTAAAGTGTAGGGTTAAGTGTATCTAGTCCTTTTTGTTTTCTGATGAAATAATCATCAGGTCACTTAATCTGAAATTAGTTTTCCCACATATCTTGTATTGTTCTGTAAAGAAGTGAATGTCTCTTTTCTCAGGGTTAGGGCATGGAAAACTGTTTCCAGACCCCTCATTTTCTACTGGTCCTTGGCGCCTGAGACTGTTCCCTCCAGTGAATCCAGCAATTCCCTTATTCAGCTGAGATTCTGCAGATTTCTGTAGTCAAAGATATAATATCAAAAAGAATGCAAAAAATCTTTTAACCTTTATGTAATCAGTTGCTGTATTTTGTCAGTGTTTCTTGGTTTCCTCAATCTTCTGTGTCCTGCTGTCTGAAACTTACAGCTTCTTCAAGGATGGTTCTCTTAGGAAAAAGGATTGTTGCTATCCATACTCACGTGATCCTGATTAGAAGCATTTGTTTCATTATATTATTGGAAAACAATTTAGAATATATATCAACTTTTTTTTTTAAACTGTGCATAATATTTGGTTCAGCTGAGAGGTGATCTGATTTTTTTTCAGTATTGAAAATCAATTTTTGACCCATTCTGAGTTTATCATCATTTTTTTTTTTTTTTTTTTTTGCTTTTCTTGCTGCCTGTAGTAGGGCAGTTTTGTGTCCCTTGGCTTGTTACTTAAGCAACAGTCAGTAAACATTGATTCAAGCAGTAGTATTGTCACCACACATTTACAGATTTAGCAGACTTAATTTTCCCATACACAAATAACATGTGACAGATTTAAAAATAACATTTCAGCATTTATAATACTTTACTCCTTTTTTGTTTTGTTTTTGTGTTTTGACCACGCTGTGCAGCTTGTGGCACCTTAATTCTCTGACCAGGGATCAGGGATCAAACTCGAGCCCCCTGAAGTAGAAGTGTGGAGTCCTGGGAAGTCCCTATAATATTGTATTTTTAAACAATTCAGGTAGTTTTATTCTGTTTCATGTATGTATATTTTTGACAAAAGTGGGAGACTATATGCTGTTTTGTAAACCATTTAAAATTTTATTTTTCACTTACTGTATTGCTCCTGTCTTTTCAAGTCAGCATATACAGATCCTGCTCATCATTTTTAGTGAGTGTGTTATGTGTTGGTTGTGCTGTAGTTTAACCAATTCCTTATTGGTAGACTTTCAGATTGTCTCTGGGTTTTTATTTTATAAACAGTGTTGTACTAACATTTCAGTTATACATCATGTGTACTTGTGTTTACTTGCTTAGAATAAATTGTAGAATAGGTCTGCTGAATCAGAGTGTATACATTTTAAGAGCTTTTGATGTCCATAGCTATTTTTTTGAAATACCAACTAGTTTACTTTTCCTCCAGTAGTATTTGAAAATGGAGAATTTCCTGGCGGTCTAGTGGTTAGACACTTCACTGCCTTGGTCCGGGTTCAGTCCTTGTTTGGGGAACTAAGACTCTGCAAGCCGTGAAGGACAGCCAAAAGAAAAAGAAAAATGTATCTCCAAGTGTGGGAATGTTGAAGATATTCTTTTTTCTGCACCCTCTCCTATGCTGTGTTCTTTTCTTCTTTTTGCTCATCTGACTGGCAAAAATGTTATGTATCATGTTTGTATGTTTTTATTAGTAAAGTTGAATATCTTTTCATATGTTTGTTGTCCCTTTGTATTTCTTTTGTAAATGTATGTCCTTTTTCCATTTTTCTGTTAAAGTAGTATTCTTTATCTGCTTTTTAAAAAAATTCATTGTATATATTACTTTTGCTCAGCACATAATTCGGAGAAGGCAATGGCAAGCCACTCCAGTACTCTTGCCTAGAAAATCCCATGGATGGAGGAGCCTGGTAGGCTGCAGTCCGTGGGGTCGCTAAGGGTCGGACACGACTGAAGCGACTTAGCAGCAGCAGCAGCAGTTAGATTACCAGATGTATCGTATGTATGAAATTAACAGCCAACAAATAATTATTTCTGGGCTTATCAAAGCACTAGCTCTTTGCATTGACACGATTGAAGTGACTTAGCAGCAGCACCAACAGATACACCAGGGAACCAGTAGATGGCATGCCTGAGTAAGGATGACTCCAAACTGGGGAAATGTTAGGATCTGGTCTAATTTAGTTAATTAAATTTATGAAGCATCTACCATGTAATGAGAGGCAGAGTGAGAATGCAAGAATATAAAAAGAAATCTAATGAGGAGGATTTGAAAAGGCAATGTAGAAATATCTACTGTGATAGAACTATAAACTAATGCTGGAGAAAAACAACGTTTTAGAAGGGACATCTGGGAAGTGTACAACAGTTCTTATGGGCAGCAGCTAACCAAATTAAAAGAAAAGACGTTTCTCATTATCTCATGTTTCCTAAAATAAATAAATTTACCTTTTCCAAGGTAAATAAATGTAAACCCTATGTTTATATTGTTTCATTGTTTTGAAGTAGGCAGCATTTGTGTATCTCCCATTTACAAAGAAAATGAAAAGTAAAGCTCATAGAGGTCGCTGCTTTCTTTAGAGTTAACAAAGGATCAGTGAGTGTCCAAACTGAAATGAGATCTTATGTTGTCTGAATTCCAGCCCAGTGGTTTTAAGTATGGTTGTATGTTTTATGATCAGGTTGTACCTATAATGAATAAACAAAGACTTTTGCAAGGGTGGAGGCCTGGGGGAGGTAAGTAGATGCAATACTAAGTTACCATGTATTACCAGTTAACATGGATGGTGTCAAAACGGGTTCACCCAGAAAAAGACCAGTTTTGGCTGGATGGCATCACCGACTCTGTGGACATGAGTTTGAGTGTACTCCGGGAGTTGGTGATGGACAGGGAGGCCTGGCGTGCTGTGATTCATGGGGTGGCGGAGAGTCGGACACGACTGAGCGACTGAACTGAACTGAACTGAACTGAACTGAACAACTCCCTAGGACTGTGAAGAAAGCTGATCGCTGAAGAATTGATGCTTTTGAACTGTGGTGCTGGAGAAGACTCTTGAGAGTCCCTTGGACTGCAAGGAGATCCGACCAGTCCATTCTAAAGGAGATCAATCCTGGGTGTTCATTGGAAGGACTGATGCTAAAGCTGAAACTCCAATACTTTGGCCACCTCATGTGAAAAGACTGAAAAAGTCTTTTCCACTGGCTGGAAAAGACCCTGATGCTGGGAAGGATTGGGGGCGGGAGAAGGGGACGACAGAGAATGAGATGTCTGGATGGACATGAGTTTGAGTGAACTCCAGGAGTTGGTGATGGACAGGGAGGCCTGGCGTGCTGTGATTCATGGGGTTGCAAGGGGTCGGACACGACTGAGCCCCTGAACTGAACTGAACTGAACTGAAGCTCAGTATTTATTATCATTTAGGGAGCACCTTTAAAAAAAGATTGTTTCACTAGTGGCTCAAACAGGAAAGAATCTGACTGCAGTGCAGGAGACCTGGGTTCCATCCCTGGGTCGGTCGGGACGATTCCCTGGAGAAGGGAATGGCGATCCACTCCAGTAGTCTTGCCTGGAGAAGGCCATGGACAGAGGAGCCTGGTGGGCTACAGTCCATTGGATCGCAAAGAGTCGGACACGACAGAGGGACTAACACTTCCACTTTTCTTTGTATAAAATGCTGCTGCTGCTGCTAAGTCGCTTCAGTCGTGTCCCACTCTATGCAACCCCAGGGACGGCAGCCCGCCAGGCTCCCCCATCCCTGGCATTCTCCAGGCAAGAACACTGGAGTGGGTTGCCATTTCCTTCTCCAGTGCATGAACGTGGAAAGGGAAAGTAAAGTCGCTCAGTCCTGTCTGACTCTTCGCAACACCATGTACTGCAGCCTACAGGGCTCCTCCGGCCATGGGATTTTCCAGGCGAGAGTACTGGAGTGGGTTGCCACTGCCTTCTCTGATTTGACGGCTACCCAGAAGCTCCAAATGCGAGCGCGCAGCCGAGCGAGCGCAGCGCGCCTGCGCCGTACGTGCGCGCGCATGCTCCCCGCCCCCGCCCGCCCCCGCGCCCTGGCCGTGGCGAAAGCCCGCCGGCGCTCCTCGCTGATGCCGCTTACCTGAGGGACCCGCGGCCGCCGCCGGCCGCCGCCGCAGCCTCCCGGGAGCCCGGCCCCGAGGTGTGAGGTGAGCCCCGGGTCGTGCAGGCCCCTTCCCGTCCGGCGCAGCGGGAAAAGGAGTGGGGAGTGGGGACTGAGGAGGTGCCGCCGCGGCTGCCCGCTCCTCGGTCTGCCCCTGTGCCCAGGAGGCACCAGCAGCCGCGGCCCCTCCTCCTCAGGGAGCGTTATTCGCGTCGCCGCCGAAACAGAAGCCGTGGGCGCCGCGCTGTGGAGGGGTGTGTCGGGGCTTTCTCGGGGTGGGCGGCGGGCCGGCGCGGCGCGGGGGAGCCCGAGTTTGGGGCTGGGCGGCGCGGCGGGCCGATGCCCGCGGACGGGGTTGACCCTCTGGGTCCCGAGCCCGCGCCGAGCAGCCTGTTGGAGGGCGGCCCGCGCTCCCTCCGCGCCGCGCTCCCTGCGCCAGCCCTGGGGCTCGAGCGGTCGGCGCCGCGGGGGCGTGTGGCGCTCCCGGGCCGCTGGGGGCTGTGCGGGGAGGCCGCGGCCGCTGGCGGGAGGACAGTGCGC
This sequence comes from Moschus berezovskii, assembly GCF_049115385.1. Taxonomy (NCBI): domain Eukaryota; kingdom Metazoa; phylum Chordata; class Mammalia; order Artiodactyla; family Moschidae; genus Moschus; species Moschus berezovskii. The sequence goes on from NC_142477.1 coordinate 78,110,801, forward strand.
CGAGGGCTGGGCGCGGGCCCGCGGGGGGCGTCGGGGCTTCCCGGGGCCCGGGCGGCGTCGCAGCATCTGGACTGCCTCCCGTTTCTAGTCCTGAAAGTTGTCCCCTCTCCTCCCTCCCGTCAGTTTTGCAAAGTCTGCATATTCCTCCTCGAGCCTTCCCCCTCTGCCCCCTTGGACGCTCCGTGTGTTTGCCCTGGGGTAGGGCGGAGAGATTCATCCATAGCCTCTGAGACTTAGCAGCAGCAGCAGCAGCAGCAAACATGTCAAGGCATTGTAGCATCTTCCTAGAGGCCTTTATCAGAGTTAGGTGCCTTCCTCAATAAGAGAAAAAGGGGTGTTTTTTCTTTCGCTCTTAAAAGAACAAAAGCATATGCCACTAATTTAGGCAGAGGAGTCAACTTGAAGTTGCAGCATATCTAGGAAGGAGGACAAAAGGTCTGGGTTTTGGCCCAGAATAAATGAAATTTTGAATTTTGGTTCCCTTCTGAATGTAGGCAGACAGAACAGCAGAGCAGCTCAGCAGCTATAGAAATAAATGACTGCTGTATAAGGTTGGTCAAACAAGATCTTATTTTGTAGAAGTAGTTTGGAGAGACCTGTAATGTTTGTTTACGGGAATTGGGTTACTTGGCAAAGCCAATATCGCAGGAGCAAGGAAACAGACTTGACAAGGGGGATGTTACCTCCCTCTTGAGCCTTCTTTTAGCCTTTGGTGATGTGCTGACAGTCAAAGGGATAGAGGAATCCGTAGTTCTGTTATTAAGAACCATTTACTCCTCAAGATAATGCTTTCCATCCGTACTTTTTTTTTTTTTTTTCCCATCCGTACTTTTAAGCAAATCAATGCCATCTTTTTCCTCCAGAAGAAGAAGGAAAAGAACAGAAAAGTGTTTGTTTGAAGTACCAAGATAGGAAAGTGATGTAAAAGCTTGAGTGGCCTGGCTTCCAAAGATAGAGCTGAAAATAAAAGATAATCGAGATGCAATTCTTCTTATAGTGTTGCGTTTTCTTTAGTGAAATAACAGGTTCTTCCTCTCCCCCCCTCCCCCCAAATGCTTTGAAACTGTCAGGAAAGTAAGGTAATTAGTAAAGCCTACCGTCCTACCTTCTCTTTCCTCCTCCTCCGTTATTTATTTTTTTCTCGTCCACTGACATTCCCTGCCTGTACGTCTCTCCAGAATCTACCAGTGCCCTATTAATAGAAGAAGAAAGGACTGTAGGTTCTTTCATCCCTTTTTCATCTTAGGTACTGTGTTCCTCTGAACTTTGTTTTGTGCTTTGAACATGGAGGTGGATTTTTGTAGAGAGATCCCCAGCCATGATTGAGATATTTGAAGTAGGGAGCCTTGCGGGGAAGATAAACAGTAAAGTGCACGTTCGTTCTTTGTATAGCACAGTGCTGTGAGAGCCTCATCATTGGGCAGAGAGAGGGGCTTTTAAATTCCCTGTAAGTCCTCTGTTGCCCACTTCACAGGCAAAGGATCTCTCTCTCCAACTTAAGTTTCGTATGTGTTAGTAAACCTATGAGATTTCATACTGAAAACGTACTCTGAGCTTGTTAGTTTGTTGATGTTAGACTGCTGTTGACTTTATTTTCTTCAGGAGACTTGTGATAGGAAACAGTTCTTACTGCATCTTTCCCTTCTTTCACAGGGACGAGCAGTGTTGGCCTCAAGTGTTTTTTAACCCCTAAATCTCTAGAATTAGAGACGTTTAAAGCTGCAGTTGGCCACAAAAAGAGCAGTAGTGCAAATGAAAAGCAAGACTTTGAAATATGTATGAGAGGAATTGTTCAGTATAGATTTGTGAGAAGGGTCACAGCGTCTTGAGGAAAGAAGTGAAGGTTTTTAATAGTGGCATTTCCAGAAGTTAGGAATGAATGTTTGAAGAGCAACAACTAACTCTTCTTTGACTAGAAAACACTTTCAACTGACTGTTGCATCAGAAATGATGAATCTATCTTTGAGTTACAATCTTTGAGTTATGCTGAGAACTAGCAACAGTTTTGGTGGATCCAAGGAATGCACTGTGAATGAAGTTTAAGAAAAAACAACTAGGCTAGTAGGCCTAAAAAAATCTTGGTCCCCGAAGTTTATCTCATTAAACTAATTTTATAGTCAAAACATGCAACCATGCTAAAGTGGGGGGAAAATCAGGAGCTTGATATTAGAGCATTTTCTGAACACATTTTAATGAAAAAGGGAAACCAGGATGGAATTTCAACCAGATTTTTTTTTTTTTTTTTTTTAATTTTAAAGTCCAGATTCTGGCCATCTTTCAACTTTCCAGTTTTGCTTTTCGTTTTAAAAGATCTTCTGCTTCTGCTTTCTCTAGTCTTAAAAGTAATGTATACTTTGTAAGATGGACTGGATTTTGATGCCTACTGTTCATTTTAATCTTGAACTTGAATGTTTTCCCTGTATTTTTTTAAGCCCCATCACTCAGCACACTGGAAGATTAGATTATCTTTTGTAATCAGTAGATGACTAGATGGACTTTAAAAATTAGATAAAGTAGCAAAGTGATACCTTGAGATTAGTAAGAATCTAGGCCCTAAGAATTAAATATGGAGCTATATAAACTTTAGCAACCAGAGAACAGTATCCTGAGAGTGAATTTATTTAAAAAAAATAAGATATGGAAAACAAAAGGCCAAAACCCACATGAGTTTTAGGAAAAGGAATCGAGCACTTTGAGCAGTGATATGTTCTCAGTGTGTACTTTGCTGTTTATGTTCCTTGAGAGAAGCAGCTTCAGAGGTAATGATTGCTAATCCTTATAATGCAGTCTTGGAAAACTCTGAAAGAAGACAAAAGAATATCCTCCTGTTCCCATTGTAGCCAGTGTGTTTGAGGCAACCTTTAATTTCTGAATTGGAAACGCAAGATGTTACGTACATTTATAGTGTGTCAAGATAAGTAAATCTAAGCTGAGAAAGAGGAAAGGAATCACTTTCTGTACAGGAAGTGTGAATTGGAATAGAATTGCTAACATCTTTTGTTGCAGGGCCTTGCTGCAACAAGGGCCCACTTGCTGCAAGCCCCCAGGGCCCACTTTTGTCATTGTCTCTTCTGGGATTCAGCGTGCTTTCTTTCCTCTTCACAGTTGCCATCTCCTGCTTTTCCCAGCTGAGTTCTTTGGGTCTGGCTTTGTAGCCAGCCTCTGAAGACAGTTCCAAGACTGCATCCCCTTTATTGCTGTTCTTCAGGACAAATACTCACCTTATTTTAGGGGCTTTTACTTTTTATCTTCACAAGAGAACTGGTAAATTGGGGAATATCAGATTCCTGATGTTACACATTGATAAAAATTAAAGTGTAGGGTTAAGTGTATCTAGTCCTTTTTGTTTTCTGATGAAATAATCATCAGGTCACTTAATCTGAAATTAGTTTTCCCACATATCTTGTATTGTTCTGTAAAGAAGTGAATGTCTCTTTTCTCAGGGTTAGGGCATGGAAAACTGTTTCCAGACCCCTCATTTTCTACTGGTCCTTGGCGCCTGAGACTGTTCCCTCCAGTGAATCCAGCAATTCCCTTATTCAGCTGAGATTCTGCAGATTTCTGTAGTCAAAGATATAATATCAAAAAGAATGCAAAAAATCTTTTAACCTTTATGTAATCAGTTGCTGTATTTTGTCAGTGTTTCTTGGTTTCCTCAATCTTCTGTGTCCTGCTGTCTGAAACTTACAGCTTCTTCAAGGATGGTTCTCTTAGGAAAAAGGATTGTTGCTATCCATACTCACGTGATCCTGATTAGAAGCATTTGTTTCATTATATTATTGAAAAACAATTTAGAATATATATCAACTTTTTTTTTTAAACTGTGCATAATATTTGGTTCAGCTGAGAGGTGATCTGATTTTTTTTCAGTATTGAAAATCAATTTTTGACCCATTCTGAGTTTATCATCATTTTTTTTTTTTTTTTTGCTTTTCTTGCTGCCTGTAGTAGGGCAGTTTTGTGTCCCTTGGCTTGTTACTTAAGCAACAGTCAGTAAACATTGATTCAAGCAGTAGTATTGTCACCACACATTTACAGATTTAGCAGACTTAATTTTCCCATACACAAATAACATGTGACAGATTTAAAAATAACATTTCAGCATTTATAATACTTTACTCCTTTTTTGTTTTGTTTTTGTGTTTTGACCACGCTGTGCAGCTTGTGGCACCTTAATTCTCTGACCAGGGATCAGGGATCAAACTCGAGCCCCCTGAAGTAGAAGTGTGGAGTCCTGGGAAGTCCCTATAATATTGTATTTTTAAACAATTCAGGTAGTTTTATTCTGTTTCATGTATGTATATTTTTGACAAAAGTGGGAGACTATATGCTGTTTTGTAAACCATTTAAAATTTTATTTTTCACTTACTGTATTGCTCCTGTCTTTTCAAGTCAGCATATACAGATCCTGCTCATCATTTTTAGTGAGTGTGTTATGTGTTGGTTGTGCTGTAGTTTAACCAATTCCTTATTGGTAGACTTTCAGATTGTCTCTGGGTTTTTATTTTATAAACAGTGTTGTACTAACATTTCAGTTATACATCATGTGTACGTGTGTTTACTTGCTTAGAATAAATTGTAGAATAGGTCTGCTGAATCAGAGTGTATACATTTTAAGAGCTTTTGATGTCCATAGCTATTTTTTTGAAATACCAACTAGTTTACTTTTCCTCCAGTAGTATTTGAAAATGGAGAATTTCCTGGCGGTCTAGTGGTTAGACACTTCACTGCCTTGGTCCGGGTTCAGTCCTTGTTTGGGGAACTAAGACTCTGCAAGCCGTGAAGGACAGCCAAAAGAAAAAGAAAAATGTATCTCCAAGTGTGGGAATGTTGAAGATATTCTTTTTTCTGCACCCTCTCCTATGCTGTGTTCTTTTCTTCTTTTTGCTCATCTGACTGGCAAAAATGTTATGTATCATGTTTGTATGTTTTTATTAGTAAAGTTGAATATCTTTTCATATGTTTGTTGTCCCTTTGTATTTCTTTTGTAAATGTATGTCCTTTTTCCATTTTTCTGTTAAAGTAGTATTCTTTATCTGCTTTTTAAAAAAATTCATTGTATATATTACTTTTGCTCAGCACATAATTCGGAGAAGGCAATGGCAAGCCACTCCAGTACTCTTGCCTAGAAAATCCCATGGATGGAGGAGCCTGGTAGGCTGCAGTCCGTGGGGTCGCTAAGGGTCGGACACGACTGAAGCGACTTAGCAGCAGCAGCAGCAGTTAGATTACCAGATGTATCGTATGTATGAAATTAACAGCCAACAAATAATTATTTCTGGGCTTATCAAAGCACTAGCTCTTTGCATTGACACGATTGAAGTGACTTAGCAGCAGCACCAACAGATACACCAGGGAACCAGTAGATGGCATGCCTGAGTAAGGATGACTCCAAACTGGGGAAATGTTAGGATCTGGTCTAATTTAGTTAATTAAATTTATGAAGCATCTACCATGTAATGAGAGGCAGAGTGAGAATGCAAGAATATAAAAAGAAATCTAATGAGGAGGATTTGAAAAGGCAATGTAGAAATATCTACTGTGATAGAACTATAAACTAATGCTGGAGAAAAACAACGTTTTAGAAGGGACATCTGGGAAGTGTACAACAGTTCTTATGGGCAGCAGCTAACCAAATTAAAAGAAAAGACGTTTCTCATTATCTCATGTTTCCTAAAATAAATAAATTTACCTTTTCCAAGGTAAATAAATGTAAACCCTATGTTTATATTGTTTCATTGTTTTGAAGTAGGCAGCATTTGTGTATCTCCCATTTACAAAGAAAATGAAAAGTAAAGCTCATAGAGGTCGCTGCTTTCTTTAGAGTTAACAAAGGATCAGTGAGTGTCCAAACTGAAATGAGATCTTATGTTGTCTGAATTCCAGCCCAGTGGTTTTAAGTATGGTTGTATGTTTTATGATCAGGTTGTACCTATAATGAATAAACAAAGACTTTTGCAAGGGTGGAGGCCTGGGGGAGGTAAGTAGATGCAATACTAAGTTACCATGTATTACCAGTTAACATGGATGGTGTCAAAACGGGTTCACCCAGAAAAAGACCAGTTTTGGCTGGATGGCATCACCGACTCTGTGGACATGAGTTTGAGTGTACTCCGGGAGTTGGTGATGGACAGGGAGGCCTGGCGTGCTGTGATTCATGGGGTGGCGGAGAGTCGGACACGACTGAGCGACTGAACTGAACTGAACTGAACTGAACAACTCCCTAGGACTGTGAAGAAAGCTGATCGCTGAAGAATTGATGCTTTTGAACTGTGGTGCTGGAGAAGACTCTTGAGAGTCCCTTGGACTGCAAGGAGATCCGACCAGTCCATTCTAAAGGAGATCAATCCTGGGTGTTCATTGGAAGGACTGATGCTAAAGCTGAAACTCCAATACTTTGGCCACCTCATGTGAAAAGACTGAAAAAGTCTTTTCCACTGGCTGGAAAAGACCCTGATGCTGGGAAGGATTGGGGGCGGGAGAAGGGGACGACAGAGAATGAGATGTCTGGATGGACATGAGTTTGAGTGAACTCCAGGAGTTGGTGATGGACAGGGAGGCCTGGCGTGCTGTGATTCATGGGGTTGCAAGGGGTCGGACACGACTGAGCCCCTGAACTGAACTGAACTGAACTGAAGCTCAGTATTTATTATCATTTAGGGAGCACCTTTAAAAAAAGATTGTTTCACTAGTGGCTCAAACAGGAAAGAATCTGACTGCAGTGCAGGAGACCTGGGTTCCATCCCTGGGTCGGTCGGGACGATTCCCTGGAGAAGGGAATGGCGATCCACTCCAGTAGTCTTGCCTGGAGAAGGCCATGGACAGAGGAGCCTGGTGGGCTACAGTCCATTGGATCGCAAAGAGTCGGACACGACAGAGGGACTAACACTTCCACTTTTCTTTGTATAAAATGCTGCTGCTGCTGCTAAGTCGCTTCAGTCGTGTCCCACTCTATGCAACCCCAGGGACGGCAGCCCGCCAGGCTCCCCCATCCCTGGCATTCTCCAGGCAAGAACACTGGAGTGGGTTGCCATTTCCTTCTCCAGTGCATGAACGTGGAAAGGGAAAGTAAAGTCGCTCAGTCCTGTCTGACTCTTCGCAACACCATGTACTGCAGCCTACAGGGCTCCTCCGGCCATGGGATTTTCCAGGCGAGAGTACTGGAGTGGGTTGCCACTGCCTTCTCTGATTTGACGGCTACCCAGAAGCTCCAAATGCGAGCGCGCAGCCGAGCGAGCGCAGCGCGCCTGCGCCGTACGTGCGCGCGCATGCTCCCCGCCCCCGCCCGCCCCCGCGCCCTGGCCGTGGCGAAAGCCCGCCGGCGCTCCTCGCTGATGCCGCTTACCTGAGGGACCCGCGGCCGCCGCCGGCCGCCGCCGCAGCCTCCCGGGAGCCCGGCCCCGAGGTGTGAGGTGAGCCCCGGGTCGTGCAGGCCCCTTCCCGTCCGGCGCAGCGGGAAAAGGAGTGGGGAGTGGGGACTGAGGAGGTGCCGCCGCGGCTGCCCGCTCCTCGGTCTGACCCTGTGCCCAGGAGGCACCAGCAGCCGCGGCCCCTCCTCCTCAGGGAGCGTTATTCGCGTCGCCGCCGAAACAGAAGCCGTGGGCGCCGCGCTGTGGAGGGGTGTGTCGGGGCTTTCTCGGGGTGGGCGGCGGGCCGGCGCGGCGCGGGGGAGCCCGAGTTTGGGGCTGGGCGGCGCGGCGGGCCGATGCCCGCGGACGGGGTTGACCCTCTGGGTCCCGAGCCCGCGCCGAGCAGCCTGTTGGAGGGCGGCCCGCGCTCCCTCCGCGCCGCGCTCCCTGCGCCAGCCCTGGGGCTCGAGCGGTCGGCGCCGCGGGGGCGTGTGGCGCTCCCGGGCCGCTGGGGGCTGTGCGGGGAGGCCGCGGCCGCTGGCGGGAGGACAGTGCGCCGAGGGCTGGGCGCGGGCCCGCGGGGGGCGTCGGGGCTTCCCGGGGCCCGGGCGGCGTCGCAGCATCTGGACTGCCTCCCGTTTCTAGTCCTGAAAGTTGTCCCCTCTCCTCCCTCCCGTCAGTTTTGCAAAGTCTGCATATTCCTCCTCGAGCCTTCCCCCTCTGCCCCCTTGGACGCTCCGTGTGTTTGCCCTGGGGTAGGGCGGAGAGATTCATCCATAGCCTCTGAGACTTAGCAGCAGCAGCAGCAGCAGCAAACATGTCAAGGCATTGTAGCATCTTCCTAGAGGCCTTTATCAGAGTTAGGTGCCTTCCTCAATAAGAGAAAAAGGGGTGTTTTTTCTTTCGCTCTTAAAAGAACAAAAGCATATGCCACTAATTTAGGCAGAGGAGTCAACTTGAAGTTGCAGCATATCTAGGAAGGAGGACAAAAGGTCTGGGTTTTGGCCCAGAATAAATGAAATTTTGAATTTTGGTTCCCTTCTGAATGTAGGCAGACAGAACAGCAGAGCAGCTCAGCAGCTATAGAAATAAATGACTGCTGTATAAGGTTGGTCAAACAAGATCTTATTTTGTAGAAGTAGTTTGGAGAGACCTGTAATGTTTGTTTACGGGAATTGGGTTACTTGGCAAAGCCAATATCGCAGGAGCAAGGAAACAGACTTGACAAGGGGGATGTTACCTCCCTCTTGAGCCTTCTTTTAGCCTTTGGTGATGTGCTGACAGTCAAAGGGATAGAGGAATCCGTAGTTCTGTTATTAAGAACCATTTACTCCTCAAGATAATGCTTTCCATCCGTACTTTTTTTTTTTTTTTTCCCATCCGTACTTTTAAGCAAATCAATGCCATCTTTTTCCTCCAGAAGAAGAAGGAAAAGAACAGAAAAGTGTTTGTTTGAAGTACCAAGATAGGAAAGTGATGTAAAAGCTTGAGTGGCCTGGCTTCCAAAGATAGAGCTGAAAATAAAAGATAATCGAGATGCAATTCTTCTTATAGTGTTGCGTTTTCTTTAGTGAAATAACAGGTTCTTCCTCTCCCCCCCTCCCCCCAAATGCTTTGAAACTGTCAGGAAAGTAAGGTAATTAGTAAAGCCTACCGTCCTACCTTCTCTTTCCTCCTCCTCCGTTATTTATTTTTTTCTCGTCCACTGACATTCCCTGCCTGTACGTCTCTCCAGAATCTACCAGTGCCCTATTAATAGAAGAAGAAAGGACTGTAGGTTCTTTCATCCCTTTTTCATCTTAGGTACTGTGTTCCTCTGAACTTTGTTTTGTGCTTTGAACATGGAGGTGGATTTTTGTAGAGAGATCCCCAGCCATGATTGAGATATTTGAAGTAGGGAGCCTTGCGGGGAAGATAAACAGTAAAGTGCACGTTCGTTCTTTGTATAGCACAGTGCTGTGAGAGCCTCATCATTGGGCAGAGAGAGGGGCTTTTAAATTCCCTGTAAGTCCTCTGTTGCCCACTTCACAGGCAAAGGATCTCTCTCTCCAACTTAAGTTTCGTATGTGTTAGTAAACCTATGAGATTTCATACTGAAAACGTACTCTGAGCTTGTTAGTTTGTTGATGTTAGACTGCTGTTGACTTTATTTTCTTCAGGAGACTTGTGATAGGAAACAGTTCTTACTGCATCTTTCCCTTCTTTCACAGGGACGAGCAGTGTTGGCCTCAAGTGTTTTTTAACCCCTAAATCTCTAGAATTAGAGACGTTTAAAGCTGCAGTTGGCCACAAAAAGAGCAGTAGTGCAAATGAAAAGCAAGACTTTGAAATATGTATGAGAGGAATTGTTCAGTATAGATTTGTGAGAAGGGTCACAGCGTCTTGAGGAAAGAAGTGAAGGTTTTTAATAGTGGCATTTCCAGAAGTTAGGAATGAATGTTTGAAGAGCAACAACTAACTCTTCTTTGACTAGAAAACACTTTCAACTGACTGTTGCATCAGAAATGATGAATCTATCTTTGAGTTACAATCTTTGAGTTATGCTGAGAACTAGCAACAGTTTTGGTGGATCCAAGGAATGCACTGTGAATGAAGTTTAAGAAAAAACAACTAGGCTAGTAGGCCTAAAAAAATCTTGGTCCCCGAAGTTTATCTCATTAAACTAATTTTATAGTCAAAACATGCAACCATGCTAAAGTGGGGGGAAAATCAGGAGCTTGATATTAGAGCATTTTCTGAACACATTTTAATGAAAAAGGGAAACCAGGATGGAATTTCAACCAGATTTTTTTTTTTTTTTTTTTAATTTTAAAGTCCAGATTCTGGCCATCTTTCAACTTTCCAGTTTTGCTTTTCGTTTTAAAAGATCTTCTGCTTCTGCTTTCTCTAGTCTTAAAAGTAATGTATACTTTGTAAGATGGACTGGATTTTGATGCCTACTGTTCATTTTAATCTTGAACTTGAATGTTTTCCCTGTATTTTTTTAAGCCCCATCACTCAGCACACTGGAAGATTAGATTATCTTTTGTAATCAGTAGATGACTAGATGGACTTTAAAAATTAGATAAAGTAGCAAAGTGATACCTTGAGATTAGTAAGAATCTAGGCCCTAAGAATTAAATATGGAGCTATATAAACTTTAGCAACCAGAGAACAGTATCCTGAGTGAATTTATTTAAAAAAAATAAGATATGGAAAACAAAAGGCCAAAACCCACATGAGTTTTAGGAAAAGGAATCGAGCACTTTGAGCAGTGATATGTTCTCAGTGTGTACTTTGCTGTTTATGTTCCTTGAGAGAAGCAGCTTCAGAGGTAATGATTGCTAATCCTTATAATGCAGTCTTGGAAAACTCTGAAAGAAGACAAAAGAATATCCTCCTGTTCCCATTGTAGCCAGTGTGTTTGAGGCAACCTTTAATTTCTGAATTGGAAACGCAAGATGTTACGTACATTTATAGTGTGTCAAGATAAGTAAATCTAAGCTGAGAAAGAGGAAAGGAATCACTTTCTGTACAGGAAGTGTGAATTGGAATAGAATTGCTAACATCTTTTGTTGCAGGGCCTTGCTGCAACAAGGGCCCACTTGCTGCAAGCCCCCAGGGCCCACTTTTGTCATTGTCTCTTCTGGGATTCAGCGTGCTTTCTTTCCTCTTCACAGTTGCCATCTCCTGCTTTTCCCAGCTGAGTTCTTTGGGTCTGGCTTTGTAGCCAGCCTCTGAAGACAGTTCCAAGACTGCATCCCCTTTATTGCTGTTCTTCAGGACAAATACTCACCTTATTTTAGGGGCTTTTACTTTTTATCTTCACAAGAGAACTGGTAAATTGGGGAATATCAGATTCCTGATGTTACACATTGATAAAAATTAAAGTGTAGGGTTAAGTGTATCTAGTCCTTTTTGTTTTCTGATGAAATAATCATCAGGTCACTTAATCTGAAATTAGTTTTCCCACATATCTTGTATTGTTCTGTAAAGAAGTGAATGTCTCTTTTCTCAGGGTTAGGGCATGGAAAACTGTTTCCAGACCCCTCATTTTCTACTGGTCCTTGGCGCCTGAGACTGTTCCCTCCAGTGAATCCAGCAATTCCCTTATTCAGCTGAGATTCTGCAGATTTCTGTAGTCAAAGATATAATATCAAAAAGAATGCAAAAAATCTTTTAACCTTTATGTAATCAGTTGCTGTATTTTGTCAGTGTTTCTTGGTTTCCTCAATCTTCTGTGTCCTGCTGTCTGAAACTTACAGCTTCTTCAAGGATGGTTCTCTTAGGAAAAAGGATTGTTGCTATCCATACTCACGTGATCCTGATTAGAAGCATTTGTTTCATTATATTATTGAAAAACAATTTAGAATATATATCAACTTTTTTTTTTAAACTGTGCATAATATTTGGTTCAGCTGAGAGGTGATCTGATTTTTTTTCAGTATTGAAAATCAATTTTTGACCCATTCTGAGTTTATCATCATTTTTTTTTTTTTTGCTTTTCTTGCTGCCTGTAGTAGGGCAGTTTTGTGTCCCTTGGCTTGTTACTTAAGCAACAGTCAGTAAACATTGATTCAAGCAGTAGTATTGTCACCACACATTTACAGATTTAACAGATTTAATTTTCCCATACACAAATAACACGTGACAGATTTAAAAATAACATTTCAGCATTTATAATACTTTACTCCTTTTTTGTTTTGTTTTTGTGTTTTGACCACGCTGTGCAGCTTGTGGCACCTTAATTCTCTGACCAGGGATCAGGGATCAAACTCGAGCCCCCTGAAGTAGAAGTGTGGAGTCCTGGGAAGTCCCTATAATATTGTATTTTTAAACAATTCAGGTAGTTTTATTCTGTTTCATGTATGTATATTTTTGACAAAAGTGGGAGACTATATGCTGTTTTGTAAACCATTTAAAATTTTATTTTTCACTTACTGTATTGCTCCTGTCTTTTCAAGTGAGCATATACAGATCCTGCTCATCATTTTTAGTGAGCGTGTTATGTGTTGGTTGTGCTGTAGTTTAACCAGTTCCTTATTGGTAGACTTTCAGATTGTCTCTGGGTTTTTATTTTATAAACAGTGTTGTACTAACATTTCAGTTATACATCATGTGTACTTGTGTTTACTTGCTTAGAATAAATTGTAGAATAGGTCTGCTGAATCAGAGTGTATACATTTTAAGAGCTTTTGATGTCCATAGCTATTTTTTTGAAATACCAACTAGTTTACTTTTCCTCCAGTAGTATTTGAAAATGGAGAATTTCCTGGCGGTCTAGTGGTTAGACACTTCACTGCCTTGGTCCGGGTTCAGTCCTTGTTTGGGGAACTAAGACTCTGCAAGCTGTGAAGGACAGCCAAAAGAAAAAGAAAAATGTATCTCCAAGTGTGGGAATGTTGAAGATATTCTTTTTTCTGCACCCTCTCCTATGCTGTGTTCTTTTATTCTTTTGCTCATCTGATTGGAAAAATGTTATATATCATGTTTGTGTGTTTTTATTAGTGAAGTTGAATATCTTTTCATATGTTTGTTGTCCCTTTGTATTTGTTTTGTAAATGTATGTCCTTTTTCCATTATTCTGTTAAAGTAGTATTCTTTATCTGCTTTTTAAATAAATTCATTGTATATATTACTTTTGCTCAGCCCACAATTCGGAGAAGGCAATGGCAAGCCACTCCAGTACTCTTGCCTAGAAAATCCCATGGATGGAGGAGCCTGGTAGGCTGCAGTCCGTGGGGTCGCTAAAGGTCGGACACGACTGAGCGACTTCAGTTTCACTTTTCACTTTCACACATTGGAGAAGGAAATGGCAACCCACTCCAGTGTTCTTGCCTGGAGAATCCCAGGGACGGGGGAGCCTGGTGGGCTTCCGTCTATGGGGTCACACAGAGTCGGACACGACCGAATTGCCAGCAGAAGCAGCAGTGTTCCCTTTAGTTGTTTTTTTTTAAGTTGCAAGTAGATGAACATGCTGCATAAGCAGCAAACTACAAACATGGAACTTATATGGATGTTTTGATACTGTAGCGAAATAAAGCTTTCAGGGCTTATTTGACATATTTAAGGATATGCATAATTGTTACTGTGCTGCATGATAAGCTTCCATATACATGACTGTGTTTAATATCACTTTTCCATAGCCAGGCATCACATTTCTGGGCCCAGCTTGAAGGAGGAAACAATACAATGGCAGGCCAAGAAGCTTTAACAAATATTTCTGACTTAGAGATTTCAGTATTAGAGAGATTAGACGTTTGGGGCAGATGTCGCTTGTAACTTTGGTGTTCCTAATTCCTAAGGTTGTAGACTTTCCTTTTCCCTTCTTCTACTCAAGACCATATGCTCGAGGGAAAAATTGGGAAGATTCAGCCATGGCTTTACTTTCTCCAAATAGTTTTTTCTGCCCAGTACTTAAAGCTTGGGATGCAGAGGTCCCTGTCATTGGTAGTGCACAAAGGACAGTTTCTTTCTCTGCTTTAGCCAAGCCAGTTCAAGTTTTCAAGGTCTAAGCTGTCACGGGCCCTAATATCTATTTGAATTGTCCTGTTAACCTGGGTCTCTGAGAATTTCTGAACCTGACTTTCTCATGTTTTCCCAAGTGAGGTTGTGTACTTCAAACAGAAATATTTGCCATCTGTGAAACGCGAATAAAGTAAAAGCAGACTTAACCTCATTACAAAACCAAATGGAAGAATGATAGTTTTAGAATATGCTTTTTTCCTACCAGTCCTGTCTTCCACTCTACCTACCCTTTCAGCCCCCAGTTCAGTTCAGTTCAGTGGCTCAGTCGTGTCCAACTCTCTGCGACCCCATGAGATGCATATTTTTGTCCCTAGAAAAAAAGTGAAAGTTGCATCCAACTCTCTGCGACCCCTTGGACTGTAGCCTGCCGGGCTCCTCTGTCCATGGAATTCTCCAGGCAAGAATACTGGTGTGGGTTGCCATTTCCTCCTCCAGGGAATCTTCCCAACCCAGGGATCAAACGCATGTCTCCAGCATTGCAGGCGGATTCTTTACCGTCTGAGCCACCAGGGAAGCCCCCAGCAAAGGCAGTGTCAAATCAGACTCTGAAACTTGGTAGAAACTCTTAACTGGAAATCATTCATATCCCACGTTGTAACTTTCTAGGGTTGACTCTTCTCTGCAGCCTGACTGTGTGCAATGAAGCATTTGTTGGTCAGACGTTTTCTATGTACTGAATTTTTGTACTATCTAAAAGGATGAAGCATTGTTGGGAAAATGTCCTGATACTACTCTTAGAATCTTGTTTGCCAGTTCAGTATTGGTTGATAGAAGTAAGTCTTTGTATCCGCTGTAATTCAGTAATGAAACTACCTAAAGTTTGATGTTGCTTTACCTTTTATAGAGTGCATTATTTTATAATTCACTTATGTACCATCTTTGATAGGGAGGTGCAATGTTTAGAAAGGAAAATTCTGAGCTCAGAGAAGTTAAGTGATTCACATAGTTGGGAAGAGGCTTAAATCCATATCTATTGATTTCTTTATATTTTACACCTTTCACAGATACCATCTGCTGAATTTATTTATTTTTAAATGTTAAGATTTTATTTACAAAACTTCTGTGTTGTATAGAAAGTAAAAATGCTGTTACAATCTTGGTGTGACTGGTAGCCACGGACAGTTGACTCACCAATCACAGCTATCCACACTACAGCAAGTCTTACACAAAAACCTAACAACTCTTACAGTTTTGTTGGGGTGAAGTCCCCAAGCTTGGTGGTGGATTTCCAAGAGGGACTAAATGGAGGAAGGTGGAATGTCACAGGAACTATTCTTTGGCTCTTTGGGTGGGTGGGTGTCCTGGGGTGTGTATCACAGCTACCTTTTTTTTTTTTTTTTTCTGTATAAAAAAAAAAAAGAAAAACCCAGCTACCAAGTCCATGTCAGCAGTCCAGCCAATACTGAACAGTTCTTTTTTTGCAGGTTATTGGGGTCTTATTAATCATCTTCTCCTTCGTCATCTGTTTCTCTCTTCCTCTTTTCACCTTTCCCGCTTTCTTCCTCTTCTTCATCCTCATCTTTGTCTTCATCCTCATCTTCATCATCTTCATCAACTGCTCCATCATGTCCAAATTCTTCTTCCTCCCCACTGACTTCATCTTCATCCTCCTCCCCTTCTGCATCTTCATCGTCATCCTCTTCATTATCAAACTCTTCTTCCTCACCATCTTCATCCTCCTCCTTATCCTCATCTTCATCATCCTCTTCTTCATCCACACCATCCACCTCGGCATCTGAATCTGGGGCTTCACGATCCTCTCGGTTATAGCCATCCAGATAGGTCAGCTGGGGCAGGAGCTTGAAGACACTGTCTCGGTAGTCGTTCAGGTTAGTAACCTCACAGTTAAACAGATCCAGGCTCTTCAGACATTCCAACTTTTTCAAAGGTTCCAGGGTGCTGATATCTTTCAGTTTATTTCCACTTAAGTTGAGATGTGTAAGTTTTGGGAGTTTTTCTGCTAACATATCCAGACCTCCACAGATTCTATTGTCACCGAGCTCAAGCTTTTTCAATTTAGGTAGTTTGGGAAGATTTGAAACTGAAATCAAGCCTACATTTATTAAACTGAGGAACTCTTAAGTTCACAAATTCAGCTGTTAAGCCCTCAGTTTTCCCATCATTTGATTTGCAATTGTCCAGGACAAGTTCTCGAAGAGCTTCCGGGGTCCGGTTCCTCAGCTCCAGGTAGATCCTTCTCTTCATGCCCATGTTTCTCTCTCTTCCCCCCTCTTCAAACTTAACTTTCCGCGGAGAGGGGAGAGGCGTCCCAGCCCAGCCTGCGCAGCGAGGGCCGTCGGGAGGGGTCTGCTTGAGGCAGAGGCCGACGGCACGGTCCTGGGTGCCGGCAGGCGAGCGGAGGCCCTGGAGCCAAGTTACTCGCGGGAGCAGAGAGAAACCATGGAGGGAAAAGCTGAATCATTTAATGATTAAAACATTTATAATAAAATGTAAGTAACTTGTTACTAAGTGTGGCAGATATTTAAATAAAATTTAGGACAACAGCATGCAAGTTTTTCCCAATGGATCAATTATGTCTTGTGACAAATGAAAAACTACCATTATAGATGGGAAATTAAACTGTATGGTATATAAACAACTGAGGGAGGAAACAGTGCCTTTATTTATGGATTCTCTGGTATATCTAGAGCAAGAATGCTAAGGTAGAAAAGCTATAGGATTTGTTTATGAAATACCCATGTGTTTTATCTGTAAGGCAGTATTGTGTCTCTCGGTCAAAGTCTGTGATTGTTGTTGTTGTTAGCCACACGCCCGGTATTTGGAACTTTAGTTCTCCACCAGGGAGTGCACTGGTGCCCCAGTAGTGGATGTGTGCAGCTTTAATCACTGGACCACCGGAAGGTCCCAAAGGCAGTATTTTAAAATTTCTCTTCCTAGAACTGATTGTTAGTGTGTAGAAACGCAACTGATTTTTGTATACTGATTGTGTATCCTGCAACTGTACTGAGCTAGTCAAAGTTTTAATATCAAGCCTGTAATATTTCAAGAGGAAATTGCTAATTTCTCCCATTTTTTAAAAACAATTATTTTTCAGATATTTCAGCCAAAGGCAGAAAGAGCTCTTCTCCTAAGATGGGAATGTGGTTGATCCACTTGACACGTTGGCCAGATGGTGCCCGATGTAATAAAATCAAAAGAAGAGGCAAGATGATGTCATTTTCCCGTATTGTGAAACCAAAAACAAAGGCCTTTCGTGAGACCAAGCTAACAAACCTCTGACGGTGCAAAGAGTAACTCTGTGTGAATAACTTAACAGCAAGATAGAAGAAGTACTTTCAAGCTGAGACCTGCAGGTGTACAAAGATCTAAAATACATATTGAGTAGGCCTGATCATCTGAATCTCATTCAGTCGAGAAAGCATGGCTATGAGTTGGATCGTCTTCTATCTGTGGCCCTTGACTATGTTTGTGGGCCGTATAGATGGGCACAGTTTGTTTTCTTTGAGCCTGTTACCTTGAGGATGTGCCAAGATTTGCCTTGTAACACTGCCCTCATGCCCAGTCTTCTGAATCATTATGACCAACAGACGGCAGCTTTAGCAGTGGAGGTAAGACTTCATCTGTTATTTGGCATGTTGTAGAAAATTGTTCGTGTATTGCCCTTTTAATCAGTCTAATGAATGTGTTTGATAAACAACAGGAAAAACTAATATGTTATTTTGAACTGCATCTTGTACATTAAAAAGTTATGTATTTAGGTTCAGACTCTGATCGATTGAAGATTTCAGGTTTGGGGAATGTTACTCATCTTAGTTTTCAGGTATTATTGTTTTATGAAGAAATTTGAAAGTTTGGAACTGGGGAAGTAATAGCCTTTCAGAAGTTTAAATTGTCCAGGTTATGGTTACATCTTTTCTGCTATTTGATAATAAGACTTTAAAGAGCAGACTATACTAATGATAATACTCATGAGTCACTTAGTAAATATTGAAGGTAACGTGATTTTGAAAATGGGTTCTTTGGTTCAGCCTTCAGGCTGGTGGGTTTACAGTATTTACATTGTCTTAAATAATTAAGATGGTATCCTGGTCTTACTATCTTCACATCGATTTAAGAACAGCAACTCCCAAGCAGTGATAAAGGTTTTGTTGTATGAATTATCTGTTCTTGACCTCTCAGGACTTCATGAAAATCTGTTGCCTTACTTGAAGTTTTCTAATGGTCATTCTTTAGGCACTTTTTAATTCTTTTACTTTAGAAGCTATGACCAGTTAATGGATATAGTTAATAATAGGTTTAAATAATTCCGTATGTGTTTCAATAATGGTTTTAGAATTGTGGACAAAGATATGTTGACCAGATAGGAATTAGGGGGCAGTAAACTGTGACAGTAAGAGGTAAAAGCTTTGGAGTTGTATAAACTGCAGCAGCAGCTACCACTTTCTATCTGTATTACTTTGGGCAAGTTACTTGAGTTTTCTTACCATTGTCACTTGGCTTGTAAACTAGAGTTAACACTTTGGAAGATACAAAATGAAGTGTTTCTAAAGTACTTGGCACAGTGCTTTTGGAGTAAGTTCTCTGAAAGTGATAGCTTTTCCCATTTTCCCATATTCTAATATTAATGTAGCTACATAGTACATAGAATTTAAAGTTTTTTTTTTTTAATTTTAGTCTTTAATCCTTTGTTACAGTGCTTTCAGCAAATTGAATACTACGTGTTTTAGAATCTTCATTTTATAGTAAAATTCAAAGGTTTAGTACTTCCAAGTAAACGAACATAAATCTGGGAAAGATTATTATTCATAGATTTTGAAATGTAGAGGGCAACTTGTATAGTCCAAATACTTGAAAATATTGTAGAGGTTGAATGAAATATTTCTGCTCTTCCACTGACTACACACAGTCTAACTGGTAAGGAGAGATTTGGTGTAGCCTGTGAGATTGAGTATATGAAAATGGGTATTGGTTTCATATAGGAATTTGGTTCGGGCATGGTATTCCCTGCCGGGTATTAAAACTACCCAGTTCTCTCACCAGGAAAATGAAGGAGGAATATCTTTGGCTCTGGTGTCATTTTAAGTCAGTATAACTCCTTTGGACAGCAAATAGGGTTGTAAGAAATAAGTCATGAAGATTTATGTACTGATTTGGGTTTAACTTTTGCCTCTTTCACGTAGTAGCTTTCAGACTTTGAAATTAAGTCACCTAACATTTCTGTGATCTGGAGAAGGAAACGGCAACCCACTTGCAGTACTCTTGCCTGGAAAATCCCTTGGACGGAGGAGCCCGGTAGGCTACAGTGTATGGGGTTGCAAAGAGTGGGACACGACTGAGTCACTTGACTTCACTTCAGCATCTTTGTGAAAATCATTTGTGAAAAGGTACTGATAACAAAAATACTTTGAACGGCTATTAGGATTAAATGAGAGATTTAAGTAGTTAGCACAGTGCATGACGCAGAATTTCGTTTGTAAGTGACACTAGAGCGAAAGTCCGAGAAAGACGATGTATTTGTTTCAGATGAGTTTGCATCTCTCATTGTGGGCTCCGAGGGCTTTCATGATGGTGGCATGGTGAGCTGTCTGTCCTCTCTTCAAACATGCCCATATAGGCTAGACATTTTGCTGGCAGTGAGACTGCATCTTTTTGAATTTCACTCATTCTAGGGAGAGCACCTAGATGAGAAAGAGAAAGCTTTGGTGATGTGAAGTGATGTCGGGGATAGTTGGCTTGGTTATCATATCAGGATAGTGATGCCACTGACAGTCTCCTGACAGTCTGAGAGTGTAAAGTTTCTATAATAGCGAAGGATATGGAATTTCAGCAATCAACACAGCACCCTTGCAAATAGAAGTAAGGATTCTTAGATCCTTACAAGGACTTGTCTGCTGATGACACCCTCCTTTCTCTGACCCAGGACCTTTGGATCAACTTGCCAGCTTTTAATGGGAGCAAATAATTGGAGCAGGTAACCCCAGCACATTCTTGAGTGTTCTTTGTGGGACTGGATGAGTTGAAAGACATTTCCTAGGTAATAGCATCGTTCGGCAGACCCAGGCTTCAAGCCTACCTCAGGTTCATTCCTGTACTGATGTTTGGTGAAATCAAAATGAGTGCTTCGAATGAAATAATATATGGTATTGAGCTAAGGGTGCCAGGAGAGAAATTGCAGAATGTGGGTTATTTCAGCGTTGCTTATTATTGTTCATAGTCAACAAGTTGGGTGTTCTTTCATTGTGTATTGAGAATTCCTCCTCAATACTTGGATTGAAATTGGAACATGTTCAAATAAATGGGGTGAATGTCCACTTATTAAATTGGAGAAAAGATCCTTGTTAGAATGTTAGTATGTATGTTTTTCTTACTTTACAAAAAGTGCGTTTCTACATAAACACATACATTAAATGTTTCTTCAGTTCTTAACTTGATGTCTGTCTTTTCCCCGAGTATTGTGGCTTTTGATAGAAACAAGATTGCTCATTCCTGAGTTTCCCACACCATTTTGAACTGTCTAAATTGCCAAGTACAGGATGCAGTACAGTTGTCTCCAATGTACAACTGACATTGTACAGGAGACAGGAATCAAGACCATCCCCAAGAAAAGAAATGCAAAAAAGCAAAATGGCTGTCTGAGGAGGCCTTACAAATAGCTGTGAAAAGACGGGAAGCGAAAAGCAAAGGAGAAAAGGAAAGATATACCCATTTGAATGCAGAGTTCCAACCAATAGCAAGGAGAGATAAGAAAGCCTTCCTCAGCGATCAGTGCAAAGAAATAGAGGAAAACAATAGAATGGAAAGACTAGAGATCTCTTTGGAGAAGGGAATGGCGGCCCACTGCAGTACGCTTGCCTGGAGAATCCCATGGGAGGAGCCTGGTAGGCTGCAGTCCATGGGGTCGCTTGGAGTCGGACACGACTGAACGGCTTCACTTTGACTTTTCACTTTCTTGCATCGGAGAAGGAAATGGCAACCCACTCCAGTGTTCTTGCCTGGAGAATCCCAGGGATGGGGGAGCCTGGTGGGCTGCCGTCTGTGGGGTCGCACAGAGTCGGACACGACTGAAGTGACTTAGCAGCAGCAGCAGAGATCTCTTCAAGAAAATTAGAGATACCAAGGGAACATTTCTTGCAAAGACGGGCTCAATAAAGGACAGAAATGGTAGGGACCTAACAGAAGCAGAGGATGTTATGAAGAGGTGGCAAGAATACACAGAAGAACTGTACAAAAAAGATCTTCACGACCCAGATAATCACGATGGTATGATCACTCACCTAGAGCCAGACATCCTGGAATGTGAAGTCAGGTGGGCCGTGGGAAGCATGACTACGAACAAAGCTAGTGGAGGTGATGGAATTCCAGTTGAGCTATTTCAAATCCTGAAAGAAGACACTGTGAAAGTGCTGCACTCAGTAGGCCAGCAAATATGGAAAACTCAGCAGTGGCCACAGGACCAGAAAAGGTCAGTTTTCATTCCAGTCCCAAAGAAAGGCAATGCCAAAGAATGCTCAGACTACCGCACAATTGCACTCATCTCACACGCTAGTAAAGTAATGCTTAAAATTCTCCAAGCCAGGCTTCAGCAATGCTTGAACTGTGAGCTTCCAGATGTTCAAGCTGGTTTTAGACAAGGCAGAGGAACCAGAGATCAAATAGCCAACATCTGCTGGATCATGGAAAAAGCAAGAGAGTTCCAGAAAAACTTCTATTTCTGCTTTATTGACTATGCCAAAGCCTTTGACTGTGGGGACCACAGTAAACTGTGGAAAATTCTGAAAGAGACAGGAATACCAGACCTCCGACCTGCCTCTTGAGAAACCTATATGCAGGTCAGGAAGCAACAGTTAGAACTGGACATGGAACAACAGACTGCTTCCAAATAGGAAAAGGAGTACCTCAAGGCTGTATATTGTCACCCTGCTTATTTAACTTCTGTGCAGAGGACATCATGAGAAACGCTGGGCTGGAGGAAGCACAAGCTGGAATCAAGACTGCCGGGAGAAATATCAATAACCTCAGATATGCAGATGATACCACCCTTATGGCAGAAAGTGAAGAGGAACTCTAGAGCCTCTTGATGAAAGTGAAAGAGGAGAGTGAAAAAGTTGGCTTGAAGCTGAGCATTCAGAAACCTAAGATCGTGGCATCCCGTCCCATCACGTCATGGCAAAAAGATGGAGAAACAGTGGAAACAGTGGCTGACTTTATTTTTCTGGGCTTCAAAATCACTGCAGATGGTGACTGCAGCCTTGAAAGTAAACGACGTTTAGTCCTTGGAAGGAAAGTTATGACCAACCTCGACAGCATATTAAAAAGCAAGAGACGTTACTTTGCCAACAAAGGTCCATCTAGTCAAGGTTGTGGCTTTTCCAGTGGTCATGTATGGATGTGAGAGTTGGACTGTGAAGAAAGCTGAGCGCAGAAGAATTGATGCTTTTGACCTGTGGTGTTGGAGAAGGCTCTTGAGAGTCCCTTGGACTGCAAGGAGATGGAACCAGTCCGTCCTAAAGGAGATCAGTCGTGGGTGTTCACTGGACGGACTGATGTTGTAGCTGGAACTCCAGTACTCTGGCCAGCTGATGCGAAGAGATGACTCATTGGAAAAGACCCTGAGGCTGGGAAAGACTGAGGGCAGGAGGAGAAGGGGACGACAGAGGATGAGACATGGATTTGGGTGGACTCCGGGAGTTGGTGATGGACAGGGAGGCCTGACCTGCTGCGGTTCATGGGGTCGCACAGAGTTGCACACGACTGACGTGACTTAGCAGCAGCAGCAAAATGGTGATATGCTGTCATTCTTCATTTCTCAGCTAGAATACTTTAAACAGAAACTTGCTCATTTTGATTATTGGACTGTTGAATTACTCTTATGTTCAGTCTATATAAAAAAAGACAGTAAATATGCAACTGTTCTCCTTTGTTACTTTTTAGTTTAATAAATTGATTCACAAGAATCTTTCAAAAGTGACTAATGAGATCTTTCTTCTTTCAAATATCATTGTTCTCCTTTCAAGTATCATTGTGAACTCATGGATTTTTTACCATATTTTATGCGTTTGAGTCCACTGCAGTTGTTGTTTTGTTGTGGCTGAGTCTGTTCTGTTTTTGGTAGTGAGCACCTCTTCAGGATAGCTCCTAAGTGTTTGTGATACTTCCCTAGTGGTTTCTGATAGCTTCCTTGCTTTCTGGTATGATCCAACCTTATTTCATAAAATTCTGCCTCAGAACTTGAATTATCACTTTCTTTAGGGAGTGCTGGTTCCTTTTGGTTGGAGAGAATTTTCACGGATTTTTGCAGACTGCTATCTGGGTGCTATGCTTATTGATACTGCGTTAGTAATTTATAGGTCTCGTCAAAGATGGAGCTAGGAAATAACTTTTTTTTAAAAAAGACAGTGCAGCATGAGTTTATACTGATAACTTGTAATTAAATAATATTGGAGAGTTTTTTGGAATTTTTGTTTCTTCTCGTGCTGAAAGCTTATGATATACAGACAGTACTTAATTTCAGAATCATATCAGTATCGTTACTGAGAGCCCTGTAAGGTTTCTTTGTATTTCTTATGTCCTTAGGATGTATTTCACCAAGGATGTGCAGTCAGATTACTGTGTTTTAGAGTTAAGTACTCCTCTGTTCGGCTTAACTCAATACACAGTTTAGGTGTGTGTTTCATTTTGATTTTGAGGAACGACTTAAACTTTTTTTTGTTTACATTTATTTTATAATCGTGTTTAAAAACTTGATATATACGACAAGGTACATTCAGAGGAGTCTAGTTTCTGGGCTGTGTTTGTGCTCAGTCACTCATCGTGTCTGGCTCTTTGAGACCCAATGGACTATAGCCTGTTAGGCTCCTCTGTCCATGGGGATTCTCCAGGCAAGAATACTGGAGTGGGTAATCATGCCCTCCTTCAAGGGAGCTTCCCAACCTAGGGATTGAACTCAGGTCTCCCGAATTTCAGGCAAATTATTTACCATCCGAGCCACCAGGGAAGCCCACGAATACCGGAGTGGATAGCCTATCCTTTCTCCAAGGGATCTTCCCGACCCAGGAACTGAACCGGAGCCTGCAGGTGGATTCTTTACCAGCTGAATCCTAACCTTCTTCTTTCCTTCCCTTGGGGGTAGTTGTTTTTTTTAAAGCTTTTTGTTTATCCTTCCATCAAAAATTATAGTAATTATAGAAAATGTCTGTATAATATCTCTATATAGCTATATATTGTTTCACGCTCTTTTGATATAGTGTCATACTGTTTGTTTTCTCTACCTTGTTTTTTTACTTAACAATATACCCTGGCTATTTCATAGTAGCACTTATAGTCAGCATTTTTTTTAATTGTGGCCAAATATACATGTTGCACTAGTGGTAAAGAAACCGCCTGCCAATGCAAGAGGTGTGGGTTCAATCCTAGGGTGGGGGAGATCCCCTGGAGGAGGACATGGCTTCCCAATCAAGTATTCTTGCCTGGAGAATCCAATGGACAGAGGAGTGTGACAGGCTACAATCCATAGTGTTGCAAAGAGTTGGAGATGACCGAAGTGACTTAGCATGCATGTACGCAAAATATATATAACATAAAATTTACCACTGGAATCTTTTCTTGTTTGTTTTTTGGCATACTGTGCAGCTTGTGGTATCTTAATTCCTCAACCAGGGATTGAACCCAGTTCCCGGCACTGGAAGTTCGGAGTCCTAACCATGAGACCACCAAGGAATTCCCCCATTCCAATCATTTTTAAGTGTGCAGTACAGTGGCGTTAAGTACAGTCACCTTGGTATGTCATTACCACTATCCTTCTTGAGCACTTTTTCAGCCTCTGCAACTGAAACACTATACCTGCTAAACAAGAATTCCCTGTTCTCCCCTCCCCTCAACCTTTGGCGGCCACCGTTCTACTTTTTTGTTTTCTCTCTGAATTTGATGACTCCAGTACCTCATTTAAGTGAAATCATAAAATATTTGTCCATTTGTGATTGGCTTATTTCACTTAGCACACTGTCTTCAGGATTCATCCATGTTGTAACAAGTGTCGGAATTCCCTTCCTTTTTAAGGCTGAATAATATTTCATTGTATATTTATGCCCAACGTTTAGTTTAATCATTCATTCATCAGACTCTTGAGTTCCTTCCACCTTTTGGCTATTATGAATATAGCTGCTCTGAGTACAGATATATAAATATTTGTTCCAGTCTTTGATTTAAGTTTTTTTTTGGGTATTCCCAGAAGTGAAATTTTAGGATAGCACGATAATCCTGTTTAATTTTTTGAGGAACCGCTGAACTGTTTTGTATAGCAGCTGCTCCATTTTACATTTTTGCTAGCGATGCACAAGGGTTCCAGTATCTCTCCATCCTCACCAACACTAGTTATTTTCTGGGTTTTTGTTTTGGAGTGATAGCCGCTGTATTGGGTACCAACTTGTCCTCATTTTTTAGTTCAGGTCCTGCTGAAGGACATTTGCTTTTGAAAGCAGAACTTGCTGTTGAGGTCCTTATTCATGTTTGTAGGGCCAGAAGCTACCGTGGTACCTCACACATAATAGCTGCTGAATAAATGTCTGAGTGAGTTAATGAACTTCATAAACTGAATTCCGGAAGGGGCGGTAGTCAGTCGTGGTTGTGTTACAGAGGTGTACTCAGCACATGATCTCCTGGAATTGTCAGTAGTTGTGGATTTGTTGGGGTTAGTAATGGTAGTCCTGACAGGAGTACCAAAGATACCACTTTCCTGTGAACACCAGTGTTTGCCTTTGCCCTTTTTTTTTCGGAGCGGGAAAAGGTCAAAGCGACTTGAAGCTTTCAACATTATGTATTTACACTTGTAAGTAGTATAGTAAAGTAGACCTCTCATTCTCTTTCTGCCTAAATAATCTCATCTCCATCTTTGCCTGTCAAATGCTAATGGTTGTACTTGATGTATCCCTCCAGGCTTCTCTGTCCATGGGATTTCCCAGGCAAGAATACTGGAGTGGGTTTGCCACTTCCTCCTCGAGGGAACCTCCCCGACCCAGGGATTGAACCAGCGTCTCCTACTTGGCAGGTAGATTCTTTACTGCTGAGCCACCAGGGAAGCCAAATTTGATCCATTAATTAATAGGAAAAAAATAGGAATAGATAATAAAATAATGTATGTGGTATCATCCTGTTTTTGTTGAAGAAAAGAAGTGTGTTCATGTTCATGTAGAGTAAGTGATCTGGAAAGATTTTTGTCAAGACCAGCAGTGATTGTTCTTGAATTAACACGATTTATTTGTGTTTTCTGTGTTTTTCATTTAATGTTTGTGTTTTCTGATTTTTTTTGTAAGAAACAAAATAGTAAAATTAGTACGGAAACTTTATTTTTAAAAATCCCAGCTGTCCTTTTTTGTCTAGCTCCCAGTTTCAGTGTCTCAGTATTTATTAAATATGTTTTTATGCGAATGACTGAAACTTAAGGAAGAACTTGGTAAATGCCATAAATAGGCATATAGTGCTCAGAGGATTCAAAAGAGAAAGGATCATGTGTGGAAAGGATCAGTTGCAGATTATGTTTGAATTGACCTTGAAAGGCAGGGATTTGTTTTGTTTTTGTTTTTTTTTTGAGAGGATACTATAATTTAATACCCCTTTGTACCAGTGATTAACATTTTGTGGATAGGCATTTGAGGAAACGAAATTTCTTTGATTGTATTTATTCTTTAAATTCATGGCTTATATTTTTAGGATACATGCATTATCAGTCAGACTGACTTATTATTTTCTATGTAGGTTAGTATTAATAAGGTGGTTTTCCCTAAGCAAACAACAGCCTGGTGAAGTGGATTGAAGAGCCTATCGTGTGACAGGGAAATGAGCCAGGAACTAGGAAACTTCTAAATTGAAAAAGGTGAAAAATACACACGTAGTGGAGAATTAATTGCATTTAGTTATTTCTGACTTTAGGGAAAAAAATAAACTTTTTGACAGTTTGATTTTCTTGCATTTTAGATCACTACACCCGGGGCAGATTCATGTCAATGTATGGCAAAACCAATACAATAATGTAAAGTAATTAGCCTCCAATTGAAATAAATAAAAGAAAAAAAAAGAATGCCTTAAAATGCTTATTTTAAATTAAAGTATTAATTCTGATGAGTTTGGTTTGTAAAGTTTTATCTTTTGAGACAGACTATAATTCATAACCACTCATGATACTTGAAATGCTAAAAGTTTACTTCCTGAAGAAAAGTCAAATTTTATGGGCTGCTTTAGGAGCTCCCCTTTGACCTAAGATAAATATACTCCTGTGATAAAGTCATATATCTGCAAACTAGCTCACTGAACTAATATTGGGAAATATTTAATATGCTGTCATAAGACATTAACAGAATAAATTTGTAAAAGAAAAGCAAATCTATGGGACTAAAGGTATTTTACAAACGTAGAATTTTATATATATATAATAAAGTAATTCTTAAAGTTTTAGACCTTTTCTCTTTAGAATTTTATTCTTAGAAAAAAGTTTTTAAAGATCTTCTTTTACATCACTTAAAATTATTCTATTTAAAAATAATTTCTTACTCTAATTTGGATCTAAAATGGAATGAATACCATTTTTGAATTTTCAAGGCCTTTCCACATTTGGTTTCACATTTAGTGAATTTAGTCATAATATTCCCAAACCCAGTAGGATACAGTTTCCATGGTTATCAGACCCTTTGTAGAGTGACAGAGATTGGCATTCTGATTCTCATGAATCAAATTTTGGCCTTTGACTCTGTTCCCCTTTCACACTCCTTGCTAAGCTTGGGCTGTTGCTGTGCTTGAAGGCTTGTCAGTAGGAATGGAAATTTCAAAGAAGAAAGAGAATCGGAGCACAAAGGCTTGGTTGATTTGAATTTGAACAAAGAATAGAAGGTTCCCTGTCTTGCACCTTTGTTGAAGAAGCCAGAAGTTTAATTTTAGAAAGTTATTTTTCAGTTTGTAAACGTCGTATACCCTGGTCTTAATTTAGTGAATAAAAGGACTGCAGCGTAAGGGAGTACTCAGTAAGAATCTTTTAAAAATTTTATCAGCTGAAGATTCTTTTTTCCTCCTTTATAGAGCTTTGATCGTCTGTGTTCCTGATATATATTCTCAACTTGGCAGTATGCTGGCTAACTCGTTTAATTTTTACTTTGCTGAAGTTAAAAATTGTTAGAGTTATAATCAGGGCAGTTTGCTTCTTTGAAAAAGATGAATGCTTTTTGTTTTTGCATAACTCTGTTGAGGTATGATTTGTATACAGTTAACTGTACCCATTTAACAGTGTTCAGCTTGAGTTTTGACAGAAGTATATATTTGTGAAACCATCATCACTATCAAGATATCATACATGTCCATCACCTCAAAAGCTTCCTGGGGATCGTCCCTGTGGCTTAGACAGAATCGAACCCAGGTTCGATCCCTGGATCGGGAAGATCCTCTGGAGAAGGGAATGGCAATCCACTCCAGTATCGTTGCGTGGAGAATCCCGTGGACAGAGCCTGGTGGGCACAGTCCGTGGGGTCGCAAAGAGTCTGACACGACTGAGCGACTAACAGTATTACACTACAGAAGCTTCCCTGTGCCCATTGTAGTCCACCCCTCTGAGTTGCCTCCCTGCTGTAAGCAACCACTGATCTGCTTTCTGTCACTGTGGGTTAGTGTTCATTTTCTAGAGTTTTATATGAATGTGCATGTAGTATCTACTTTATTATGTCTGGTTTCTTTCACCCAGAGTCGTGATGTAGAGATTAACGCATGTTTTCTTTTGCTTTTTTAAAAACACCATTCCAGTTGAGAGTTGACTTTTTCACTTGGTAGTTGAGCACAGGGAATCGAGCAGGGTTCCTCGTGCCCATCCAATAGGCCTTCTGCAGCTTTCTTAATTTGTAACTCTTTCCTAATCTCTTTTTAAGCTGTCATTTACTAGGTGCTGTATCCTATTTTATATATCCTTATTTGTATATATTGTTGTTGTTCGGTCGCTAAGTTGTGTCCGACTCTTTGGAACCCCACGGACTGCAGCATGCCAGGCTTCCCTGTCCTTGGCCATCTCCTGGAATTTGCTCAAACTCATCTGCACTGAGTCTGTGATGCCATCCAATCGTCTCATCCTCTGTCATCTCCTTCTCCTCCTCCCCTCAGTCTTTCCCAGCATCAGGGTCTTTTCCAGTGAGTCGGCTCTTCACATCAGGTGGCCAGAGTGTTGGAGCTTCAGCTTCAGCATCAGTCCTTGCGGTGAATATTCAGGGTTGATTCCCTTTAGGATGGACTGGACTGGTTTGATCTCCTTAATGCATCTATATATATTAACACCATTTTATAGAGGAAAAGCTGAAATTTAGAGAGGTTACAGAGGACAAACTGGTTAATAAGCTCAAGGGCTCTGGATAAGAATGCCACGGTTTAACTCTTGGGACTGTCTTTGTAGCTATGTGATCTTGGGCGAGGTACTTAACTTTCTATGTCTTCTTTTCTTCACATTTATTATAAAATGGTGTGACTGATTATAGTACCTCCCTTATGGGATTGTTGAGAAGATTAAGTTAGGTGTGTGAAGCACTTACAACACTGCCCAGCCTGTAGTAAGTGTCCATAAATGCTAGCTGAGACACAGCACAAGATACTTCTAGCTAGTGAGTGACAGAAGCATAAACTTAAAGCCTTATACTCAGTGCTGGCAGCACAAAATAGTGATTCAAGTCAATTTTAGAATTCATGATGGTGCTCACAAATGGAGGTTTTACTACCATGGTGACATGTCAGTATCAGCTTAGTTGGTGTTGTATGGTTGGGGACTGAGCGGGTCTGAGGCTGCCTTAGGGCATGCACATGCTTGCATGCATGATGTCTACACACGTATCAGCTGTGAGTATAATGCAGTTTTCAGCTTTGAAGTTGTTTTTTTTTTTTGGTGGCACTGGGTCTTCGTTGCTGTGCACAGTCTTTCTCTAGTTGTGGATTAAGAGCTTCTCCGATGCAGTGGCTTCTCTTGTTTCAGGGCACAGGCTCTAAAGTGCATAGGCTTCAGTAGTCGTGGAGCGTGGGCTTGATAGTTGCAACTTGCAGTCTCCAGAGCTCGGGCTCATTAGTTGTGGCCCATTGGCTCAGTAGCCCTGTGGCATGTGGGATCTTCCCAGACCAGGGATTGAACTGGTGTCCCTTGCATTTCAAGGTGGATTCTTAACCGCTGGACCACCAGGGAATCCCTAAACTTTAAAATAGTTGTAGACTCACAGGGCGAAGGCAGTGGCAACCTACTCCAGTACTCTTGCCTGGAAAATCCCATGGACGGAGGAGCCTGGTAGGCTGCAGGCCATGGGGTGGCTAAGAGTCAGACAAGGCTGGGTGACTTCACTTTCCCTTTTCACTTTCATGCATTGGAGAAGGAAATGGCAACCCACTCCAGTGTTCTTGCCTGGAGAATCCCAGGGACGGGGGAGTCTGGTGGGCTGCCATCTATGGGGGTCGCACACGGTCGGACACGACTGAAGCAACTTAGCAGCAGCAGCAGCTCAGGAAGTTAAAGTAGTGTAGAGATTCTATATACTGCAGCTGGTTTCACCAGGGGCCTGGAGGGGGCGGTGTCTTGCTATCTTTTGTAACTATTAGTATCAAAACTGGGACGTTGGACTTCCCTAGTGGTCAAGTGGTTAAGAATCCTCTTGGCAGTACAGGGGACACCAGTTTGATCCCCGATCCAGGATGATCCCACGTGCCTCGGGACAGCTAAGCCCATGTACCACAACTACTGAAGCCTCTATGCCCAAGAGCCTGTGTTCTGCAACAAGAGAAGCCACTGCAATGAGAAGCCTGCACAATGCAACTAGAGAGTAGCCCCCACTCACTGCAGCTAGAGAAAGCCTGCACTCAGCAGTGAAGACCCAGCACAGCCAAATAAATAAATAAAAAATTTAAAGGCACAGGTGATCTAAAAAAAAAAAAAGGAAAGTTATCATTGGTATACTCTTTAGCCCTTCATCATATTTCACCAGTTTTTACATGTACTCATTTTTGTGTCTGTATATGCACATGTACATGTATTTTTATTGTCTGTGCATTTTTATCACATGTATATGTTCATGTAGCCATCACTTTGGTTAAGATACTGTGGAAATTCCCTGGCAGTCCAGTGGTTAGGATACTGTGCTTCCACTGCAGGGGGCAGGAGTTCGGATCCCTCGTCGGGGAAGTGAGATCCCACAAGACCCGCAGCGTGGCAAAAAGAAAACAAAACACCAAAACCATACAGAACTGTGTTTATCACCACATCTTTCTTGTGCTTCCTTTCTCCCTACCACCCTTTCCTATTCCCAGGCAACGACTGATTTGTTCTCTGTCCCTATGCTTTTTGTCATTTCAAGAATGTTATATAAGTAGAATCATACAATATATAATCTTTTGAGATTGACTGTTTTCATTTAGCATAATACCCTAGAGATCCATCCAGGTTGTTTCATGTACCAGTCGTGACTGTTTTTAATTGCTGAGTACTATTCCGGTATAGAGATATTCTGCGGTTTGTTTAATCATCCACTGAAGGATACTGAGTTGTTTCCAGCTTTTTGCTATTACAGATAAAGCTGTTGTGAACAATCATTTACAGGTTTTTGTGCAGAGAGAAATTTTCCTTTTGGGTAGATAAATGCCCAGGAGTGTGGTTGCTGGGTTATATGATAATCATGTGTTTGAGTTTTTAAGAAACTACTCAATTATTTTCCATAGAGGTTCTACCGTTTTGCATTCTACCAGCAGTGTATGAGAGACATACGGTCTCAGCATTCTTACCACCATTTGGTATTTGCACTTTTTTATTCAGCTTTTCTCAGATGATGTGGTATCGTACGTGATTTCAATTTGCATTTCCCTTATGGCTAATAATATTGGACATCTTTTCATGTGCCATTGATATATCTTCTTTGATCAAATGTCTGTTCATGTCTGTTGTTCATTTTCAGTTGAATTGGTTTTGACTTGTGAGCTTTGAGAGTTCTTTATATATTCTAGATACAAATCCTTTGTTGGAAATGTAGTTTGTAAATAGCTTATTCTCGTTTATAGCTTGCTTTTTCATCCTTTTAACAAAGTCTAGGAGAATAGAAGTCTTAAATTTTAACAAAGTCCAGTTTACCAAGTTTTTTTTTCCTTTCAGAGAGTGCATGTTTGGTGTCGTTTATAAGAACTCTTCAGTTGGTCTGCAAGTTCTCTGAAGTTTTATACCTTTACGTCTCACATCTAAATCTATGATCAATTTTGAGTTAATTTGTATAAAGTAAGTTTCATTTTTTTGCCACTAGCTTCAGCGCTATTTGTTGGAGAGGCTGTCTGTCCTTACACTATTGAACTGCTTTTGCTTCTTCCTCAAAAATCCGTTATCTGTCCTTGTATAGATTTTCATTTGGGTTCTCTATTCTGTCCTGTTGATCTTTGCCTCTGTTTCACCACCAATACCACAGTGTCTTGATTTTTGTTAGCTATACAGTAAATCTTAAAATTGGATAGTAAGATTTTTCCCACTTTTTTTTTTTCAAAATTGTTTCATTTATTCTACTTTTTTTTTCATATAAAATCTCGAATAAGCTTGTCTTTAACTACTAAAAGTGTTACTGGATTGTGAACAGAAGTGTTACTAAATCTAGAGGTCGGACGTTGAATCGCCAATCCATAAACAGTGTTGTTGTGGATTGACTTGAGTCCCCCTGAAAAGTGAAAGTGTTAGCTGCTTGGTCGTGTCTGACTCTCTGTGACCCCATGGACTGTAGCCCGTCAGGCTCCTCTCTCCATGGAATTCTCTCCAGGGAAGAATACTGGAGTGGGTTACCATTCCCTTGTCCAAGGGATCTTCCCGATCCAGGGATTGCACCTGGGTCTCCCGCATTGCAGGCAGATCCTTTGCTGTCTGAGCCATCAGGGGAGTCCCTTGAGTGCCCCTAATAAGCCCTCACCTCCAGTACCTCAGAATGTGACCTTATCTGAAAATAGGGTCATTCTCAGTGTTATTAGTTAAGACAGATGTATACTGAAGTAGTGAGGGACTCCTGTTCCAATATGACAGGTGTCCTTAGAAAAGGCCATTTTAGACAGAGGTGCGCATAGAGGGTCGATGCGTGTAGAAGCTTGGAGAGAATGCTGTGTGAAGCTTAGGCGTGTGCTGCCACGAGCCAAGGAGCAGCTAGAAGCTGAGAAAGATACCTGGAGCATATCTTTCCCTATCACCTTTAGAGGGAGTATGGCTCTGCCAGCACCTTGGTCTCAGACTTTTAGCTTCCAGAAATGTGACACAATCAATTTCTGTTGTTTAAGCCACTCAGTTTGAGGGACTTTGTTACAGCAGCCCTAGCAGACTAATAAAACATATATCTGTTCATTTATTTATATCTTCCTTTCCGCACACAAGCCGTATGTGTTTTGTTAAGTATATACCCAGGTGTTTCTTTTTAAAAAAATAAATGGGATTATAAACGTATTGTTTTAATTTTGTTTCTGCATGTTCAATAGATATAAAAGCACAGTTGTTTACAGACATTCATTTTTTAGGTGTGTTTTTCTTGTATTCTGCAACCTTGTTGAACTTACTCATTCTAGGACTAATAAATTTTATTTGCTTTTTGGTGTTGTGGCTAGTTTAAGCATGTTTTTTTGAGATTCCTTGGGATGTTCTACGTAGGCAGTAATGACACATGCAAATCGGGACAGTTTTCTTTTTCCAGTCTCTACACTTGTTGTTTCCTTTCCTTGTTTTGTGCTGATGGGACTTCTAGGACTCTGCGGAATATGAGTGGTGGGACACGGCATTCTTCCCTTGTTTCCAGTGTTGAAGATAGAAATCCAGCCTTTCACCACAACGTATGATGTTTACCATAGGGTTTTTGTATATATACTTTGTCAAGTTGAAGAAGTTACTTTCTATATCTTCTGCTGCTGCTGTTGCTCAGTCACTTCAGTCGTGTCCGACTCTGTGTGACCTCCTAGACGGAAGCCCACCAGGCTCCCCCGTCCCTGGGATTCTCCAGGCAAGAACACTGGAGTGGGTTGCCATTTCCTTCTCCAGTGTGTGAAAGTGAAAAGTAAAAGTGAAGTCACTCAGTCGTGTCCGACCCTTAGCGACCCCATGGACTGCAGCCTACCAGGCTCCTCCATCCATGGGATTTTCTAGGCAATAGTACTGGAGTGGCTTGCCATTGCCTTCTCCGTTCTATATCTAGTCTGCTGAAAACTTTTAAAATCATGAATGCATTTTCGGCATCATTTGGTATGATCGTGTGATTTTTCTCTTTGTTATGTTAGCCTGTTGATTTGGTGGATTACATTGTTGTTGGAATATTGAACCAGCTTTGGATTTCTGGAACAAATCCTACTAAGTTGTGGTGTTGTATAATGCTTTTAATGTATTTTTGGACTTGATTTCCTACTATTTTATGAAGGATTTTTGCATTTTTTAAGGGGGTGGTATTAGTCTACAGTTTTCATCTTTTGTATTATCTTTGTTGGGCTTCCTTGGTGACTCAGAAAGTAAAGACTGTGCCTGCAATGCAGGAGACACAGGTTCAATCCCTGGGTCAGGAAGATCCCCTGGAGAAGGGCATGGCATCCCACTCCAGTATTCTTGCCTGGAGCTTTCCATGGACAGAGGAGACTGTTGGGCTACAGTCCATGAGATTGCAAAGAGTCAGATATGACTGAGCGACTGACACCCTTTTGTTTTGCTTTAATATTGAAGAATTCTTCTGTGTATTCTTGCCACCTCTTCTTCATATCTTCTGCTTCTGTTAGGTCCGTACCATTTCTGTGCTTTATTGGGCCCATCTTTGGATGAAATGTTCCCTTGGTATCTCCAGTTTTCTTGAAGAGATCTCTAGTCTTTCCCATTCTAACGTGTTCCTCTATTTCTTTGCACTGATCACTGAGGAAGGCTTTCTTATCTCTCCTTGCTGTTCTTTGGAATAGCAAAGATTGTTTGGCTCCATAGCAAGATTGTTTGGCCACCTGATGGGAAGAACTGACTCATTGGGAAAGACCCTAATACTGGGAAAGATTGAAGGCGGGAGGAGAAGGGGACGACAGAGGATGAGATGGTTGGATGGCATCACCAACTCAGTGGACATGAGTTTAAGTAAACTCTGGGAGTTGGTGACGGACAGGGATACCTGGCTTGCTGCAGTCTACGGGGTCTCAAAGAGTTGGAGACAACTGAGCAACTGAACTGAACTGAATATTAAGTAATCCGAAGTTCACAGAATTTGTTCGCATTAGTTCTCTGCTGTTTTCTGGAAGAGATTGTGTAGAATTGGTATTCTTTTAAAATTGTTAGATTTTTACCAATGAAAGCATCAGGCCTGAATATCTTTTTTCAGGAGATTTTAAACTACACATTCAATTTGTCGAATAGTTACAGGACTAGTTCAGATTATCAGTTTCATCTTGGGTGAGTTTTGGTCGTCTGATTTATGAAGAATTGGTCTACTTCATCTAACTTGTCTGGTTTATATGCATAGAGTTGTTTGTAATATTACTTATATATTTTTATCATTTTTATTGGAAGGTGAAAGTTAGTTTTGGCTGTGCTGGGTTGCCATTGCTGCGTGCAGTCTTTCCCTAGTTGCAGAGTGTTGGGGCTACTCTTTGTTTTAGGCTTTTCATTGTGCTGGCTTCTCTTGTTGGAGAGCCTGGGCTTTAGAGTGTGGGCTTCAGTAGTTGTGGCACACGGGCATGTCACTCTGAAGCATGAGGGATCTTCCCGGACCAGGGATGGAACCTGTGTCCCCTGCATTGGCAGGCGGATTTTTAACCACTGGGCACTAGGGAAGTCCTTCCTTATTCTGTTTTTAATGTCGGTACAGTCTCTAGTGATACCCTCTTTTTCATTCTTGATGTTGGTTAAGTTGTGTTTCTGTGTCTTTTTAAGTCATTTGTCCTAGAACCCTATCAATTGTACTGAAGTTTTCAAAGAACCATCTCTTGGGTTGAGTGATATTTTTTAAAAAATTGATTTTCTGATTTCAGTGTCGTTGACGTCTCTTCTTTATTATTTCCTTTCCTTTGCTTGCTTTTGCTTTATTTTGCTCTTTTTGGTTATTATGAGTAACACTACTCTGTTATGAACATTCATACGTACATTTTTGCTTCAGTTCAGGTCAGTCGCTCAGTCGTGTCCGGCTCTTTGCAACCCCATGGATTGTAGCTTGCCAGGCCTCCCTGTCCATCACCAACTCCCAGAGCTTGCTCAAACTCCTGTGCATTTAGTCGGTGATGCCATCCAACCATCTCATCCTCTGTCGTCCCCTTCTCCTCCTGCCTTCAGTCTTTCCCAGCATCAGGGTCTTTCCCAATGAGTCAGTTCTTCCCATCAGGTGGCCAAAGTATTGGAGTTTCAGCTTCAGCATCAGTCCTTCCAATGAGTATTCAGGATGGATTTCCTTTATGATAAGAGTGGTTTGATCTCCTTTCTGTCCAAGGGACTCTCAAGAGTCTTCTCCAACACCACGGTTCAAAAGCATCAATTCTTCGGCACTGGGCTTTCTTTATAGTTCAACTCTCGCATCCATACATGACTACCAGAAAACCCATAGCTTTGACTAGATGGACCTTTGTTGGCAAGTGATGTCTCTGCTTTTTAATGTGCCATCTGGGATGGTCATAACTTTCCTTCCAAGGAGCAAGTGTCTTTTAATTTCATGGCTGCAGTCACCATCTGCAGTGATTTGGGAGCCCCCCAAAATAGTCTCTCACGGTTTCCAATGTTTCCCTGTCTATTTGCCATGAAGTGATGGGACTGGATGTCGTGGTCTTAGTTTTCTGAATGTTGTGTTTTAAGCCAAGGTTTTGTTTTGTTTTGTTTTTTTACAGTCCAGGTCTTTATTTTTACACCCACCAGGCCATGAATTCATAGGGAATGGGCTCCAACAGTTCAGGTTCCTTTCCGTGGGTCCTCACAAAGTGTGCTTCTCTGGGTGGAGCAGGCTGGCGCTTCAGCTGAACCCAAGTCCCTTTCTCTTTGGCTTCCTTCTTTTTCTGATTGTTTTCCTTCACACGTTTCAGAAAGCTATCTCGGCTCTTAGAGTGCTTAATATGCTCGATATGCAGATTAATTCTCTTGGCAAGAATCTTGCCCTTAACTTGTTTGTTTACAATGATGCCAACAGCATGCTGGGTGACATTGTTGACTCTCCCAGTTTTGCCATGGTAACATTTGTGGGGCATTCGTTGTTGAACAGTACCCATTCCCTTGATATCTACAATATGCCCCTCCTTGTAGATTCACATGTATGTGGCCAAAGGAACAACTCCGTGTTTTCTAAACGGCCTAGAGAACATGTGGCGGGTGCCCCTCCTCTTTCCTTTTGTGGTGGTCGTTTTTTTTGGCGAATTAGCCTGAGGGGCCGGGGGAGAGATAGATGGAAGGCGGAGGGACAGGCCGGACTTTTTCACTCTCCTCTTTCACTGTCATCCAGAGGCTCTTTGGTTCTTTGCTTTCTGCCATAAGGGTCGTGTCATCTGCTCATCCAAGGTTATTGATATTTCTCCTGGCAGTCTTGAGTCCGGCTTGTGCTTTGTGCAGTCTGGCATTTTGCGTGATGTACTCTGCATGTAAGTTAAATAAGCAGGATTATTTTTGCTTAGTTAAAGTTATTTGCGGTAATTCCTAGGAGTGGAATTGCAGGGTCATGTGATGGTTTTATGTTTAACTGCTTGAATAGTGGCCAAACTGTTTTCCATAGTGGTTGCCTCATTTTGCATTCCTGTCAGCAAATTTTTTTTGTACCTAGTCCAGCAATCTTCCTCTCTTATGTAGTCGGTAGTTCATTTATATATAATGTAATTGGTGAGGTACTTGGGTTAAATCTGCCATCTTATTATTCGATTTCAGTGTTTCCAAACTCTTTTTCTTTTTCTCTCTCCTGTCTTGACTTCTTTTGTATTACTATATTTCTCTCTCTGATTACCTAGTTAGTTGTGCATTCTTTTATTGCTTACCCCAGAAATTATGATATGTACTCTTGACTTACAATAGTCTAATAAAAATAATAACTTTGGTCACTCTCCCATTAGTGTCCCTCTGACCCCTGTCTTTATCATTTTATTATTACACATAATTATTTTGTATTTTATACGTCTTTAAGGCATTATGTTTTGTGTTTACAGAGAATATTCATTTCTATTTTCCCACACATTCACCTCTTTTGTGGCTTTTAATTCCTTTTGAATTTTCATCTTAGATTACTTTTATCTTTTAGTGTAGGTTTGGGCCAGTAGTTTTTCTGTTTTTGCCTATCTGAAAATGTCTTTACTTTGCCTTCACTTATTAAAGGGTATTTCTGCTGACCATAGTATGATGGTGAGCAGTTGTTTTCTCTTAGTTTTCGGAATAGGTCATTCTGTTGTTTTCCAGCATTCCAAAGTCCAGCAGTAGTTGTTCTGTTGAAGGTAAGGTATCTTCCCCCCCCCCCCCCCCACTGGTTGTTTTTCCGATATTTTTCGTTGGTTTTCCACAGTTTAAATGTGATATGCTTAGGTGTATTTTTTTGTATGCATTCTTCTGGGGCTCTGCATACCTGTTTGAATGTATAGAAAAGTGAAGGTGAAGTCGCTCAGTCGTGTCCGACTCATTGTGACCCCATGGACTGTAGCCTACCAGGCTCCTCTGTCCATGCGATTTTGCAGGCAAGAGTACTGGAGCGGGTTGCCAGAAATATGGGTTGTCTTTAATCAGTTTTGACAAATTCTTGACCATCATCTTGTTATGTATTGCCTCTGTCCCTTCTTTCTTCCCTCTTTTGAGGTTCCAGTTATGTATATCCTAAAGATTTTCATGTGTTTCACACATCTACTATGTTTTTTTCTGTATTTTTCAGTAGGTTTTGGTCTGTGTGCTTCTGGTTTGGATATTTTCTATTGCCTTGTTTTCCATTTTGCCAGTTCTTTCTTCTGGTATATCTGATGAGCTCTTTACGTCATCATTTATGCATTTCACTTACAGAAGTTCCATTTGGTCCTCCTTATGATCGATTCCAATTTTCTGGAATCCTTCATCTTTTATTTTCTCACACATGTTTCTCATGTACCGTCTTGGGACTGAGCTGAGTTGAGGCTGGGTTTCAGTTTTGACCGGCCTCTGCCTCCCTGTCATTTGCCCCCACTGCTGACGTGTGGTCACTCAGGGGAGGGGCTTCCAGCTGCGAGCGAGTTATGCCCATTTCCCCTAGCTGGACTTGAGCCTCTAATTTATATTTCCTCATACTGATAACACTGGCAAAATCTCCACTCTGCTTTTCAGAGGCTTTGTGCTTAGCTTCCTAACCTCCTGCCCTATGCATCTCCAGAATTGTTAGATATCTTGAAGGGAAAATTTAGCTGTGTGTCAGGCCCAAACCTCGGAACTTCCCTGTTCACCCATCTGTCCCTTTTGTTTTGAATTCTGTCTGTAGTCTTTTTTTTTTTTTCCTTCTAATTTTTATTTTATATTGGAGCATCATCGAGTCACAGTGTTGTGTTAGTTTCAGGGGGTACAGCAAGGTGATTCAGTTAAATATACACAGGTACTGGCTATGGTCTTGCACGCCTACCAGAGCCCTGCTGGTTTCTTGGTTCTCTAGCATCAGCCTGGGCAAAACTTGCGTCTCAGTCTCTTGCCTTACACCCAGGTTCAGCAGATACCTCCTTGGAGAAGTGGCCGCGCTTATCGGGCCACCTCTGCTTGCTTCTCTGCTCTCTTATTCCTGGTCTGTCTAGTTGTTTTCCTTCAGTAGTTCTCTAGTAGCCTTCAAGAGATACTTTAAAACTTTTCCTATATTTTGAAGTTGTTCTTGATGGGAACATTGATTTAATTTAAAGTTATTCATTTAAAATGATTTCTTCATGCTTGGAAGTGCTGGGTGCATATAGTTTGTTATATGTTATTATATATAAATATGTTATATTTATTATATGTAGTATATATATATACTGTTATATGTAGTGTTGTTTTATACATTACTATATACTATATAGTAATAGTGATAAGAAGCGGTAAAGTGATCATCCCATATAGTTATGTATCAGTTATCACACCTCTTACACAGTTAACTTCTTTGAACACCAGTTTCTCTAAGTGACGCTTGGTTTTGTGACTGCGTTGTGTACAGAAGGCTTCTGGAAAATGTTTTATATCAATGTAAAAATAAATTGATTGAGTCTTAGTGGAAAGGCCTTGTGGTGAGATATATGTTACGAGGTAAAAGTCAGCAGTGACTCTGAAACTGATTGTATAAACATGTGAAAAAACTATTTGGTAGTCAAAAGCCCAGATGTACATTTCTTGGGATAATTGATCCCTTCCTGTGGTTATGATGATAATTTTAGTATGGTTTTATGTTTGGGGCCACTGTTTTTTCTTTTTGTTTCCTTAATATCAGCTTACAGTGTTAGCTCTGTTTACATCATGTGCTTTCAGAGTTCAAAGAACTCTAGTGTGTGTTTTTAAATTTTGCTTTTAATGTAAAAAGAACCGGAAAATATGAGACCGAAGTGATATCTCTTCCTTTACCTCCCACCTCAAAATGTGTATAACGACTGCTCTTCCTCTCCTACCCTCTCCTTTCATTTTTTGTCCTCGTCTCCTATTGATATATGTTAGTTGACAAAAATATAGAAATTGAAGTACATAAGGAAAACCACTTTGAAATCTCTTGTAATCCCATTACCAAGCAGTGATCAGGTTTCTGAGCATTTGACACGTATCTTTTGTGGGTTTTTCTATGTAAAACGGACTGTATGTATTGTTATTTGTCGTTCTCAGCCAGGCCTTTTCATTAATATCACCTGGAATAATTAAAATATGCGTATAGATTCTGCAGTACACCTCCTACTTAACCAAATCAGAATCTCTAGGGGTAGGGTGAAGAGGGTTTTGTTGAAAAACACAAAAAGTTCCCTTCAGAAGATTTTAATTGCCTTCAGAAATCTTCTAAAACAGAAAAAACAGGAATTTTGCCATATTATATGTGAAGAAAACTTTGACTTGTATACAACTCTCCATCTAATGGTTTGGTTTGGACTTTTTCTGGCCATTCCGCCCTGGGGTGAATTTGGACTGCTCTCGGGATTTCCGGCCATCTCTCTGTGCGCTCTGTGCTCCTATCTGTGTGGAGTACGGACGTGTCACATTTCCCTGCTGCAGGCTGTCAGCGGGCTCACAGTGAGTGCTCGAAGCTCAGGGAGCTGTTTGGTGTTCCTTGGCTTGAAGATATGGAATGCAGTAGGTGCGAAAATCATAGATTTTTCATGGACCATTGCTTCTTTTGCAGCATATTTAAAATTACTTGTCTTCTAGTTCATCAGTTTTTAAGAACTTTTCGAAGTGTGTATATTACTTATAATTTTGAACAGACGTTTCATGCCTCAGAGCTGTTCATTTCCTTAGAAATTTGGAATGAAATGAAAAAGGTAGAAAAAGGAAAACATTTCTGTGAAGAAGATTTTAAAGTAATC
The DNA here is from genome assembly GCF_049115385.1 of Moschus berezovskii. Lineage (NCBI taxonomy): Eukaryota > Metazoa > Chordata > Mammalia > Artiodactyla > Moschidae > Moschus > Moschus berezovskii. The sequence continues at coordinate 78,152,068 of NC_142477.1, forward strand.
AAGAAAAACATAATCAAGATATTGATTGTTTGATATCTTTCCCTTACAGTTTTTTTTTTTTTTTTCGGGTTTTAAAAGTAATGCCATTTATAAAAGATTAGAAGATATAGAGAACATAATCATTTGTTGCTTCATTATTAAATATCTTTAATGATTTAATGGGACTCGAATATCTTTATGATTTCGGTGTTATTGACTACAGTAGTTCTGTCATTTCTGTTTTTCTTCCTTTTTTTCAATTTTGTTTTTTTGACCCTGCAACATGTGGGATCTTAGTTCCCTGATCAGAGGTAGAATCTGTGGCCTCTGCACTGGAAGCACGGAGTCAACCACTGGACTGCCAGGGAAGTCCCTTGGTTCTGTTTTACTGTCATGTATTAACATACCCAGACCCAGAAAATGTCAGATACTTTTCAAATCACTTCCAATATATAGATTGTAAGCATTTCCTAAAGGTTTGAGGACATTTACCTGACAGTCTTACAGATTTGTTTAAGAGAACATAGTTGTTAGTAATGACGTGTATGGTAGTAATAGTGCATTTTTTTATACTATAATGTTGTGCCTTTTCGTGTTCTTAAATGTTTCAAGGATAAAGCATAGATGAATACCTATAAAACTCTTACTGTCTAGCTTTGTCCAATAATATTTTGCAGTGTTTGCTTCAGACTTTTTTTTTTTTTTGTCCACACCCAAGATCCCAGATGGCTTGCAGGATCTTAGTTCCCCCAACTAAGGATGGAACCTGGGGCCCAGACAGTGAGAATACCAAGTCCTAACCATTGGACCACCAGGGAATGCCCCAGATTTCTTTTTTAAAGAAATAAAACAGTACAGGTAGAGCTGAAGATTCCTTCGTTAGTATCCATCTTGATTTCATTTCCTTCTTTTCTCCCCAGAGATGAGATCATCATTGTGTTGAATTTGTCGTTAATTCTTCTTATGTTTGTGTTTATACTCTTACTGTACGTCACAAGCATATCCATAAGCAACATTCTATACTTTTTTACGTTTCATATATATATATATATAAAATGTTGTACATGTATCTGTGTTTATATCTGTATCTGTTGTTTATATTTGTTAGCCTGGTTCTTTCCTCTTAAGTGCTGTGTAATGGCCAATTGTGTTAATACTACTATCTGGAGTTACTTAGCCATCTTCTACTGATGGTCATTTAAGTTATTTCCAAGGGTTTGCTATTATGGGCAGTGCTGCACAGAACACTTTTTTCTCCTTCATGTTTAAAATTAATTTTCTTTATCATCTGTCAATAGCCCTTGGAGATAGGTCAAAAGCCCACGTTGTTACTGTCATTTGATAGATGGAGAAACTTAAAACATGTATTAGTTACTTGTAGTCAGTTCACTGACAGTTGGCTTTCTTTTATGTGTCTACTCTGTTTTTCACCTATTTGACATACTCTCTTGTCTAGACCCACCCATCAAACCAGTCATGCACTGTCTCCCCAAAACCTTATAGTATTTATCGTCCCTCTTTTAGAAATCTAAATTTATTGGTATTTATAACAACAGTTATGAATTACCTCGGCAGGAATCCTATTTTATATTTTGTGTCTGACTCCTATTGTTTAATGGTCTCTTTATTTTAATAGATTTAGTACAGTTATAGAAGTGTCATTTTGATCTCTGTTTTGATAGTATTCAATCTGTTTTATGTCCTCAGTATTTTGCTGGAATTGCCCAACTCTGAATTCTTCCTTAAATTCTGACAAACTGATCTTTCACAATAACCTTTCATTCTTCCACGTCTCTCATATCCTTGTTCATCCTGTAGCTGTTCTTCAGTTTTAGGGATACCCCAGACTATCCAGTGTCATGAAATTAGGGTGCTGCGCACTTGTCCACTTTTTATGCTTAGTATATGTACATGTTTGGCCTCATAAACAGTGTGACTGTTTTAAAGAGCTGTCATAATTTACATACTTTGTAGTTCGCTTCTTTCACTCAGCGGTCTGTTTTTGAGATGTGATCATGTTGATACATTCAGTGATCATTTCTACATCATTCCCACCTCCCACTAGGAGCCAAGAGCTGTTCTGTGCCTGACAGTTTTCACAAGACCATGTGTAAATTGCATAAAAATGTGAGAGCAGCACACCTCTAGAGGTTCTGAAGGGACAAGGGATCTAGAAGTACCTGAAGCAGGTCCACACTGATTTTCATCAACGCTCTTAGCGGCTTCACTCACCCTCAGTAGAGGCAGTGTTGGCTCCACCAGACACAATGACTTGATAAGAATTAGCCTAAGGAGCGTTACTTTTTTTAAAAAAATAGTATTACTGCATTAGTATTTATTAATGCAATGGAAAATGTCATTTGAGATCTCTTATGATGCAATTCCCATAGCTCATCTTCTGACGTTAACCTATATTTATGACTGGAGAAATATCAATAACCTCAGATATGCAGATGACACCACCCTTATGGCAGAAAGTGAAGAGGAACTAAAAAGCCTCTTGAAGAAAGTGAAAGAGGAGCGTGAAAAGGTTGGCTTGAAGCTCAACATTTAGAAAACAAAGATCATGGCATCTGGTCCCATCACTTCATGGGAAATAGATGGGGAAACAGTGTCAGACTTTATTTTTTTAGACTCCGAAATCACTGCAGATGCTGATTGCAGCCATGAAACTAAAAGACGCTTACTCCTTGGAAGGAAAGTTATGACCAACCTTGATAGCATATTAAAAAGCAGAGACATTACTTTGCCAACCAAGGTCCGTCTAGTCAAGGCTATGGTTTTTCCCGTGGTCATGTATGGATGTGAGAGTTGGACTGTGAAGAAAGCTGATCGCCGAAGAATGGATGCTTTTGAACTGTGGTGTTGGAGAAGACTCTTGAGAGTCCCTTGGACTGCAAGGAGATCCAACCAGTCCATTCTAAAGGAGGTCGATCCTGGGTGTTCATCGGAAGGACTGATGCTGAAGCTGAAACTGCAATACTTTGGCCACCTCATGCGACGAGTTGACTCACTGGAAAAGACTCTGATGCTGGGAAAGGTTGGGGGCGGTAGGAGAAGGGGACGACAGAGGATGAGATGGCTGGATGGCATCACCGACTCGATGGACATGAGTTTGAGTGAACTCCGGGAGTTGGTGATGGACAGGGAGGCCTGGCGTGCTGTGATACATGGGGTCGCGGAGAGTCGGACACGACTGAGCAACTAAACTGAACTGAACTGAAGATCACATATTTATTGATAGAATCAGAACTGACATCCTGAGTTCCATATTCTAATACAAACCTTTTTCCTTCATACCAGTTTAGGGGACAGATTGACACAGATTTTTGTGTTAGTCTCTCTTCTGTCCACAGTGTTACCTTCTATCTGTCCTAAAGACATTGTTTGGAGAGCTTTCTTTTTTGAAGAGTAACATCAGTCTGTCAAAGTATTGTTTTTGGTCTGTAGGGTTGCTATCTTACACTTAGTATTTTGTTATCTAGGATAGTGAATGACAGCCGACAGGTCCTCCAGGAACCTGACTTTGCTCAGTCCCTCCTGAGGGATCCAGATACTCCTACCATAAGGAAATCCAGAGGAACTTCCACTCAAGGGATATCCACACATGCTCCTTCAATTCAGCTGGCCGTGGCGGATGACCAGAGAAGCACAGCAGGGAGTGTCCACAGCAAAGTGAGCAGCTACCATGGCAGCCTCCACAGGTCCCGTGATGGCAGGTGAGTTTTATCTGCAGCTTAGTTTATCTCATGTGCTAAGTTCGAGTCATACGGTGTCCAAAGGAAAAGCAGCCAGTTCTGAAACAGGAGTTGATCTTGATTGACCTTTCTGAACTTTGCTAGGTTCAGTTGTCCCACCCGGATTATGGTCAGACTTAATGCCAGCCAGAGGAGTTTAGACGTGATACAGCGAGCAACGTGGAGTCATTGCTCATGAGAGAGAAGGCAGAGTAAAAGTGGTTATTTTAGTGAGATTACCTTAGCAAACAATTATGGAATACCTATTATGTCAGACACTGTGTGAGTCTCTGGGGATACAAAACTGATTTAGACATGATCTTTGTTCTTAATAAGCTCAAGAAAAATAGGGTAGTCATTATTTGTGTTGTAGTTGAAAGCATGGGGTCTAGAATAATAAGCCTCAGTTTCCTCATCTGTAAAATGGAAATAGTAATAATATCTGTCCCTTAGCAATGTTGTAAAAAATAAATGAGCTGATATACCTAGTGGCTCAGAACAGTGCCCATCTCAGTAAGTGCCTGTTATCAATTTTTATGATCAATAGGATAAGGTAATAAAGTAAAATGCAAATATCATGGTATAGTCCAGAGGTTGTCAAATTTTTCTATAAAGAGAAAAATAACTAATATAATAAATATTGTAAGTGAAATACATAACAAATAACTTTAGGCTTTGTGGGTCACATGGTCTTTGTTGCCACCATTCATTTCTGCTGTTAATACCGTGAAAGCAGCCATAGACCGTATGCAGTCAAAATAGGAGTGTCTGTGTTCCAGTAAACTGTTTACAGAAACAGGAAGGGGCCCGATTTGACCAGCTGGCCACAGTTGGCCAACCCCTGTTTGGTAGCATGGACGAGGAGGGGGTGATTAAATCTGGTGGGCAGGAGGAGGGAGAAAGCTTCACAGAGACTGTCTGAGCGTGGGCAGGATGTGCCTTCTTGTTATATTTGATGATAGAGACACTAGAATTAGAAACCTCTTAGGAGCTCTGCAGTAATTCAGTTAAGAGATGATGGAGGTTTATGAAAGAACAGTGACAGTGCCAAGAGAGTAATAGCTGATCTGAAAGATATTCAAAAAGAAGAAATGAAAAGATAGGAGTTGGTGATGGATTCAAAGCAGTGGGAGAGAAGGAATGTGCCAAAAGAAATTTTTTTTAACATTTCTAAGCCTGGGATACTGAAAGAATGAAAATTATGTTGCCCGAAATTCTCTCTTCTGTGTTTCCGTGGCTGTGCTGTATCCTTCCAGGCTCATTCCAGCCTTTCTTTCCGTCTTCCCTGTCCTTGTCACGTAGGATACGATTCCTCGACGTACTCTCTTTTTAGACCTTCTTGTTTGTCCTCTCAACTTGCTTGCTTTTGCCTTGTAACTTGGTCAGCGACTCTAGGTTTTGAAAAGGAGCCGCCTTTGACCTGTTTTCTATCTTGTATCCGTTACCTTTACATGTTTGCTAACTTTGATGTGTTTTCTCTCTTGTATCCATTTCTTTTTATTTTCCTTGCGAGATTTTTGAAATATTTTGAATATTTCCTTTCTACCAGTTCCATCCTTCATTCTTTGTATTTCTGGTCTTTTTCACCTTCTTCCCCAACTGCTAACATAACCAATGACCTGTTTTTAAACCACCATCAAAGATCCTTTCTCTTTCCTGCCTTTTCCTTTCATTCAGCACTCCTAAGTGAAAAGCGCTCTTCTAGGTGCTAGGAACGCAGAGATGGAAGACAAAAGAGTAGTAGGTATGGTAAAATCATACACAGTGTGCTTTGGGTTTCCAAAGAAGAAAGCCTTTTAAGTCACTCTGGAAAGTCTCGTTCACAAACAAGGTAGTACTTTGATTTGACTAGGGTACAGAGGCGGCAGTTGGAAATCTCAGACAAGGAAAGAGCACGTGCAGAGGCAAGGAGGACGAAAAGGCATTTAGGTACCAGGGCCACTGAAGGAGATGAAACATGCTGAGGAGTTCGGGGTTTTTTCCCCTAGAGCGGTGAGAAAGTATTAAAAGACTTTGAGCATTGGGGTGATAAAATCAGATCTGCATTTTAGGAAGATCACTTTGACAACAGCACAGGAGAGGAGGTTGTAAGGAAGCCTAGTTGGGAAGTTTCTAGAGTAAAACTAGAGCTCTCAAGTTAAAACACTCATAGAGAGAGAGGAAACCAGAGAATGTTTCAGAATACCTGCCTCCATGAACTGCTAGCTCCAGCTGGCACGAGTGGTAAAGAACCCACCTGCCAGTGCAGGAGATGTAAGAGACATGAGTTTGATCCCTGGGTTGAGAAGATTCCCCGGAGGACGAAATGGCAACCCATTCTTGCCTGGAGAATCCCATGGACAGAGGAGCCTGCCATGGGGTCACAAAGAATTGGACATGACTGACGTGACAGCATAGCATGGCTCCATGAACTGACTTTCAGCAGTATTTGATATTTGACATTATTAGCCTCATCCTTTTCAATAAGGAATGAACAGTTATACGACAGCTCTTATGCCTGTGGCATTCTGTGTGTTTAGAGACACACAGAAGAAAGCTCAAGTATAATTTCTGCTTTCCAGGAGAATAGAACCTTACGGGAAAGGTAGGACATAGACATGATAACCAATTAAAAATAGTTCAAGCTAGCATATAATTAAAACTGTGCGTGTTCGAGATGGTCAGTGTTATAGAACTTCAAATGATCAGATTGGCTCCTCTGAAAATATCTCAGGAGATAAATAGAGTGAGCAAATGGTAGTACAAATTATGAGTTCATACTGAGCAGAGTTTCTGAAGGGAGTTAAATGTAGGAGAATTTTAGCTTCTGTAATCTAAATGAAATTCCAGTTTAGGTAAGAAAACTTTTAATCTTTAATATAAAAGTAGTGGTAATTAAAAAGCTGCGGGATGGAATTCCTTGAAGCTGAATCAAAAAGGGCATACCAAGAACAAGATCATCAGTCATCATCAGTTCAGTTGCTCCGTCATATCCAGCTCTTTGTGACCCCCATGGACCGCAGCATGCCAGGCCTCCCTGTCCATCACCAACTCTCGGAGCTTGCTCAAACTCATGTCCATCGAGTCAGGGATGCCATCCAACCATCTCATCCTCTGTCGTCCCCTGCTAGGTGAAGAACAAGATAGAGTAATGAAAACAATCCAGTAAGAATAGCCTAGCATGTGATTCAGAGAAAATGCTTATAAACACATGAGGGTCTCTTTGAAAGTTTAGTGTCATGGAAACTAGGGGATCGCGTATGACCTCCTGTGATGGCCTTTCTTATCTCTCTGCTTAATTAAAATCACAGTCATCCTTGAAGTCCTGCTTAATTCCCATACCATGGCAGCTAATTAATTGCTTTTTAAACATTCTTTGAGTGGGACCTATTTTCGGTACAGTTTGTTTTTCCCTCAGCTAAGTTTGCCGTTTCTGGAGAAGGTGAACTTGCTGACAGATATCTGTATATCCCCTGACAGTATCTAGCCCTCTGTTGTTCTTTAGTTGCTAAGTCGTGTGGGGTCTTTGCGACCCCATGGACTGTAGCCTGCCAGGCTCCTGTCTGTGGGATTTCCCAGGCAAGAATACTGGCGTGGGTTGCCATGTCCTTCTCCAGAGAATCTTCCCAACCCGGGGATCGAACCCACGTCTTCTGCATTGGCAGGCAGTCAGATTTTTTATCACTGAGCCACGAGGGAGGAAGCAAATAAATCTGTCAAGCAACTTCAGAAATAATTTGGGCATGCCATCTCATGGATATTTCTGTCTGCGTCAGTCAGTGTTTAAGTGTACACGTTAGCACTATATTTGGCCGTGGTTTTCTCATCATCTCATGTTATCTTGGCTGTAAGATTACACATATGCACACATATCTGCTTCTCAGTACTCACTCTGGTCCAGATTGCTTGATGGATAGTTACTGATCTCGGTGCTATGCAAAATAAAATAGACGTAGGTAAATATACCTACACATATATATCGACTTCAAAGAATAAGCAGTTGGTGGTTAGATGAGAGGATATAGAAAAGGAAATGGATGAGTAACTGGGTGGAATTTGAGAATGAGTGGTCAGTTTGGTACGTGGGTGACATTTTCCTGTGTAGTCAAGTCCTAATTATCCACCTCAGATAAGGCAGCTCTCCACCTGAAGGGTGTCTACTGACCCCGCTCCCTGCAGCTGAGAGGCTCGTCCTTCTGTGAAGGGGATCTGGTTGTGCATCCCCACAAGAGTTTTACATGGTACAGAATTCTGGTTGAAAGGCTTTTTTTCTCTCAACATTTAAAATATATCGTTTTCTGGCTTTTGGTATTGTTAAGGACTCTGCTGTCATTCTAACCGTTGGTCTCTTTTAGATCTGTCCCCTTTTCTGAGACTGTTTTTCATGACTCCTGTCTTTGGAGTTCTGCAGTTTCATTGAAGTGTGTATTTCTTTGTACTTCTCCTGCTAGTGGTATACAGTGCCTCCTTGGTCTGTGAATTCACGTGTTTAGCGGCTGTGGAAAACTTGTAGTCATTTTCTCTTGAAATATTGAGATTCTCTCAATTCCCTCCCTCCTGGGAATCTAATTATTGGGTTGGCCACAAAGTTCATTCAGGTGCAGAAAAGCCATACCGTCTTTCGGCCAACCCAGTATACTCCTATTCGACCTTCTCATTCTGCCCTCCATTTCTCTTGACATGACTTTCACATTTTCCTTGTCTCTCTTACGGCATTCTGGATAGTTTTATTTTCACCTACTACCAGTTCATGAAATTTCTCTTCAAACAGCAGCCTGAATTGCTGTTTCGTATTAAATATTTCAGGAGTTCTATCGAATGAGTTTCCATTTCAAAAATTATGTTTGTAGATTTTTTTAATCTGTTATTTCAAGTAATTTCTTGTAGATTGGTAACCTGTGACTGTATTTCCTATTTCTGTAAACATTACATACTTACCTATTCTGTCATTCAGTATTTGGCAATTTCAGTATCTGCAGTTGTAAGTTTGATGCTGTGACTCTGTCATAGTGGCTTGTTTTCTCATGTGTTTGGTGGCTTTATATTTTGAGCTCTTTGGTGAATCAGTTAGTGGGAATCCCGGAGAAAGTATTGTTCTAGCTGATTGATGGGAGGCACAGCTAACCTGCAAACACGTCAGCCTATGGGCCTGGTGATTTAGGCTAGCGAGGGAGTTCCTGGCTCCCTGTCTCAACTTCCCAACTGGCCCAAGGCTCACCTTTCCCAAATAAATAGCAACCACACTTGTGTGACCTTTCCCATCTCATCCACCTAATAGCCCCTGCTTGATGAGCCCTAGCTCCTTATTGGGCTGGTCCCAATTCATAATAATTTTTGAAGTGGGGGACTCTTTGGAGATCTCCCCTCAATCATGCAAGACCTGTGATATCTCAAATAGTGAGTTCTTTCCAGATTTAACTGGTTCGGACTTTGCTGTCGCTCCTACTCAGACGTATTGTCGGAAGTCATACTGTCGGAAGAAACCTGAGCATATTTATTTTCCTAATGCTCTACTTTAAGACAAACTGCTTAGCTCTTTAACAGCCTGAACAGTATGAATGAACTCAATGACCTTAACCAGTTACAGTGCGTGCAGTCACGTCAACCTCTTTGCCACCCCATGGACTGTAGCCTGTCAGGCACCTCTGTCCATGGAATTTTTCAGGAAAGAATCCTGGAGTGAGTTGCCATTTCCTCCTCCAGGGAATCTTCCCGACCCAGGGACTGAACCCATATCTCTTGCGTCTCCTGCACTGCAGGTGGATTCGTTACCACTAGTGCCATCTGGGAAGCCAAATTACCTTAACACATTTTATAAAGTCACTGATAAAATATTTGTGATTCAGTAGAGGGGTTTCTGGAGAAGGGAATGGCAACCCACTCCAGTGTTCTTGCCTGGAGAATCCCAGGGACGGGGGAGCCTGCTGGGCTGCCATCTCTGGGGTCGCACAGAGTCGGACACGACTGAAGTGACTTAGCAGCAGCAGCAGCAGAGGGGTTTCCCCAGTGGCTCAGCAGTAAAGAATCTGCCTGCAATGCAGAGGATGCAAGAGACCCAGGTTCAATCCCTGGTTTGGGAAGATCCCCAGCCCAGTCCAGCATTCTTACCTGAAGACTCCCATGGATACAGCAGCCTGGCGGGCTGCGGTCCATGGGGTCACAGAGAGTCAGACACAACTGAAGCGACTGAACAGCCAGGCAGGCAGAGGAAATAAAATGGAAGGTTTCATATTCGACATGATCAGGTAGGTGGTTAGTAGTCTTTGGAATCATAAATACAATTCACACCTTAGCTTTATCACTTACTGTAAGAACCTAGATAAGTTGTATTTAATTATAAGACTCAGTTCCTCCTTCGTAAAGCAGAATACAACTTATTGTGTTATTTTGAGAAATAAAGGAGATGATGTGTGTACATTCACTGAGGACAGTACCTGAGGCACAGTACATACTTAGTAACTAGAAGCTTCTATGACTGTTACATTATGTTGTTTCTATTTTACTATTCCCATAAACTACTCAAATTTTTCCTTGAACTGGTGTGGTGTGACTTCAGAGACAACTAGAAATAAGATTTGTTGGCATATCTTTACTATAGTGATGCGCTAGAATTTACTTTATTGAGTATTTTTAATACCATTATTTGATAGAGTAAAATGATGATCCTCGAAAGCAGTAACGAGAATGAAACAGTGACAGTTTCCATGGGACCGAAAAGTGCCATAGGTCACCAACCACTGTAATGAAAGAATTATCAAAGGTGATAGAGACTAATGCTTGCTATAGTTCAGAAGCTGGCAGACTACAACCTACGGAGCAAATCTGCCCCAATTATGTCCCTGCACACAAAGTCATACTGAAACACTTCCAAGTTGTTCATGTATTGTCTGTGGCTGCTTTTCTGTGATTGTGGTTTCCATTGCGCCCAGCCTCTGACAGATAAGGGTAAGAGGCTTATGGAAGCTTCCTGATGGGAGAGACTGACTGTGGGGGACACTGGGTCTTGTTCCCATTGGTGGGGCCATACTCAGCAAATCTTTAACCCAGTTTTCTGTTGATGGGTGGGGCTGTGTTCCCTCCCTGTTGTTTCACCTGAGACCAAACCGTGGTGGAGGTAATGAAGACAATGTCGACCTCCTTCCAAAGGTCTCGTGCATACACTGGCACACTCAGCGCCTCCCCATCCTGCAGCAGGCCACTGCTGACTCACCCCTCCACCCGAGACTCGTGGACACTCACAGGCACGTCTGGGTCAACTGTCTTGTGGGGTCACTGCTCAAAGCTATGGTTTTTCCGAGAGTCATGTATGGGTGTGCAAGTTGGACTATAAAGAAAGCTTAGGAATTGATGCTTTTGAACAGTGGTGTTGGAGAAGACTCTTGAGAGTCCCTTGGACTGCAAGGAGATCAAAGCAGTTAATCCTAAAGGAAATCAGTCCTGAATACTCAACTGGAAGAACTGATGCTGAAGCTGAAGCTCCAATACTTCGGTCACCTGAAGCAAAGAACAGACTCACTAGAAAAGACCGTGATGCCAGGAAAGATTGAAGGCGGGAGGAGAAGGGAACGACAGAGGATGAGATGGCTGGATGGCATCACCGACGCGATGGACATGAGTTTGAGCAAGCTCCGGGAGTTGGTGAAGGACAGGGAAGCCTGGGGTGCTGCAGTCCATGGGGTTGCAAAGAATTGGACCTGACTGATCACACGGACCACAGCCTTGTCTAACTCAGTGAAACTAAGCCATGCCGTGTGGGGCCACCCAAGACGGGTGGATCATGGTGGAGAGGTCTGACAGAATGTGGTCCACGGGAGAAGGGAATGGCAAACCACTTCACTATACTTGCCTTGAGAACCCCATGATCAGTATGAGAAGGCAAAATGATAGGATACTGAATGAGGAATCCCCCAGGTCGGTAGGTGTCCAGTATGCTACTGGAGATCAGTGGAGAAATAACTCCAGAAAGAATGAGGGGATGGAGCCAAAGCAAAAACAATACCCAGTTGTGGAGGTGACTGGTGATAGAAGCAAGGTCCGATGCTGTAAAGAGCAATATTGCATAGGAACCTGGAATGTTAGGTCCATGAATCAAGGCAAATTGAAAGTAGTCAAACAGGAGATGGCAAGAGTGAACGTCGACATTTTAGGAATCAGTGAACTAAGATGAACTGGAATGGGTGAATTTAACTCAGATGACCATTGTATCTACTACTGTGGGCAGGAATGCCTTAGAAGAAATGGAGTAGCCATCATGGTCAACCAAAGAGTCCAAAATGCAGTACTTGAATGCAATCTCAAAAACGACAGAATGATCTCTGTTCGTTTCCAAGGCAAACCATTCAGTATACAGTAATCCAAGCCTATGCTCCAACCAGTAACAGTGAAGAAGCCGAAGTTGAACGGTTCTGTGATGACCTACAAGACCTTTTAGAACTAACACCCCAAAAAGATGTCCTTTTGATTATAGGGGACTGGAATGCAAAAGTAGGAAGTCAAGAAACACCTGAAGTAACAGGCAAATTTGGCCTTGGAGCACAGAATGAAGCAGGGCAAAGGGTAATAGAGTTTTGCCAAGAGAATGCACTGGCCGTAGCACACACCCTCTTTCAACAACACAAGAGAAGATGCTACACATGGACATCCTCAGAGGGTCAACACCAGAGTCAGACTGATTATATTTTTTGCAGCCAAAGATGGAGAAGCTCTATACACTTAGCAAAACCAAGAGCAGGAGCTGACTGTGGCTCTGATCATGAAGTCCTAATAGCCAAATTCAGACTTATATTGAAGAAAGTAGGGAAAACCACTAGATATGACCTAAATCAAATCCCTTATGTTTATACAGTGGAAGTGAGAAATAGATTGACGGGACTAGATCTGATAGAGTGCCAGACGGAGGTTTGTGACATTGTACAGGAGACAGGGATCAAGTCCATCCCCATGGAAAAGAAATGCAAATAGCTTACAAATAGCTGTGAAAAGAAGAGAAGCAAAAAGCAAAGGAGAAAAGGAAAAATACAAGCATCTGAATGCAGAGTTCCAAAGAATAGCAAGGAGAGCCCAGAAAGCCTTCCTCAGCAATCAGTGCAAAGAAATAGAGGAAAAACAACAGAATAGGAAAGACAAGAGATCTCTTCAAGAAAATTAGAGATACCGAGGGAATATTTCATGCCAAGATGGGCTCGATAAAGGACAGAAATGGTATGGACCTAACAGAAGCAGAAGATATTCAGAAGAGGTGGCAAGAATACACAGAAGAACTGTACAAAAACGATCTTCACGACCCAGATAGCCACGATTTGGTGTGATCATTCACCTAGAGCCAGACATCCTGAAATGTGAAGTCAAGTGGGCCTTAGAAAGTATCACTACGAACAAAGCTAGTGGAGGTGATGAAATTCCAGTAGAGCTCTTTCAAATCCTGCAAGATGATACTGTGAAAGTGCTGCAGTCAATATGCCAGGAAATTTGGAAAACTCAGCAGTGGCCACAGGACTGGAAAAGGACAGTTTTCATTCCAATCCCAAAGAAAGGCAATAGCAAAGAATGCTCAAACTACCACACAGTTGCAGTCATCTCACACGGACGGGGAGCCTGGTGGGCTTCCGTCTATGGGGTCACACAGAGTTGGACACGACTGAAGTGACTTAGCAGCAGCAGCAGCACACGCTAGTGAATTCATGCTCAAAATTCTCCAAGCCAGGCTTAAGCAAAACATGAACTGTGAACTTCCAGATGTTCAAGCTGGTTTTAGAAAAGGCAGAGGAACCAGAGACCAAATTGCCAACATCTGCTGGATTATGGAAAAAGCAAGAGAGTTACAGAAAAACATCTATTTCTCCTTTCTTGACCATGCCAAAGCCTTTGACTGTGTGGAACACAATAAACTGTGGGAAATTCTGAAAGAGATGGGAATACCAGATCACCTGACCTCCCTCTTGAGAAATCTGTATGCAGGTCAGGAAGCAACAGTTAGAACTGGACATGGAACAAGAGACAGGATCCAAATAGGAAAAGGAGTACATCAAGGCTGTATATTGTCACCCTGCTTACTTAACTTCTATGCAGAGGACATCATGAGGAACGCTGGGCTGCATGAAGCACAAGCTGGAATCAAGATTGCCGTGAGAAATATCAATAACCTCAGATATGCAGATGGCACCACCCTTATGGCAGACAGTGAAGAGGAAGTAAAAACCCTCTTGATGAAAGTGAAAGACGAGAGTGAAAAAGTTGGCTTAAAGCTCAACATTCAGAAAACTAAAATCATGGCATCTGGTCCCATCACTTCATGGGAAATAGATGGAGAAACAGAGGAACAGTGTCAGACTGTATTTTGGGGGGCTCCAAAAGTACCGCAGATGCTGATTGCAGCCATGAAATTAAAAGCCGCTTACTACTTGGAACGAAAGCTATGACCAACCAAGGTAGCATATTAAAAAGCGGAGACATTACTGTGCCAACCAAGGTCCATCTAGTCAAGGCTATGGGTTTTCCAGTGGTCATGTATGGATGTGAGATTTGGACTATGAAGCAAGCTGATCACCAAAGATTTGAAGCTTTTGAACTGTGGTGTTGGAGAAGACTCTTGAAAGAGTCCTGTGGATTGCAGGGACATCCAACCAGTCCATCCTAAAGGAGATCAATCCTGGGTGTTCATTGGAAGGACTGGTGCTAAAGCCGGAACTCTAATACTTTGACCACCTCATGCGAAGAATTGACTCACTGGAAAGACTCTGATGCTGGGAGGGATTGGGGGCAGGAAGCAAGGGGACGACAGAGAATGAGATGGTTGGATGGCATCACCGACGCGACGGACATGAGTTTGAGTGAACTCCGGGAGTTGGTGATAGACAGGGAGGCCTGGCGTGCTGTGATTCATGGGGTCGGAAAGAGTCGGACACGACTGAGCGACTGAACTGAACTGAACTGAGCGAATGAACTGACTGATATCTGCTTTTACACTACACCCGCAGAGCTGAGTTGTTGCAACAAAAACCACGTGGCTGACAAAGCCTAAAATATCTACTGTATGACCTTACAGAGAAAGTTTGCTGTGCCCTGCTGTAGCCTGTGGCAAGAACACTGAATTTTTTCCTAAATATGTATAAACCATTTGTACACTAAATAGTATATGTCGGAAGATAGTGAAGGACAGGGAAGCCTGGCGAGCTGCAGTTCACGGGGTCACAAAGGGTCGGACACAACTTAGCGAATGAACGCCGCCACCACCACCACCAGATACATCTGCAGTTAAGCCTAAAACGGAACTCATGGCTTAGGGTATTTAGTCTCTTTCGCAGCGGCCAAAATGTCTTGTATATTTTAAAGTATTTATCCAGAAGTGCCCCTTGATAGCATTTTACCGCCTGTACATAATAGTATGAATACTTTAAAAATAAATTTAATATTCTACACTTCTAAAATATAATATTTCAAAATGTTTTCCTATAAGAGACTTAGAATATATTTCCATTAAGTCTCCCTCTTTCCCTCTATTCCAGGCACTGAACAGTTTTGAGGAAAAATCAGTTTGGTGGTAGGAAGTCACAGGCAGGAGACTTACCACTTTAAAGATTAGTTCAGTCAGTTCAGTTCAATTCAGTCGCTCAGTCGTGTCCGATTCTTTGTGACCTCATGAATCACAGCACGCCAGGCCTCCCTGTCCATCACCAACTCCCGGAGTTCACTCAAACTCATGTCCATCGAGTCGGTGATGCCATCCAGCCATGTCATTCTCTGTTGTCCCTGTCTTGTCCCACCCCCAATCCCTCCCAGCATCAGAGTCTTTTCCAGTGAGTCAGCTCGTCGCATGAGGTGGCCAAAGTATTGGAGTTTCAGCTTTAGCATCAGTCCTTCCAATGAACACCCAGGATTGATCTCCTTTTGAATGGACTGGTTGGATCTCCTTGCAGTCCAAGGGATTCTCAAGAGTCTTCTCCAGCACCACAGTTCAAAAGCATCAATTCTTCGGCGATCAGCTTTCTTCACAGTCCAACTCTCACATCCATACATGACCACGGGAAAAACCATAGCCTTGACTAGATGGACCTTGGTTGGCAAAGTAATGTCTCTGCTTTTTAATATGCTATCTAGGTTGGTCATAACTTTCCTTCCAAGGAGTAAGTGTCTTTTAATTTCCTGGCTGCAATCAGCATCTGCAGTGATTTTGGAGCCCAAAAAAATAACGTCTGACACTGTTTCCACTGTTTCCCCATCTATTTCCCATGAAGTGATGGGACCAGATGCCATGATCTTTGTTTTCTGAATGTTGAGCTTCAAGCCAACATTTGCACTCTCCTCTTTCACTTTCATCAAGAGGCTTTTTAGTTCTTCTTCACTTCCTACCATAAGGGTGGTGTCATCTGCATATCTGAGGTTACTGATATTTCTCCCGGCAATCTTGATTCCAGCTTGTGCTTCATCCAGCCCAGCGTTCCCCATGATATAGTCTGCATATAAAGATTAGTAGCAGGAAAGAAGAAAAGATTAGTAGTACATCCTATATAGAGAATTATTTGCTGTCATTAATGTTGGAAGAGCAAAACATACTTGTTTCCTTATGATCCTTTCAGAAACAATGGTGATTCCTTTTGGTAATGTCTGGTAATGGGGAAACACTCTTATCGGAAAATGAAGCTAAAATCATAAGTTAATATGATGTTGTTATTCTATTTTTGTATGTTTCTGAATCAAGATTAGATAAACAACAGATGGGCTGCCTTCTGTGGGTGCAAATAGGAATAATGGGTTTTTTGTTTGTTTTCTACACAAACAATTTTTTTAAAATTGTAGAAATGGCTCTAATGTGAACTTGACAGTCTTATCTAAGCTCCTTCTATCACCGTAACACATTTCTATTATTGAAACACAGGTTCTAGTATCAAAATTCCTTGGGACATAGATCTTTGGATTAGATGGATGAAAGAGAAAAAAACGAAGGGGGAAACTTTAGGAAAGGAAACATGTTCTTTGGATAATCAGTGTGTTGAAAAGACAAAATGATGATGCTAATACAGAATACAAGAACAGTTCTTTTTTAAACCTCAGCAATTATGTACTTGCAACAACAGATAATGAAATTTTTCTTTGTGCATGGCCTTCTAGGAAGAGGCTTAACTTTATTTTCTCATTAATCTTCACAGCCACCTGTGAGGTAGATATTACTGTATTTAACATATTATTCCCTGTATTTCACATGAGGAAACTGAGACTCAAAGTGTTACAGACAGGACTTTAAACCCCATGTTTTTAATAAATACGTTACATGTGCATAGCTTTCTAGAAATAATTTCAACAAACTTTGAAATATGTAACTCTTTCATAAAATGCTTTGAGCCTCTTGCTGCTGCTGCTAAGTCGCTTCAGTCGTGTCCGACTCTGTGCGACCCCATAGACGGCAGCCTACCAGGCTCCCCCGTCCCTGGGATTCTCCAGGCAAGAACACTGGAGTGGATTGCCATTTCCTTCTCCCATGCATGAAAGGTGAAAGTGAAGTCGCTCAGTCGTGTCCGACTCTTCACGACCCCATGGACTGCAGCTTACCAGGCTCCTCTGTCCGTGGGATTTTCCAGGCAAGAGTACTGGAGTGGGTTGCCATGGCCTTCTCCATTTGAGCCTCTTGCTGCTGCTAAGTCACTTCAGTCGTGTCCGACTCTGTGCGACCCCATAGACGGAAGCCCACCAGGCTCCCCCGTCCCTGGGATTCTCCAGGCAAGAACACTGGAGTGGGTTGCCATTTCCTTCTCCAATGTGTGAAAGTGAAAAGTGAAAGTGAAGTCAGTCAGTCGTGTCTGACCCTTAGCGACCCCACAGACTGCAGCCTACCAGTTTGAGCCTCTTAGAAGCCCCTAAATAAAGAGAAGGAACTACTTTAAAAGAAAAAAAAAAGCCTAAGTACTTGGAAAATTACTGTTACTCAAATAACACATAAGGTGAAACATATTCTATGAATAAACTTTACTGATTTTAAACTGTAAAATATACATTATTCTGAAAACTCAAGCTATATTTCACGACCTACTCTTTTCAGGCATTAAATAGTACTTTCTCTAGAATTATTTAAGAGACATTGTTTAAAAAGTGTTCTTGCAAAAAACAGTTGGTGTCAAGTGTTTTAAAATCCAAGCTGTGAATTCCTGTTTTCAGCAAGGACATTCATTTAAATATTTTAAAATACTTTACACAAGCCCACTTTTCTTCAAATCAGGGACTTAAATACATGCAATTTACTTTAAACCCAGCTGGGTATTTTGAAACGAAAGGAGTCTTTTGGGCCTAGAAAAGAAAACAGCAGTCTCAAAGACCCTTGCTGAATCACCTTACTTCAGAAAAAACAAAACAGAACTTTAGGTCCCACCCTGATGGCTCCAGGCCGGTTGCATTGCTCTGGGACTTATCACCCCCTGTCTAGAAACCTTCCACCCCCTACACCTGCCCTGAAGACTTATCACCCCCTGCCCGAAAACTTTCCACTCCCTATACCTGCCCAAAAGACTTATCATCCCCTGCCCAACTACAAATGCCATCTCAACTGAAGAATACCCAAACCATCCCGCCTGATTATCGTTTTCCTTATCGCTTCCACAAACCTCCCTATAAATATGGAGCCTCCCTGATCCCTCTCGGCGCTCAGCCTGGTCGTTAGGCCAACTGTTGCCCCCTCCTTGCCTGAATAAAGGTAGCCTGCTTCTGTTGAGGTCGTCTTTCCTTTTTCTGCTTCGCCTGAACTATACCTCACAGAAAGAATGTGATCAACTACCTGAAACATTTTCAAATATTGGAAAGTTTCATTAAAATGAGAAATGACTACAGAGAAACTGCACTGATATTCACGGGAACATATATTCACATGTTATGTTCTGCAGGATACCTAAGGAGGCTACCTCAAGGATAACATCATTGCTAAATACATTTTAAAAACCTGTCACTAGGAATTACCATCAAAATGTGACAAGCATTCTTTTAGGCACACTCCGTAATAGTAAATCTTATTCAATTATGTATGGCTATTACTTCAAATAGGAATTCAATAGCTCTAGTGCACAGTTTACAAGTCTGTATAAAATTCCTCTGAAGTTAAATCCTGAATGAAAACTCATATTAAAATTCTAGTGTTTGAATTTCATTAATATGAGGTACCGAGAGCAGTCAAATTTATAGAGAAATAAAGTAGAACAATGGTTGCCAAAGTCCAGGAGACAGGGAGGAATGGAGAATTGCAGAATTTCAGTTTGGAAGGATGAAATTTCTCCGTCTTTACTTCAAAGATACCATGACAGAGGATTTTTACAGGATGATATTCCGACTCTTTCAAAGAGCAAATAGTCCTTATTCATTGTAAAAACTGTTTCAACCAACAGGAGGAAAAGACCTTACTTTATGAAGCTATTATATCCTTGACACCAAAAAGGAAAAATACATGGCAAGAAAAGAAAAACTATTAATATCACAGTCTGTATCTCTCATGAGTATAGACACAACAATCTGACCTAAAACATAAGAACTGGAATGTGAGATATGAACTTGGCCCCGCCTGCAGCAACAGGATTTCTACAAAGAATACATGAGAGAATGTACACACAATTAGAGCTAACAGAAGAGTTCAGCAGGGACGCTCTTTATAAGGTCAGTATATAAAAATCAGTGGCATTCTTGTAGACCAGCAATAACCAACTGAAAAATGTAACAGAGAAAAGATCTCATTCACAATTGAAACAAAAACTGTAAGGAACAAATTAATGAATACATACATAAAGAAACAAAAAGATACTAAAACTCAGTATCACAAAGACAGAGATTTTCCTTGGATTCATTTAAAACCTAAAACCATTTCAACAAAATACAAACTGTTTCTCACGAAGAAATTATTCTAAAATTCAAACAGAAGAGTGCCAGAACAGTTGAAATGATTTTGAAGAAGCATAAGGTAGAGGAAATGTGGGATTGAAACAAGGTTGTTCCAACAGAGCAGTAAATCAGAGAGCCTGAAAATGGAACTTGTATATTACAGCAATGCATTACTATTCAGATGGGCTATTTGATACATGGTGCAAAAAACACCGTTCGTATGAAAAACTAAAATTGTTCCCCATAACATAGATAAAAATGAATTTCAAGAGATTAGAGCCATGAATTAAAAAATCAAATTTAAAAAACTGCTGGAAAAAAACGGCAGACCGTTTTTATGATTTTCAGAGGTAGGGAGGGATTTCTTGAAACACAAAAGGCAAAGAAAACACAAAGTGAAAAGAGAAGCTACAGGGCAGGATAAGATATCTGCGAGGCAAGTAACTGACAAAGAATTAAAACAAGAGTAACAACCAAAGGCAAATAACCTGACAGAGCAGTGGACAAAAGGCAACAAATTGGCAAATCACAGAAGAGAAACCCCAAACAGCCAAGAAACATATGAAAACACTGAGGCGTAAGGGAAATAAACATCAAAATCAAGACAGGCTTGAGGTATTGTTTCAGAGGTTGACAGAAACCTAAAAGCCTGAGAACACCAAGACGGGGCGAAATGGGGAATTCCAACTCTATCCTGCGAGTGTGAATTGAAGTAACCACTTGAGTTGCAGATGCCTGTATGTTAAAGTGCCACGACTACACTTTTGGGTATCCACCCCATGAACATCCTTGGTCATGTACAAGGAAGATAGGTATCACAAGAGTGAAACACTTGGAAACTCGATGTCCATCAGAAAAATAATGAGTCAATGATTTAAAGTATATGTGTATATTAAATCTCTCTACTGCAGTTAAAATAAACAAGTTAGTGGTACACATAGTGCCATGTATATTCTCAATAACTTAAACATGGCATTTTAAAGTTTGGTGCTGAATGGTTTAAAACAAAGTGTATGTATGTGTGTGTGTGTGTCAATAACAGTAACAGCAGCAACAATAAATGAAAAAATGAGTCTGAATACTAACATTCGAGCACTTTATACAGAAGGCACACTTCTAACTGCATGTAGATGCCTAAAGACGGTCCTAGGAGACAGATTCTACTACTATTTCTACCTAACATGATTACTCTTTTATGACTATGAGATTCCATTACTCATTCTACAGATGAGGAATTGAAGTGGAAAGAGGTGACGTTGATCTAAAGCTATAAAACTAGGAAATAATAAGAGTCAGATATGAAGCCAGGATTCCTGACCCAAACTTTATAGCTTAATAACTATGTTATAGTTATTATACCATTTTTGATTCTTTTTAGGATGTTGGAAATCCAACATTATTTCTGTAAGTTGGAAATAAAAAATACTTACAGAACGTATGACTGTAAAGAAATGAATACACACACAGATTTTTGTATAGCTCAAGCTGGTTTCAAAGATGCTAAAAGAGTCTTAGGAATGTCCTGAAAATAGTGGCGTCCCGACTACTCTAATTTACTAATTGACATGTTTGAGGTCTGGTATTTTTGAGATCATTATTTCAGAGCCACACATTATTTCTTTTATAGTCCTAAGATAATATCTATTTGGAATCCTAGAAACCTTACATGGAGAAGCATATGCTGTAATTCAGTCATCTCTTTCTCTCTCATCAGAGGCAAAATTTGATTACTTAGCTTCAGGCCTGAAAACTCATATTCAGTGTTTTTAATAAGCAATTCTATCAAGAAATGAAATAAAATTTCGATTATTCATTTTTTCTGGTCTCTCAATTATAGGTTGGTTTTTTAAAAACCAGTGGCTAATATTTATAATATTATTTGTGTAATAATAGTATAATAAAAATGTAATTTTGTGTAGAATTATTTATGCCAGAAAATAAAAAAGGAAATGGCATTTTCAGTCATCAAGTATTTACGAGAATTGACTTTGTGCTAATCACACACTCCTTGTTTCCAGTAAAACTGGAACATTTCTTAAAAATGTCTTTTCTTCTCAATCTACACATTCCCATTCTCAATGCCATCATCTACTAACCTATAGAACATGCTTTGAAAAAATAAGAAAAAGCTGTTCTAGCGTTTAAAGAGTTCACTGTCTGTTAGGGGAAAGAGACAAGTGAACGGCAGTTATCTATAACGCATAAGTACTTTAATAAAGTGTGCAAGTCACTTAACATTTCTAAGCGTCAGATGAGATGGATGTTTAAGAACTCTAAATTATAGAGGGAAGTTGACTAAACCATCTCTAAGGTCCTCTCTGGGAGGGATTGGGGGCAGGAGGAGAAGGGGACGACAGAGGATGAGATGGCTGGATGGCATCACCGACGCGATGGACATGAGTTTGAGTGAACTCAGGGAGTTGGTGATGGACAGGGAGGCCTGGCGTGCTGTGATTCATGGGGTCGCAAGGAGTCGGACACGACTGAACTGAACTGAACTGAAGGTCCTCTCTAGATCTTAAATTCTATGATTATCCGATCTCTTTAAATTAAAAGGTAAATCACAACATATTCAGTATGCAAAAAAGAAAAACTAAGACCAACTAAAAGATGAAACTGTACAAATGCACTCTAATTTTTTTTTCAAAACTGTTAAAACTCCCGTTCTAAATATCAAGTAAAATTCCCACAGACACTCTCTTTTAATCAACATCTTTCCCTCAGACCTGCAGACTTCTAAGTAATCAACAAGCAACTACTTTGTGATAACAGAAGTAAAGTGCTTAAAAGCCCATGGCTTGGACTCACGAAAGTGATCTTTTAAAAGGAAGATGTTAACAGAAACGTGTATATGACATTCTTACTACGATACATTTGTTCATTCACTTGACTTCAAAATTTTAATGTTCAGGTTTTTCATGAAGAGTTAAAAAAAACAACAACAAAAGAAACAGCTAAGATTAGCTCTTTTCACTGCTAAACATTCTGAAATTTAGAACAAGGTTTCTCTTCCCAGATATGGACATGGAACGTGATAACTCTCTGCAGCTTTCTGGTATCCACGTTGTTTCCCAGATGCCACGGTAAGCTTGCTCATAAACGTAGCATCCAATTACAACCAAGAGTGGTACGAGACACAGAGTGCTGACAACATCAATCCGGATTATCAACTTCACCGGTTTATCCTGGTTCTGCTTTTCTAATGGAATCTCAACTTTTGCACTCTGTTTAGGGATATAATGCCGACCGCAAGGAGTGAAACCCCAACTACCACATATAGGCAGAGGGGTGCAAGAACAAAATACCTCAAGGCATCAACATCGTAGAGGCCAGCAAAACACACGCCACTGATACTGTCACCTTCCTTGTTATTCACTGCTAAAAGGATGATGGTCAGCGTTCCAGGGATGCCTCACACACTGGCGTGAAACAGCAAGGCTTTCTTCTCAATAGCTTCACTACCCCACTTTGGCACAGCTGCCAAGAACCACGTGATGGTAAGAATCACCCACCAAGTGCTGCCAACCATAGTATAAAAAGATAGAGTATCATAAAAAGCATGATCCAGGCTTTGCTATGAGATCCTTGGGTCACTGTGGAAGCCTTATACTGTGCAGGGCTGGGTGCAGGGCTGGATGCATTGCAGGCGACTCGGTCCTCAAGCAAAAACCCAATAAAGAAGATTAATGACACCATCATGTAGCAGACAGCATAAAACATAATGAGTCTTTCAGGATAACGGAATCTTATCACATCAGTCAAAAAAGTTAAAAAAGGAAACAACGTGGCAGAGAGGCAGATGATTGAAAACAGTCCTGTGACAATCCCAAGCAAATGAAAGCTCTTCTCTCCTAAAGTACATATTTGGACAAGGAGGTGAACAGTCACGCACGTGCAAAAAGGAAAAGCCAAGATCAGGATCAATTTTCAACTCTCGGGGACACCAAAAGCCATAGTCCCTTCTGATCTGCCCCTGAGGCTCCTTCAGTAGGATTGCCAGCTAAATTCAGTCCACCAGCTGAGGATACGGCTCATCACAATCTGGGAACCTAAAAACACAAGAGAAGAATCACTTACTTATTGGGAACCTAATGATTTGGATTTCCACATTTAGCACTTCCACCCAGTTGACCCCCCCTTTAACCGTTTGCCCTCCTCCACCTCCCTTTCAAGAGATTATTCTTTCTAAACCTAGACTCAGTCCATCTTTCATACTTCTATTGCATCTGGAAATAGGGCCAGGAAGACTTTGTTTCCTATGTTTCACCATGCTCTGAAGTTCAGTGCCTGTAGACCAAGCTTCCCTGAGATAGGGCATTTTCATCCTGAACTGAATTAGGGCGTTTTCATCCTGAACTGAAGAGCCAGAGACGTAAGACACTTGCATTCTCTGTTCAGTGCTCCAGGCGATGGGGGCCAGAAACACTGTGCTGTTTCAGTGTGCTATTGTCAGCTTATAGTGCTGATTCTGTTAATGGTATGATGCCGTTTTCTATCAGTCTCCTAAAGTTTGGTTAGGATTATGGTCATTGTCAACAGCAGTTCTTTCTTCTTCTTTTGTTTTGCATTTGATGACTATAAAGGAGAGGAGTGGTTCTTAGGCATTAGTGGCCTGCTAGTATAGTACAATCACTATTCCCTCTAGTGTGATCTCCAGGTATGGTCCGAAAGGAATACTTCTCAGCAGAGCATCAGTCTTGAGGTTTTAATAGTCTGCGTTTTTCTTTTGTTGATTTAAAACGTGTCTTACTTTTTCCTTTAATAGAGGATGAGAGTTCTGAAGAAGACTCTTGAAGCAGGTAGGATTTTATGGGTGTTTTAAAATTGTGTGTTTAAGTAAGGGAACGCGGAGAAGAGAAACTCATGTTTGTTGAGCGTTCTGCTCTGGGTTAGATACTGCATTCCGTGCTTAACATTTGTGACCTCACAGAGTCATCACAGCAGCTTTGTAAAGTAGCTGTGTCCTACTGAAAGCTTGTTGTTGAAAGAAAAGACACGGGGTTCTTGGCCTCCCTCCGGAGGAGGAGAATTCAATCCGGAGCCAGAGACGAGGCTTGATTGCTCAGAGCTTTTGTGTAATAAATTTTATTAAAGTATAAAGGAGATAGATGGAGAAAGCTTCTGACAGAGGCATCAGATGGGGGCAGAAAGAGTACCCCGCTGCCAGTTTTCAGCTGGGTGTTATATAGTCACTAGCAGTCTGTTAATGAAAGAAAGGAATGATTTAAAACTCAGAAAGGCACCAGGCCCCTCACCCATAAGATGCATTTTGGGATAATCTTGACACCAGACGATTCATCCCGGGCCATAAAATGATTAACTTGAATCTTGGAGAAGGGCAGATTACCATAGACATAGTTGTTTCGTTTACATAGATTAGGGGAACGATATCTGAGTATAACATACTGGTTTGTCGAGTAGGTTCTGAGCTATTTGGCGAAACTTGAAGACAGAGCCTGGGGTAAATGCGTAGTACATTGACATAGCTTAAGACCAACATTTCTATAAGAAAAATGCATTGGTTAACTCAAGGTTTGGGAATAGTTAACTTCAGGTGAAACCAGGGGTCATTATGGCAACACAGTATTTTAAGAGAAACCTCCTTTTAAATTTGTCTAGAAAAGAAAAAATATCGCTAGTTTGTTTCCTCCTGCCGCTTAAGAGAGAGAAAGATGTCTGACACTTGCAGGCTGTTTCCTCTGTTTGGAGACCCCTGGCCTTCCTACCTGTTACCCTCTCACTGCTGCTGCTGCTAAGTCGCTTCAGTCGTGTCCGACTCTGTGCGACCCCATAGACGGCAGCCCAGCAGGCTGCACCGTCCCTGGGATTCTCCAGGCAAGAACACTGGAGTGGGTTGCCATTTCCTTCTCCAATTACCCTCTCACTACTGTTACTTAATTAGCCAACTGTGGTTCAGTTGGAGGTTGATGAATTGACCCATGATTCCATTGTTAAAATGAGTTGACCTGTGATTTGACTGTTGGCCTGCTTGGCTCCCAGGTCCACTCTCATGTCCCTCAGCAGAGACTGAGAAATACTGTGTAGCATATAAGTTAAACGTATAAATTAGTTCTTTGATTTCTGTACATTTTAAGTTTCAGACATTGCCAAGAATCCTGTACTGTTCAGAGTAAAGGGGAGGGGTGGGGCCATGAAGGACCAAGACTGCCATTTTTGACGGATGCCGTTTATTTCGTCTCTGAACTAGGGACAGAGAATGGATAAGGAACAGCATATCTTTCCACTTTAAGTCATCAGGTTTATTCCAGTTTGGGCAAACAAGAGTTATGTCAATCCACCAATTCGATTTTCAGTTCAGAACTAGATATTTCCATAGTTGGGAGAGATGGAAGCAGAAATAGGTAATTAAAAACCTTTTAGAGACTTCCCTGGGATTGCAGTGGTTAAGAGGGGTAATAAGACTTCTCCTTCCAGTGTAGGCAGGGTGGGTTCGTTCCCTATTCCGGAAGCTAAGATCCCACATGCCTCAGGGTCTGAAAGCCAAAACATAAAATAGAATCAACATTGGAACAAATTCAAGAAAGACTTTAGAAGTGGTCCACATCAAAAAATCTAGAGACCAAGTTTTAATTATGTCAAGAAACTTCATTTAATACGCAGACAGCCAAACTTTGACTTGTGTTTTTCTTGTTTTTTTTTTTTATTTATTTATTTTAATTGGAGGCTAATTACTTTACAATATTGTATTGGTTATCACTTGTGTTTTTTTGTTTAAAGAGATGAACTCACTCATTTTTGTTGTATATGTTTTTGCTCTAAAGGTTTTCTAGCAAACCTGATGTTGATTCATGGCCTACATCAGATGATGAAGACTTCGATTTGGAAACCAAGGTAAAGTGCTCTCTTCTGTAATTAGTTTCCCTGCTCTGAATTAAGTTTCATATAACATTTACTCCTCATATTCGGCAGTGGTGTCCCTCTTACTGTTGTATGTTTGTAATGGAAAGTTGGTGAGAGCAAACCAGTTTATAAAACTATGACTAGTTGATTTTTTTCTTCTTTGTACTTTAGTAAATACTGAAAAGTGAAAGTGAAGTCTATCAGTCGTATCCGACTCTTTGCGACCCCATAGACGGCGGCCCGCCAGGCTTCCGTGTCCTTCACCAACTCTCAGAGCTTGCTGAAACTCATGTGCATTGCGTCGGTGATGCCATCTAACCATCTCATCCTCCGTCGTCCCCTTCTCCTCCTGCCTTCAATCTTTCCCTGCATCAGGGTCTTTTCCAGTGAGTCAGTTCTTCACATCAGGTGGCCAAATTCCTGGAGCTTCAGCTTCAGCATCAGTCCTTCCAATGACTGTTCAGGACTGGTTTCCTTTAGGATGGACTGGTTGGATCTCCTTGCAGTCCAAGGGACTCTCAAGAATCTTCTCCAACACCACAGTTCAAAAGCATCTGTTCTTTGGCACTCAACTTTCTTTATGGTCCAACTCTCACATCCATACCTGACTGCTGGAAAAACTGTAGCTTTGACTAGATGGACCTTTGTCAGCTTTGTAACATGCTGTCTAGGTTGGTCATAACTTTTCTCCCAAGGAGCAAGCATCTTTTAATTTGATGGCTGCGGTCACCATCTGCAGTGATTTTGGAGCCCAAGAAAATAAAGTCTGTCACTGTTTCCATTGTTTCCCCACCTATTTGCCATGAAGTGATGGGACCAGATGCCGTGATCTTAGTTTTTTGAATGTTGAGCTCTAAGCCAACTTTTTCACTCTCCTCTTTCACTTTCATCAGGAGGCTGTTTCTTCCCTCTTCTCTTTCTGCCGTAAGGGTGGTGTCATCTGCATATGTGAGGTTATTGATATTTCTCCTGGCAATCTTGATTCCAGCTTGTGCTTCATGCAGCCTGGCATTTCGTGTGACGTACTCTGCATATACGTTAAATAAGCAGGGTGACAATATACAACCTTGACGTACTCCTTTCCCAATTTGGAACCATCTTGTCTGAATGCTCATCTTTTACAAGATGGCTGGGCGGATTCCAGTTTGGGGCTCCCACAGGAGCTGCAAAGAACATTCCTAGGCAGGTCTTTGTGTGGATGTAGGTTTTCGTGTCACGGGATAAATGCCCAGGAGAGCAATTGGTCTGTACAGCAGTTGCATGTCTAGTTTTATCTGAAATTGCCCAGCTGTTTTCCAGAGCGGCTACTAACAGTTTATGTTCCCACCAGCAGTGTATGCTAGGTCCAGTTGCCCCACATCCTTGTCCACACTTGGTGTTTTCACTCTTATTTTGGCCACTCCAGTAGGTGAGTGACACTGAGTCAGAACAGCTAGAGGGGGCTCTACTTGGCTATTCCCTTCCCCTGGCTGATTCTGGTAAAGAAGGAGGTTTCCCTTGAGGGCAGAGAGAAGAATGCTCTGTGTACTTCAAACCAGTCGCAGTCCTAGTCTGCTCAGGCTCCATACAGAATGCCACAAGCAGGCGGCTTAAACTACAGGAGTTTGTTGTCCTAAGGTTCTCAAGGCGGGGCTGGCTTGGTTCTCGTGAGGCTCTTCCAGGCTTGTGGGGAGCCCCCTCTCACTGTGTCTCCTTATAAAGTCACTGTCCCAATGGATTAGGACCCCACCTTGTGAGCACATTTAACCTTAATTACTTGCTGCAAGCCTTGTCTCCAGACATGGGGACTTTGTGGACCCGGTTCTGCCCACAGCGGCCACTCTGTGTAGGCCTCCAGCCTTTGACTCCTGGTGAGCTGTGACGCTCTTCGCCTGTTTTTCTTTCTGGTTTTCAGAGCATTGGTTTGCCCTGTGACTTCAGTTCTCTGGTGGATCTCAGAAGAACTGTTGACTCTCAGTTACTCAGCTTTTTGTCTCTTCTTCTTGGGAGGGTGGGAGGGACAACTTCCAAGCTCTTTCCAGGCCAGAGCGGAAATGGTGTTTTGTTTTTCACGTGGGTTTCTGCACGTTCACTGTCAGGACATAGAAGCATAGTAGATTTTCACCTGTGGACCTTGTGTCCTTGCTGAGTTCCCACTCGTTCTGGGAGTGCTTTTGTCGCCTCTGGCTTCTCAGACACCTGCTGTACCCTGGAGAGACCCGCAGTTCCCATCTGCCTCTTCCCACCGCTGCCTGC
Source organism: Moschus berezovskii (assembly GCF_049115385.1). Lineage (NCBI taxonomy): Eukaryota > Metazoa > Chordata > Mammalia > Artiodactyla > Moschidae > Moschus > Moschus berezovskii. The sequence continues at coordinate 78,180,708 of NC_142477.1, forward strand.
CTCCCCGAGCCTGGCTGATAAGGTGGGAACACCCACCCTGGGGCGACAGTGATGCATCCGCCTAGCTGTGCGTGAACCCTGCTCTGAGGCACAGAGGGCTTCAGACCCTCAGCCTCCGGAGCAATTCTAGGGAAAAGCAGAGGAGCAAAACATGGTTTGTGTGAAGGCGTGTGACGCACAGTTGGAGATAATGAACTTTGTTGTGTCTCCTGCCGGCTGCTATTTATCCCAGGCTGCACTGCTAGGGTCCAGCATCCACTGTCTGGCAAGTGGGTCATTTCATCAGTGTGCTGTGTTTACTGACAGTGATCAGATTTTTTGAAGAGAATCACGTGCCTCAGGTGTAGCCAGGGTTTTGTGGTTTCTTTTCCTTCCACTTGTGTAAGATAATGTCATAAATAACCGTGGGAGAAACGAGAAAATCATGCTAGTTCTCCCGAGCGATGATGGGATGTTGATGGGGTGCGAGCACGTCTGGTGCCCAGCATTTGTTTCTTGGGGGATGGATCGTAGTTCATCCTCCGCCCGGTGGCCTGAGAGCCCATCACTCTGGGGACTCTGAGCAAGCGCCTCACCCACTAGTTGCTAATAGCAGCCCCACCCCCAGCTGTGATGACCAAAACGGTCTCCAAAGATTGGCAAGCATCCCCTGGGGAGAAGAGTGACCCTGGTTGAGGACCCCCGGAAGTCTGCTGGCTTAAAAGTAATTTATCTACCCATGTTTTCTCCCTTTTCATTCCGGAGTCAGAAGTGTAGGAGTGAACTGTCCCAGCTCCACCACAGGGTCCTACAGCTCGGAGAGGAGGCCTCTACCCACCAGGCCCAAAGCGAGAAGAATCAGCTCACCATCCAGGTGCTGACACACGGACTGGAAGAGGCCATGCTCCGGGAGGAGCTGCAGGTAAATGACGGGTCGGGCAGGGAGGGGTGGGCAGCCTGGCCCACAACAGACCAGGGACAGCCCTGACGTGCCTGGAGGTAAAGCGAGGGGCTTCACAAGCAAGCCCTGCAAAATGTGTGAACTTTAGCAGATTTTGCAAAGCCTCAGGCCCCCTGGTGGAATCAGACATGGGGTGTGCTTGGAGGGCCAGGGTCTGCAGGGGGAAGGGACTGTGAGAGAGGGTCTCTACGCCTCGTGTCTCTGCTCAGCCTGGTCCCAGGTTCCCCACATGGCCCTGGTCTGACCCCTGGGCTTAGCTTGTGCACACCTAGTGTGAGAGGTCACTTGTCAGATGGCCTGGGTTGCAGAAGGGTCTGTCTGCATGTGGGACTCCTCCCTGTCCAGGGTCTTAGGAGGGGCTGGCAGACCCCTGTGGGCCCAGCCCGCTCCTGTCAGCAGGCACTTTCTCCAAGGTGTCTGTGTACTGGGGGCTCCCTTCCCTGTTTGTAGTGCAAACTTGAGAAATTGCCGGACTGGTTTGAGCCTTTGAGGTGAAGAAGACAGATCCACCCGTGGGCAGAAGGGCTGGGCTGCTGGAGGCGTCCATGCCTGCTGGGGTGGGGGGATGCCCAGCACTCAGCCACTGTCAAGGGCAGCAGCAGCTGCTGTGATGCAGCTGGCATCACCTTTGGTGAGTTAGATGAGGACCCCCCGAAACACGCCTGGATGAAAGTATGCAGAGGGAAGTAAGGCCGTCGTCTGAGGGGCTCACTGCCCTACCCCAGCACCCAGAACACGGAGTTCCTGGCTTCTTGGCTGCAGGGACCCCGCTTCTCTTCTGGGGACGTCCTGCCTTCTCACGTGGCGGTCGAGCAGGGCTCTCCGGAGCGGGCCCACCCTCCACCCACACCTTGCTTTACAAGGAGGGCCTCAGGGGCACTCAGCTGGGCCGTGCTGAGGAGAGTGGATGGCGAGGCCTGTGGTCAGGCTTCAGGGCTCAGCACAGCATTGGCTGCAGGAGGCGGCAAGGCGCCCAGGCAGGTGTGCGGGACTCAGACATGGGCTGGAGTGACTGCATAGTGATCATCCGAAGCTCTAAAGCCACGGGGAGGAGGCTGCGTCTGGTGGAGGGTGTGTGAAAACCTTCCTCCCCTCTCTTCATCCCAGGAGGGTGGCGGCTGCTCTGCTGAACCTGTGTGTGTGGAGAGCCTCTGGGGGTCTGTCCGGGGAAACTGCCCGGGGTGGCCCCTCAGACAGGCGGTGACACAGGGCAGTGAGGGAGTGGGGCTGTGGCTCACGGTTTCACCCATGCCCAGGGTGGCCAGCGCCCTCTTCTCCGGCCTGCCCTCAGCAGGGCCCTGGTGGAGCCGCTGCCTCTCCCGTCCACAGTGTCTCAGAGGGCAGTTCTGTGTGCTCCAGACGAGGCCGCTGGAGCCCGTGGTGTAAACAAACGGTGTTTAGATGACCTCCCAGGGGCTCCATTCAAGGAAAGCGGCCAGGCTCTGGACAGCCTGGTGCCAGTGATCTCGTGGGTTCTGTGCCCAGGGAGCAGGTGGCCCAGTCTGTCCACATACACGCCCCGCCAGACACTGTGCAACCATCTCCAGGGCCCTGGCCACAGCCCGTCTCAGGAGCGTGAGCTCTACCTTTAGAGGGAGGCTGCCGTTTGCAGCTGGTGTGGGTCCCATTATTGCAGGAATTAAACCCAGCAAAGAACCCAGGAGGTAAACAGGACAGAATAACTTGACCCTCCCAGGATCCGGCGCGAGGTCACAGGGAGGGCTGCAGGCAGGCCCTCCAGGCCTTCCCTGAGGCGCTTCCTCAGGGTGCAGACGCGCCAGCTGAATGGACTTGTGTCAGTCCCTCAGTCCTGTCTGATTCTTTGCGACCCCATGGACTTTAGCCCGTCAAGCTCTTTTGTCCGTGGGATTCTTTGGGAAGAATGCTGGAGTGGGTTGCCATGCCCTTCTCTGGGGGATCTTCCCAACTCAGGGACCAAATCCACGTATCTGGTGTCTCGTGCATTGCAGGCGGATTCTTTAGTGTCCGAACTACCAGGAAATGGAGTGTGGGCATCAGAGAAATGGACTCTTTAGAGATTGGGGGCTTTGCTGGACACTCCCTTCTCTTGTGGGGTGGCCTACCAGGTAGAGATGCAGTTTTCTGTGTCTGGCGGTGACCCTGTAGCTCTGGGCAGTCACCCCACAACCGCTGTACCTTTTCCCCAGCAGCTGTATGGAGCCACCCAGAGGCTGCGGCTGGCCCAGTCCCAGAACGCCCAGCGGGTGCGGCAGCTGTGGGAGGAGGTGGCACAGCTCGTGCCTGCAGGCCACGTGGCCGAGCTGCACCAGCTGCTGGAAGGGGAACAGCGGGCGGCACGGCGGCTCTAGGAGGAGGCCCGGGTGAGTGGGGACCGGGATCGGGGGCCAGCTGGGAGTGACGGGGAGGGCGAGTAGGCTCTCTGGTGCCAAGGGGAGGATGGCCCGACAGCCCTCTCCCCACGTGGGATGTTTCTGGAAGCCACGGGACCCGGCTTCCGCTGGGAGCTGGTGGGCATTGAGCGGCCGACCCTGAAGTCCCCCAGCCTGTTTTCTGGGCTGCGTGTGAAGGGCCACAAGAGAGGCCTGGGCAGAGATAGCCCTTCAGGAGTGCAGGCAGGGGCAAAGGTCCTGAGGTGGGCTGTGCTTGGCATGTTTAAAAGCAGCAAGGGGTGGTGGGGGGGTGCTGGTTGCACAAGAGATCAGCACAGTGACAGCACGGGCTTGGGGAGCCCTGCTGTGTGCCAGGCTCACATGTGGAAGCAGAGTTGCTGCCTTAAAAAGGGCAGCAGAACAGTGGCTCAGAGCGTGCACTAGGGGACTGGATCCTGGCTCCGCCACCTGAGCTGAGTGATTTAACTGAGTGAATGATTTAACTCTGTGCTTCCGTTTCTTTCAACCTCTGGAGGCAGTGGTTCCCACCTCAGAGCAGTCTCTCAGGCATCACTGAATCAGCACCTCAAAGTGCGAGCCTGGGGAAGCACATTTGGGTCCTCAGAGTTCATGGGTCAGTGGGAGGGTGAGGAAGGGCAGAGGGCCAGGTGCCTTTGTGAGGAAGGAATTTGTGCAAGATTGGGAAGGTGGGTAAAATCTAACATTTCTAAAACACATTCTAACGAAGAACAGCCTTATAGCAGTCGCAAACACGTTGTGCTGGAGAGACATTTAAGCTCGGACAGATTATTGGCAAAGGAAGTTTAGTCAGAGATCCTCTAGAAAGACTAGCATGTTTGGGGAAAGTCCACTTTGAGTCATTTAGGATTAAAATCCTAGGACAAAGAGTCTCTTCTCTGCTCACACTACAGTGAGAAATGCAGCTTTGTGGCTTGTCAGACATTTCTAACCATCCCTCCCTGTGGATGAAAGGTTAGCCAGATGCTCAGATTTTGTACACTTTGCTGATTTCCATTCTAAAGTAAATAAGCCTGAGATGATTCTTTTTAACATGTACCGGTGTTGATCTCTAACAGCCACTTGTTCAGGAAGCGCATGAAACACAGCTGAAAGCAACAGAAGAGCGGGTGGAGGAGGTGGAGACGCGTGTGAAGAACAGGGAAGCGCTCCTCTGAGAGCAGGCGGGAGAGCTGAAGGAACGGGTGAGTCAGGGACGCCGCCTGTGGGCGTCCGGGCAGCTGATGAGGGAGACAGGCCCCAGGAGAAGCCTGTGTCCTGGGGAAGTGCTGAGGAGGGGAGAGGAGGGCAGGGAGAGAGGGGAGAGCCGGGAGAGAGAGGCCTTGCTGTCCTCTGAGGTCTGCTTGGTGCTTCAGGAAGTGAAATGTGAGCATCTGTGGAAATGACTTCTCTTCCGCAGTGACCGAATGTGTTTTATCTGCAGCGCCCTGAGCCGCGGGGCCCCAGTTCGAGTCCCTCCGTGCAGGCTGCCCGCTCCAGACCCCCACTCCCCAGCTGTGTAGCCCCTGCCCTGCCGGCACTGCCGCCCTCCAACCTTTTCAGTCCCCAGGTCCTCACTTTCCTTCCCAGCCGTCAAACTCTTGGTGACCCCCCTACCTCCCAAGTCACTCTTGGCCAAATCTCAACCCCAAGTAAATCTTGAGGCTCCTACTTGCGGCGGGGGTGGGGGGTTGCGGGTAGGGGCGGACTGTCCCAATCGCCGCCTTTCCCCCACACCCCTCTCTGGGGGGCCCTTGCGCTCTGCCTCTGACCCCCAGCCCTTCTCCCCTCCTCTCAGTTGTGACTTGGGCTTGTGTCCCCGTAAGACCAGAAGGTCCCAGAGAAATGGCTGTGTCCTCAGCTCCCGCCGCCCCCTCTCCGGTCTCCTCGGCAGCGCCTTCCGGAGCCCTGGCCTTCCCAGTGAGTTCTCTGCTGCCTTGACGGGCGCCCCTTCTGACCTGTCTGCTCCCAGCCGCCCACCCACCCAGGGGCCCGTCTCACTCTTCAGCGCGGCCCTTGGTGCGGAGCAGAGCTCCCATCGCCCGCCCCGCGCCCCGCCTTTTGGGTCCTGGCAGCTGGGCACAGCAGTCATCCTTAGATACGTTGGAGCTGCCGGCCTTCCTCAGAGTAGACAGCGGCTTCTCCGGTGGCCTGGAGATTCTGCAGGACCTGGTCCCCTCCCCTCGGCCTCTTGCCCAGCCGGCATGGCGGCTCTGCCTTCCTCACGGGCCTCCTGGCCGTTCCTGCTACCTCCGCATGTGCCGGCCTCTGCCTGGGAGGTTTGCGCCAGGCAGCCTCCCCGACGTCCCCCATGCTTCTTTCAGGTCTCTCTGTTCACCTCAGGTTCAGCCGTGTGTCCCCCGCTTGGGTTCTTTGTTCACACGCCAGCAGACACTGCGTGCTCTGCTGGCTTCTCCCGTTAGAACACGTGCCTGTGGGAGCAGGGCCGTGGCCGGGCAGCACTTGGCCCGCAGCGCTGCTCAGTAGCTACTTGTGTGAGTGAACTCAGCGCGGACTTTCAAAGCCCAAAGCCGGGACCCTGTGTCTTTGCATCTTGACTGGTGTATCCCGTGTCCCCATCGCTGAAGCCCCTGTCGGTGTTGTGTGGGTGGCACCCAAGGTGCCTTGGTGCGTCCTGGCTGACATGGTGGGCCTGCAGAGCACACTGAGAGAAGCCAAACCTTTTGGGTACTCTTGGCAGTTTCCTCGTTGTCTTTTGGAGGCCTCCAGATTTGGGTCGTCTTGTCTTCATTTCGTGGTAAATCAGTGTGTACAAAGGTGGCTTGAGTTTTCTCTACCACATAGTTCGTCAGTTTCCTCTCTCGTGCCAGGATAACAAAGCCTGTCATTACATCCAACATGTCTCTGATTTGTAAGGTTCCCCGAACTAGTCTGAACGCATGTGGAGGAATAGGAAGGGAGAGCTGGTGGCGTGGCTGCGTTAGACGTGCAGTACACTGTGGCTTTCTCCCCTCTCCAGTTTGAAAAGAACACACGATCTGATCTGTTGCTCAAGGAACCCTGTGTGGAAAATGCTTACCTGACAAAAGCACTTCAAGTCACTGAAGAGAAACAATGAGGTGCCGAGAAAAAAATCCCGATTCTTGGAAGAAAAAGTTAGAGCTGTCAACAAACTACTCAGCAAGATTGCTATAGCATCCCTCGCTGTGTAGGCTGCTTTTCTTCCTGGAGTTCGTTTGGAAAGAACATCTTTTCGAGTAAACCACGGTGACGCTGTAACTTACTGTGGCTCACTGGCTGTACACCGCTGGATAGACGAGGATTGTGATTCTGTTTATTCCACAAGCGTTTAATGAAGGTCTGTGTGCCAGATGCTGGGGAAACAGGTTGGAAAAGACTACTGTTTTTTCAGTAGTCCTTGGGTAACTTCCAGAGTTATATTCCTGATTTTGCTCCCGACGAGCAAAACAGATTGTGGGGTTCTCAGCAAGGTAAATGGTAAAATAAAGCAATTTTCATGTTGCACTTCTGACCTTGGCTACAGAGATTCATCTGCAAAGTCAGGGCTCTCTAGTTTTACCATTGCAATGTTAGTGCTGTGGGTTCAGTCACTGGCATTCTCGATGGTGGATCGATATAGACACTCCAGAAACGTTGCACTTTCTGTGACTTTCAGCTGGCGATAAGGGATAGAGGAAGGAAGCCTTTTTGTCAGGGCCTGTTCCCCACGAGGGAGTCTGAACAGTGCTGGTATTTTAGGGCTGTGGACTCAGGGAGGATGGTATCCATTGTGAATGCGATATTTTCCTCATTGAAATGTCATCACCCTGGAAAGTGTATTATATGTTTAAAAAAAAAAGGAAAAAAGTATAGTTTTATATCCATGATATACAGAAATTATGGTCATTTGATTTATCAGAATAAACTACTGTAATATGAAGTCACTGTATTTGCAGTAAAATCCTTTTCTATTAAAACCAATTAACTTCTAAGTATTGTTTAAAATATTTCAAAGATATAGGAAAATAGTTCTATAGGAAGCATTCATATGTATTACATAAACACGCAGATGTGTGAAGGACACTGTTACAGCATCTTGGACAGAAGCCTAATCCCTGTTCTACTGCAGCCAACCTCTTCCCCTTCCTGGTGGCAACCGCTCTCCTGAAGCTGCTGTATGCTCCCTCCCCTCCATCTGTCTGCACACTTACTGGATGTGCTTGAAAGAGAAAAACCTTAAACTGCTGGAATCGATGGAAAGATCAGATCTGGGGTAGGAGGACTCAGCAACATGAAGTGGATTCTTCTCTCCGTGCACCTATGGGTCGCTTAACCTATGACAAAGGAGGCAAGGATAGACAGTGGAGAAAACCCTCTTCAATAAATGGTGCCGGGAAATCTGGACAGCTACCGTCAAAGAATGAAATTAGAACATTCTCAGATACCATACCCAAAAATATACTCAAAATGCATCCAAGACCTCAATGGGAACTTTTAGAGGAAAACATAGGCCGAACACACTTTGAGGGAATTCCCTGGCAGTGAGACTTGGCACTTTCACTGCTGTGGGCCTGAGTTCGATCCCTGGTCAGGGAACTAGGATCCCACAAGTGGCATGGCACAGCCAGAAAAAAAAGCACTCTGACATAAATTGCAGAAATATCCTTTTTGATCCATGTCTTTGAGTACCAAAAATAAAAACAAAAATAGACAAATGGGACTTAATTATACGTAAAAGCTTTTGCACACCAAAGGAAACAATAAACAAAATAAAAAACTAACAGAGAGGGAAAAAATATTTGCAAAGGAAGCAGCTGACAAGGGATTAATCTCCAAAATATACAGATAGCTCATGTAGCTCTATGTCACAAAAATAAGACAGCCAAAACCCGATTTAGCAAAGGGCAAAACAAATAAAAAGTAGAAATGGGCAGAAGACCTTAATAGACAGACCGATTGCCAGTAGGCGCACGAAATGATGGTCATCATCACTAATTATCAGAGAAATGCACGACAGAACTGCAACGAGGTATCACATCACTGGTCAGAATGGCCATCATCCAAAAGTCCACAGATAATAGAGGCTGGAGAGGGTGTAGCGAAAAGGAAACCCTCCTACATTATTGGTAAGACTGTCAATTGGTACAGCCACTATGGAGACCAGTATGGAAATTCCTTAAAAAGCTGAAAATATGATAGAACTACTGTATGATCCAGAAATCCCACTCTGGGGCATATACCTGGAGAAAACTATCATTCAAAAAGACACACATACACCAATGTTCATTCCAAACTCCCTTCCCATCCGAGGTTGCTACATGCCATTGAGCAGAGTGCCCCGTGCTGTACAGTGGGAAAGACAAACTGAGTTTTCAACCTTGGGGCCATCACTTACTGTCTGAGTGGCTTTGGTGAGGTTACTTAACCTTCCCCAAGGGAAGCATCCACTCAGCTTCTGCTGGAGGAACCAGGGAGATGGGTTCCCCTCTGTCCCCTTCCCAACAGCACATTCCTTGGTCCTGGTCCACTGGGACTTTGTCTTGTCCAGGCAGGAATGTTTAGGCCTGAGTTGTGCTCCTCTTCAGTCGCGAACCTTCCTCATTAGCCTTCCTCTACTCACCAGCCTGGGGTCTGGGGCCTGGTGCCCACCCGTCCCAGGCCCACTGCCTCCTGGCCTCCTGCCCACTCTCCAGAGCAGCTGGGCCCCTCCTTCCTCCCCAGCCTTGCCTTGATTATACCTGATGCCCACCCTTACGAGACTAGCGTTCCACCTGGTGACAGTGCATCCCTGATTCTGCAGAAACAGTGATAACGCACAAGTTAACAAGAGTAGTGACCGCTGCCACGTGTACGCTTAACAAAATGCCCCTTCACTCTGCGTGATAACCTCCAGCACCCACAACTTCATAAAGCTGGATGAGACAATTGAGGCTGAGGGTTTAAAGTTACTATTTGAGCTGGGATTTGCACAGGCACGGCCTGCCTGCCACCAAAATCTGACTCCTTCTCCTGCACCCCTTGGTTTTTCTGGATCACTGTGGGGGTTAGTTTATATTCGTGCCAAATCAGTACTGGAACGGCCTTGCTGGGTGAGAGCTATCCCTCTTCCTCCCCAGGCAAACAGTCTAATTTGCAGGCTGAGATCACAGTAGACGGGAGATAGATACGTGGATCCGTAGACAAATGGAGAAAATAAATTGGTTGAAATATCTGAGGCTCATTTAGGGGCGGAGCCAGAGTAATAATTCCAAAGGATTGCAGCATCCCGAGCTTTGTCTTTTCCAGGTACTACTATGATCTCTCTTAAAACTGAGGGCCCAGACATGGCCTTTGGGTTCTGCCCTCCTACAGATGTGGTTGATTTAAGCGTCTGAACACCAGCATCCCACTTTCCTTTAAACAGATTTCTTGTGCTCTGACAGCTTCAGAAGCTAACCAGGGAGCAGATGTGGACACAGCAACCCAAAGACTGCTTGGAGCTGCCGGCTGCACTTGCCTGGATCCTGGAGAAATAATTCTCCAATCCCTCAGCCTGAAAACAGCCCCAGGGCCCATCCGTGATAAAGAATCTCTCTCTCCACCCCACACACACCCACGTTCAGACCTGGGCCAATTCCACCCCCTTTCAGCTTGGCTGTTGCCTGTCCTGCGGTTTCAGGAATGATAGGTTGACGCTACACTGTGAGTTTGGATGAGAATGTGCTCTTGAGCAAATGTGTGTTTCCTGCTTCTTTGCAGCCTCAGCCACTACCTGGAAAGAGAAAAAAGCTCATTGCGCTTTCCTGGGAGCCAGGCTGAGGCAGGTTGAACATCCGCTCCAGCTGTTCTCCACTCCTGGGATACGTTTAATCAGAGCACAGTGTGTCAGCCGCACAGACACAGGGCAGGAGTCCCCTCCCCGCCGGGAAGTGATAACAGCCCCCTGACTGCATGCATGTCAACCCGCCCCCCACCCATCGATGGGGACAGATCAGTGACTGAGGGTCTTGAGCTCTTTTTCCCTCCAGTGAGGATCCAGCGCGTGGCCTCACCATGTGATGTTTATACCCTGGTAACGTCACTGGCAGCTTTCTCTGAACCTGACCATCTAGCACCCATGACCTGAAGTGCTGCGAGCTCTCCCCCTTCACCTGCAGGCAAGCCATTTGCTTTCCGCTCCTCTCCACTCCGGTGGCAGAGAGAACAATTCCGCAGAGTGAGAGAGCAGAATCGAGGCTGTGGCGAGGAGGAGAGCGGGGGTGGGGGTGGGTGGGGGGGTGGGCAGCTCCTTCAGGGTGTTTGGTTGTGGGTTGAGCACCGTTGAGACTGCAGGGGAAGGGGGCAGCATAGTTGAGGGAGAGGTGGTTTTGTTTTTTGTAATTTATTTGTAACTGAAGGATAATTGCTTTACAGTATTGTGTTAGTTTCTGCCAAACATCAGCATGAATCAGCCACAGGACAGAGGGCGTTTTTGTTTTGAAAGATGGTAGCCATCCTGGTCAAAGCTTCTCGGTCCCTGCTGTTCCTGATATCAGACGCTGTTTTCCCATGTAAACTAGCTTCCCTGTTAGCTCAGCTGGTAAAGAATCCACCTGCAATGCAGGAGACCCCAGTTTGATTCCTGGGTCAGGAAGAACCACTGGAGAAGGGATCGACTGGCTACCCGCTCCAGTACTCTTGGGATTCCTTGGTGCTCAGCTGGTAAAGAATCTGCCTGTGTTGCAAGAGATCTCGGTTCTATCTCTGTGTTGGGAAGATTCCCCTGGAGAAGGGCAAGGCTACCCACTCCAACATTCTGGCCTAGAGAATTCCATGGACTGTATAGTCCATGGCATAGCAAAGAGTCAGACACGACTGAGCGGCTATCACTTTCACTTTTCATGCTTTTCATAAATGGCCTTTATTGTATTGAGGAAATTCCTATTTTATTGAATTTTTTTTAATCATGAAGGGGTTTTAAATTTTGTCAAGTGTTTTTTATGCATAGTCTTACTTCTAATTCTTACTTGAATGTTGGTAGAATTGAGCTTTAAATCCATTTGGTCGTAAGCTTTTAACTTTGGGGAATTTTTTTTTTTTAATTAATATTTGAATCTCCTTATTTGTTACTGGAGTGGTGAGTTTTTCTTTTTTTTTCTTGTTTTAGTCTTGACAGGGTGTATGTTTCTCAGATTTTATCTGTTTCTTCTAGGTTCTCCAATTTGTAATTGTTCATCAATAATAATGGTCCCTTATGATTTTGCTGCTTTACTTCTCAGGTTGTAATGTCGCTTTCCTTTGTGTGTTTATTGCAGTTTCCTCTCTTTCCTTCTTACCTTAGGTAAAGGTTTATTGATACTGTTTCTTTCTTTCGAAAAATGCACTTGCAGTTCTTGCACATGCACACTGGACATTCTGGCACCCGGGCAATGTGTTTAGAGGTGTCGCTTAGCCACGATGATTCTGGGATGAAAGATTCCAAACCGTTGAGCTTCCCAGCTGGGAGGTTGTGGTGGGACGGCTCTGGCTTACCTGTAGTGCTCATGTTGGGTTTAGGAGACTGTGAAGAGCCGAGGGGGAGGTGAGGTGTGTTTGGAGCCCATAGGCTCTGCGATGAAGAAGATTTGGGGCTACAGGAGTAAGAAGGGCGTGTCGCCCTTCGGCTCCTCCATCAGCCCGGGGAGAGACAGAGGTCATCATGGAACCAACTTCCAGCCCGGGTACCACATCCGAGACAAGGACCTCGGAAAGGTCCACAACGCTGCCAGCGTAGGCAATGTAGCCAAAGTGCAGCAGGTTTTGTTGCTCGGAAAGAATGGCCTAAACGACAGGGACAAGATGAACAGGTAAGCGGGGTGGAAGGGGCTGGCAGGGGTCCCTCCTGTGAGTTTCCCCCGCAAGGCTCGCAGACGGCTTTGTGGAATCCAGCGCCCCACAGGCTTGATAGGCTGCAAAAGCCTTACCTGGTTTGGGACCCGCTTATAATTTTCCTTAGAGAGCACTTTACTGGTCGTTTGAAAAGTTATTTAACTGAATGTCAGTAATCACAGAACTGAAATAAAATATGAATAGCATCTTTGTTTCTTCTTCTTCCTCCTCCTTTTCATTTGTCATTATGCATGCGTTAACATGATGTACTCATGAGTAAGAACTCTCAAGTTCTATCGCCCTCAAGAAATCTTCTGGAACTCCCTGGCTCTCACATTGTTTTTCTCATTCGATTTGTGAAAACTCTTCTCTCCATGGATCGTCCATTGTGTATATTGGCAGTGGACAGATTTTTGATGTTGTCAGCATCTAATTTTTAATGTACACGTTTTTATATCATCATGTTATATATTACAGAAAACTGCATAGTGAGAAAAATAATCCCCATGACAGGTCAACTTCTGGGTTAAAAATTCTTCGGATACAATTCAGTATCCGTTTTATATCAGTGTACACTTCTGTGTCTATGTTCCTTGCTGAAGGACCTTTTAGGAGACAGCATTGAAGTAGGAAGCTGACTGTGTCCTTGAATAGGAAGACATTCTCTTAGGATATATGGTCTTCCCATGTTTAAACCAAATAAACATATCGTGGTTTTAAAGATTTTGGGTTACACATGCTGTCCTTGTGATGAAACGGAAAGTTTTGTATAGTAGACAAAGATTTGCCCTTTTAGATATCAAAATTTGCTTAATGACATTTTCTATTAGAGAAGATAAACTATGTGTAGATGGTGGAGAAATAACCTGGTAACTATTTAGAGAAAAGTAACTGGATTTTTATCTCACCAAAAAGTTTCAGATGGAGTATGGATCAAAACTTTTAAATACACAGGGTGAGAAAAGTACCAGAAGAAAACGGAAATTCCTATTTATATGTTTTTTGTGTGCTGACAAAGACCTCTCTTTTCTGCTTCTGCTGTTTATTAACCTTAATATTTTTTTTTTAATTGGATGGTAATTGCTTTACCATGTTGTGTTGGTTTCTCCTATACAACATCATAAATCAGTTGGACGTATACATATATCCCACCCCAGAGACCTCTCTAAGAATGATTTCAAAGGCAAGAATTCTGGAGTTTCCTGGGTTTTGGCACCAAAAAAAAAAAAAAAAAAATTTAAGAAAAAATCTGAAAGTTGATTTAGCAACCCTCCAAATTTAAAAATCTCTGTAGCTCAAGCTGTCTGTAGGGAAGTCGAACGAGCACAGGGCTTTTCTTTCTGGCACTAATAGGAATGTGGCACAGATAAAAATCATTTGTCACTTTCAACTTATTTTAGAATTTTTCATGAGGATTGGTATCCTGTGACAACTTTCAGCCTTTTCAGAAGTCAAGGGAATCTTGGGAATTTCCTGGCAGTCCAGTGGTTAAGACTCACTGCTCTGGGCCCAGGGTTTGCTCTCTGGTGAGGGAACTAAAATCCCGCAAGCTACAAAGATATATTGTACAGCATGGGGAATATAGCTAATATTTTATAGTCACTTTAAAGGCAATCTAACCTTTCACAATTGTGGATCACTGTGTTGTGCACCTGTATTATATAATAGCATATAAGATACATCATCTCTAAAGCAAACTTAGGCGAAAACACCTCATGGTAATTAGACCAACAGGAAAAACGAGAAATGAACAAACAAAAATGCTACAATTTATCGTTGTAAAGACTGTGAATTATAAATTACGTTCCAATGTCAGAGACGTTAAAATGTGAGAAAATGAGCATATTAGAATCATCGAAGTATAAGGTTGTCTCTGATCCTCAAAACATATCTGCAAAGGAGGTGTAACATCCTTTGACTTCATTCAGATGTTTTCCTTGTAAGAGAGTAGGAATAGTAGTAAGTCTGATAATATAATCTAACAATTACTAGCTGTTATCTGTGCCAGGAACGGTTCTGAACCCTGTGCATGGATCTCACTGAAGCATCGCAGCGGTGCCCTGTGAGATAACTGCTACTCTCTCTCCATTTTGCTGATGAGGAAACTGAGGCACAGAGAGGCTGAGTGGCAGCTACTGAGTGACAGAGTGAAAGTCAAGGTCAAACCCAAGTTGAGCTGAGTCTCGAGGTCTTGCGCATTCTATTCAAGTAGACTGTTCTTTCATTGCTGTGTAAGAGGAGCTAAAGCTAATATATGCTGCTCTTTCTCCAGAAGAAAACAAAATATTTGTTTTAGAGCGATAGGAGTACCATGCTATTGAGTGTTTTCAGTCACGTGAACAGTTGTTTGTTTTGAAACAGTTACGCTACAGTTTCCAAAACCTGCTCTTGCTTTCGTAGGACTGCCCTCCACCTGGCCTGTGCCAATGGCCATTCAGCGGTGGTCACTGTCCTCCTGGAGAGGAAATGCCGGCTTGACTTTGGTGATCATGAAAGCAGGACGGCGCTGATGAAGGTATGGGGCAGCGACCCGTGTCCCCACGAGATGGATGCGGTTTAACCACTGAGACTGAAAATGACTTTATCTCACTGAAATATAGGGGACTGGGGAAGCTTGTGGACTGTTGACTTTGCATTCCTAGAATTTACACTCTGTTTCTTGGCACAACACTGACAGGCCGTAGAATGCCAAGAGGAGGAGTGTGCGACTCTTCTGCTGGGGCCTGGTGCCGACCCGAATGGCGTGGACGCCTGTGGCAACACCGCTCTCCACTGCGCTGTCTTTTGCCACAACTTATCACTCGCAGCAAAGCTGCTTTCCTACAATGCCTATGTCGACGCCAGGAACAAGGTATCAGTCAGCTGACTTTATTTATCAAATGTTTGTGAAGCACTTTCTTAATCTACAAGTGTTTTATTTGGAACAGTATGTAAATAGGTAAACTCAGTCGTGCCCATGAGGGGCTGTTACCATGGAAACAGTTGCAAACCCGAGTCGGGGGCAGGGGTGAAAAAAGTTGGTGCCCCCAGAAAGGGCAGAGCTCTGTCTGCCAGCCACCGTTCTACCCCAGAAGGAAGCTTTTCCCATTAGAACGTGCGTGGGAGTGAGTGGTAGGCTCCGAGCCCACAGGAAATGAAGGCTTGCGGGGAGTGAAGTGATGTGGGGACTGGCTGTCTACAGGGGCTCAGGGAACGTGCCCCGTTGGGGGTGGGCAGAGGAGGAAGGAGACCCAGTGCCCAGCAGGGGGAGTTGGGTGAGTGCAAGTGGGCCTGGGAGGCAGCAGGCCTGGAGCCCTGAGCCCTCCAGGACCCCGGGTTCTGAGATCCGGCTAGGAGGGTCAGGTCATGTTTGACACCCAGCAAGGGCGTTCACTTACACCTCGGGGTCTTCCACGCTCAGCCCCGGGGAGCTGCTCGGCGGGGTTGCAGCGGTGCCTGGGGAGCTGCCCCTCCTGCTCTTTCTTCACGAAGCACGTGAAGTCCAGCCTCTGCAGCCCCACCAGGGACTCACTCCATCTCACAGGTGGGCTCAGTTGTCCGTGTTTGGAAGCTCCAGTCTTCCCTGAGTGAAAGTATTTTGAAGGAACCAAACTGTCTAAGATTTCACTTTAAATCATGATATTTCTCAACCATTAGAGAGGAAAGCATTCCTTTATGTGTTCATGGCCGGTATTCGTCATCACACCGCGCTTGTTAAAGGTAAAGCATTTTCCAAATATTTTCTCCCTCTGAAGGTTTTTTTTTTCTTCTTCTTCTTTGTAATCAGTCTGAACTAACCCAGTGAAGCCAAATTTGCCTCAGTAGACTTTGTCTTAAAATTCAAACATAACGAAAGCATTTTACCACATAATGCACATCTTGGTTGGAAGAGGGTGTTTGCTATGACCAGTGCATTCTCTTGGCAAAACTCTATTAGCCTTTGCCCCGCTTCATTCCGTGCTCCAAGGCCAAATTTGCCTGTCACTGCAGGTGTTTCTTGACTTCTTACTTTTGCATTCCAGTCCTCTGTAATGAAAAGGACATCTTTTTTGGGTGTTAGTTCTAAAAGGTCTTGTAGGTCTTCATAGAACCGTTCAACTTCACTGGATCATGGAGAAAGCAAAAGAGTTCCAGAAAAACATCTATTTCTGCTTCATTGACTATGCCAAAGCCTTTGTGTGGATCACAATAAACTATGGAAAATTCTGAAAGAGATGAGAATACCAGACCATCTGACCTGCCTCTTGAGAAACCTGTATGCAGGTCAGGAAGCAACAGTTAGAACTGGACATGGAACAACAGATTGGTTCCAAATAGGAATAGGAGGACGTCAAGGCTGTATATTGTCACCTTGCTTATTTAACTTATATGCAGAGTACATAATGAGGAACGCTGGGCTGGACAAGCATAAGCTGGGATCAAGATTGCTGGGAGAAATATCAATAACCTCAGATATGCAGATGACACCACCCTGATGGCAGAAAGTGAAGAGGAACTCAAAAGCCTCTTGATGAAAGTGAAAGAGGAGAGTGAAAAGGTTGGCTTGAAGCTCACCATTCAGAAAACAAAGATCATGGCATCTGGTCCCATCACTTCATGGGAAATAGATGGAGAAACAGTGGAAACAGTGTCAGACTTTATTTTTTGGGGCTCCGAAATCACTGCAGATGCTGATTGCAGCCATGAAACTAAAAGACGCTTACTCCTTGGAAGGAAAGTTATGACCAACCTTGATAGTATATTAAAAAGCAGAGACATTACTTTGCCAACCAAGGTCCGTCTAGTCAAGGCTATGGTTTTTCCAGTGGTCATGTATGGATGTGAGAGTTGGACTCTGAAGAAAGCTGATCGCCGAAGAATTGATGCTTTTGAACTGTGGTGCTGGAGAAGACTCTTGAGAGTCCCTTGGACTGCAAGGAGATCCAACCAGTCCATTCTAAAGGAGCTCAATCCTGGGTGTTCATTGGAAGGACTGATGCTAAAGCTGAAAAACTCCAATACTTTGGCCACCTCATGCGACGAGTTGACTCAGTGGAAAAGACTCTGATGCTGGGAAGGGTTGGGGACGGGAGGAGAAGGGGACGACAGAGAATGAGATGGCTGGATGGCATCACCGACTCGATGGACATGAGTTTAAGTGAACTCCGGGAGTTGGTGATGGACAGGGAGGTCTGGCGTGCTGTGATTCATGGGGTCGCAAAGAGTCGGACACGACTGAGTAACTGAACTGAACTGAGACATCTTGGTGCTGTTGACAGATTCCCATTTTATGAAAAATGATTTATATAAGCACGGTTTCTCTCTCATTGCTCAAGTCTTAAGAGGGTAAAAGGAAAGGAAAAGGAGTGAGCAAGTGAAAAGTGCAAGTCAAGCTGGAATTTTGGCAGTTGGGAAATGCCAAGAAGAGGATTGATTTATTTTAATATCTATTTATTTAGCTGTGCTGGGCTTAGTTTCAGCATGTAGGATGTAGTTTCCTGACCGGGGGTCGAACCCAGGCCCCCTTTACTGGGGCCGCCACGGAAGTCGCGAGAGTTTAGCTTGTGCTTTTTTATTCCCTTCCGTTGATATATTTCTGTGAGGTGCTTTTCAGTTTTCAGGGATAATAGTTGTTATTTTGAAAAAGAGTGTGAGTGACTTGTAAACTTGCCTAGGGGCCAGTTTTAAGAAGACTGTGAGCAAAACAGACTGGCAGTGAACAGGTGGCGATTAAGTGGGAATTGAGAGAGAAGAACAAATAATTAACTGATATATTATCCTATTCTGGCAGAACCATCCACTTAGATAAGCGTCTAGACTCTGCTCTCCCATCTAGAATGTCTTGATGGGAAGGAAGTAAGGGGTTTATGAATAATGAGATCAGGTTGCCTTTTGGGATTCCTCGTCCCTGTTCTTGGAGAAGGCAATGGCAAGCCACTCCAGTACTCTTGCCTAGAAAATCCCATGGATGGAGGAGCCTGGTAGGCTGCAGTCTGTGGGGTCGCTAAGGGTCGGACAGGACTGAGTGACCTCACTTTCACTTTTCACTTTCACACATTGGAGAAGGAAATGGCAACCCATTCCAGCGTTCTTGCCTGGAGAATCCCAAGGATCGGGGAGCCTGGTGGGCTTCCGTCTGTGGGGTCACACAGAGTCGGACACGACTGAAGTGACTTAGCAGCAGCAGCAGCAGTCCCTGTTCTACCACTGTGTACCCAGGAAAATTTTAAAAATTGCAGTTTTGATGACTCTTCCCTCTTGCCCTTTTCTCTTTTATTCAAACCTTCTCGTAAGAGAAGGAATTGGCCGTGTAAGTAAGAGATCAGACTGGAGTGGTTGCTGCCCTAATTCTCAGCTATATTCTGCTGGTGAATCACAATTATTTGGGAAAACATTAAAAATTTATAAGCCTAGGCTGTTCCTTGAAGATTTTGACTGAGTAAATGGAGGAACGCTTGGACGTGTGTATTTAGAACTATTCCCTTGATTGGAAGGACTGATGCTAAAGCTGAAAAACTCCAATACTTTGGCCACCTTATGCGACGAGTTGACACACTGGAAAAGAGTCTGATGCTAGGAGGGATTGGGGGTGGGAGGAGACGGGGACGACAGAGAATGAGATGGCTGGATGGCATCACCGACTCGATGGACGTGAGTTTGAGTGAACTCCAGGAGTTGGTGATGGACAGGGAGGCCTGGCGTGCTGTGATTCATGGGGTCGCAAAGAGTCAGACACGACTGAGCTACTGAACTGAACTGAACTGACTGAGATTCTGATCCAGCCCTTGATGAATAACTCTGGAGTGAATATATGTAATTTCTAAATGCACCTATCACAAAAGAAAGTGGTCTCTAGAAGCATTGGAGTTTGATCAATGGTAGCTTCTTCCATCAGCTCCCTCCTTTCCAACGATATTAGCCTGACTCTTTCTCTGCCCCTGTGTTTGAGACATTAAAAGGAGGATCTTTGGCTGTGTCTATGGGCTTGAACCAGAGCTCCTTTTCCTTCCAACCACTCATCATTCAGTGACGGTCCGAGAGTCTTTAGAGATTTGCTCATGTTGAAGTCACTTCGTCTGTAGAGTCTGACCCTTTAAGGCTTTTGCACCAAAGCGTCTGCCTGCAGTGCAGGAGACCTGGGTTCCATCCCTGGATCAGGAAGACCCCCTGAAGAAGGAAATGACAACCCACTCCAATACTCTTGCCTGGAAAATCCCATGGACAGAGAAGCTTGGTAGACTACAGTCCATGGGCTCGCAAAGAGTCGGACACGACAGAGTGACTTCACTTTCTTCACTTTCACTTTCACTTATCATCCAGGTCATTAGGTCAACAGATGTTTGGTACCAACAGGGTTTTCCTGGCTGCAGTAATAGTAACTCAGGAGCCTTTTTTAGTGTCAGCTGCCGGACAGACTCTTGCAAGGATTGCTGATCCCTGGCATAGGCAGATGAGAGCTTTAAAACCCGTGAAGTTAGTAACAGTACAGAGGGGAATTGTTTTAAGCATTTATTTTCAGCAGGCTTGGAAAGTCATTATCCGTTCGATTAACAATCTAGAAGAATTCTAGAGCCAGATTGTAGTTTCAACAGGCAGTGGAAATATTCTTGACTGTGATTTCTGAGTCTTTTTAAAAGAATTTGTTTACTTGAATTATGAGTCTTAATAGCCGTATTTGTTACGTATTGGGACCCACTCTTTTTGTGAAACATATGATACTAAACAAAGGAAAGGTTTCACTTATAAATATTTGCTTTAGACCCACCTGTTTGGAAACAGCAAACATAAACCAAAAGTGGGCCAGAGAGCAAACATGGCCCTGGATCTGTTTCGTGACCTCCACACCGTGAGTCAGCACTTCAAATTCAGGAGGCTCAGGCAGAAGTTCAGGCTTCTCCAAGGACCAAACCCGGACCCGCTTGCGCCCATCCTACTGTTTGGTCTGCGTGCAGAGGCCACCCCTTCTGTATGGGACATGTGTTTTCGGGGTTACTGGTCTCACCTGGCTTTTTTACTTCCTCAGCTCATCAGCTTTCCGTCCATAAACATTTGCGTTTCCAATTTTTGATGGATAGTTTATTTTGAGAAATATTTGAAGGTTTTGAAGACAGTAATTAATCCGTCATTGATTTCACATTTCAAAAGCTCTCTTAAGAACAGGATTGAATTTTTCAAATTAGAATTTTTAAGTTGGTTGTGGCGGTTTCACACTGAATAATTCTCACAAGCACACAAGATTGTAAGAGCACAGGGAGAGCTTGTGGAAGAGCAACTCCCCAAGAAAATGTTGAGTGTGTATTTATTGGAAATTTTATGTTGCAATCTTTAACTAAGAGCAGTAAAGCAAGACAGACACCAGAATTCTAGGATTTTGGAAGCTTCCTCCTGGTGGTCTGGAGGTAATCACACGAGAGTCATCAGGAAGGGTCTTTGAAGATAAGGTGGGGAGGGCGCTCATTCTGCGTGCAGTTAGCATCTAGCTAATGCCGACCTGTCAGCCAGAACGTCTGACTTAAGGAAGGGCGGTGGAAAGAGCAAGCAAGGAAGAGAGAATGAGTAGGATTAAATTCCAGGAGACATTTCTGAGAAAGCAGTAAAACAGGGTTCCCACAGTTGATTTTTTGAAAAAAAAAAAAAGTTTCTCTCTTTGCATGTTCATGTACAGAACAGTATTCGAACTGGAATGTCTGTAAACCTTTTGAGTTTACTCATGGTTCATCCTTGGATAGGGTATGCATGCTACAGATAGTATTAAATATTTCTACCTCAGCATTGTTCCTAAAATACGCCGTTGATACAGTAGCTAAGGGATACCTGCACCCCCTGCATTGGGAGCTTGACTCTGAGCCACTGGCCCACCAGGGAAGGCCCAGGGGAGGAGCATATTAAAGAGAAAGAAGGTGCCCAGGGCGATGAGGAGGGCAGGGCTCTCTTTCATTTACTGCCTGACTTTTATTTTTAAGTTCAGAGGATCTATTGCATGATTTTAATTTCAGTTTAGAAGTAGGTTAACTGTATACATTAGAAATGGTTTTCCTGTTTTCCAGGATGACCTGACACCACTGTTAGTTGCGATCTGTGAAAGGAGAGAGCAAATGGTGGAGCTTTTAGTAATGAACAAAGCAAATATACATGCAGTTGATAAGAAGAAAAGGTACTGTTGTTCATTTTCTTTTTAAAACCCTTAGTGCTGTTCTAGGATGGTAATATCAAGATTAAATGAATAAGAGGATTCATTTGTGATCAACACATCATCACTTAGGTAGATAATCAATTATTCTGACTGGGAATGATGAACAATATATAGCAGGAATATATAGCAGGAATCATATTCCTTTATAATATTGACTGATGTCATATGCAGCCTGTTTTTTGTGTGTGTGTTTGATCTTGTAATAGCTGAGGGATTTCAAATTAGTTTTATTAGCGTTATGAAATATGGGTTCTGCTTTTTAGTTTACCTCATGACAGTATCGGGTTTCTTCATTCTAGTAAAAGGATTCTTTAACCTCTACTTTGTATATATGTATTTTTAAAAGATGCAAAGTAAACCTACAAGACTTGATTTAGTCTTTTGGATAACTCTTTGCTTTAAATTACTTTCTTTGAAGCATGCTGATATTATTAGGTTGCAAAAGAGTCAGATACAACATAGCGACTAAATAACAGCAGCCACAAAACGAGATTATCACTCACTGTCAGCAGATCCTGTGGGCTCATCAGTTTTTATCCTTTCTCATTTGAGTCCATTTTGATATTTTCTTTTTTTTTTTTTATTGGAGGCAAATTACTTTCCATTAATATATTGGTTGGTTTTGCCACATATTGACACGAATCTGCCCCGGGTGTACATGCGTTCCCCTTCTTGAACCCCCCTCCCACCTCCCTTTTCCCCATATCCTCCCTCCAGGTCATCCCCGTGCACCAGCCCCAAGCATCCTGTATCATGTGTCGAACCTGGACTGGTGATTCATTTCACATATGACAATATACATGCTACAATGCCATTCTCCCAAATCATCCCACCTTCACCCTCTTCCACAGAGTCCCAAAGACTGTTCTATACACCTATGTCTCTTCTGCTGTCTCATCTAGTTTTTAATACAGGTAGAAGGAAGAAAGATAGCTTTGATTGGATAAACAGTTCCCTTAACACAGAAAAGTCAGAGGTGGACGATACAGAGGCAAATGATGGGCTTTAGATTCAGACTAGGTTCAATTCCTAGGTTCTAGGTTTCCTAGGAATTGATTAGGGTTTTTTCTCATCAGCAAATAAGTTTCCTGATACGAAAGGCAAATAGTACTGCGTCTTTCAAAGGTGCCCGTGTGTGAGAAAGATTTTATATATAGTATTTCATTTAAGGGCCCTAGCACATGCTTGTCCACACCATTACCTGCCACCTTGGCTATTCTTATTCCCATTATTATCAGTATTTTTGGTTTAATCCTGCAAGTAGCCTTTCCTTAACCCAAGCTCTAGCTGACTTTGAAGCCGAATATGTCAGACTAAGGAGGAAATGGGGAATTCATCCCTTGAGTAGTCACCTGCCTCAGATGAGTGACCTCAGCATCGTTTCTTGTCCATCAAGGACTTTCTTATTATTTTTAAAAAACATTTATTTATTTGGCTGCGTGGGGTCCTAGTTGTGGGAACTCTTAGTTGCAGCATATGGGATCAAGTTCCCTGACCAGGGATGGAACCTAGGCCTCCTGCATTGGGAGCCTGGAGTCTTACCCACTGGCCCACCAGGGACTTTCGAAATAGTAAGTGCTGCTACCTGGCATCCCAGTGGGACAGGAGGCTTCTTTTCCGTCCCTTCGTTTTAGCCTTGGAGGTAATTTACAAAGATGAACACTTGAGCCTGTAAATGGTCAGCTCTTCATGAAAGGGCAAGGCGTTCACTTGGTAAAGCAAAATTAACTGTTTAAGTAAGTTAACTCAACTTCCTAAGGCTGAAGTCATCTCTCTGTTGTTTTAGAACAGCCCTCATGCTTGCTGTCAAGTATGAATCAGCAAATGTCGTCAGATTGCTTCTTCAGCAAGGCGCTGACATCTTTTCCCAAGATGTTTTTGGTTGGACTGCAGAAGGATATGCTGTTACTAGTGGTTTTAATACGTGAGTGTTCACATTAAAATGCCAGTTCTCACTAAACTGCAGCCAAAAGTAATTTTACCTGTTACTTGCTACATGACCGGTGAGAGTCCAGTTTGGTGCAGGCAGTTTAGAGAATGGTGGAGAGATGTTCCC